>NC_056746.1:233484365-234084365 GCF_019279795.1 Protopterus annectens
ATTTCAAACTGTCCTAGCTATCTAAATGTGTGTCTGTTTTGGTTGTTTTTATTAACAGAATAGGTTTGCTAAGAGCAAAGGTTCTTTATTCAGAAATATTCTTGTAAGTTAATTGACTTGTTCAAGGTATACTGGTGAGGACTTAAGGGAAACAGAAAAAAGTCTTCTACAATGCATCACAAAACATTAGTAGCTGTACTGGGTCTATATTACAACATCGAACACTTAAAACAGTGAACGATGTTTCATCGACTCTATTTCAGCAAAACCTGAAAATGTCGATACCTCAGAACAGGGATTTCTTTCCTAGGGTAAGAAATTGCTGTTCCAACCAAAAAAAAAAAAAAAAAAAAAAAAAAACAAAACAGTAAACATTTCCAAACACATACACACTTGCCTTAATCCTAATTCTACCCCCCCACCAAAACAAAGTAAACAGCTGAAAACACATATGCACGTAACTCAACCATACATCTAACGCAAAAAAAAAGTAAACAGTTTAAAACATATGCACTTACCTTAACGCGCACCCTAGCCTTAAGATTAGTAACTGTTGCACATTTACGTAAACAGTTCCAAACACATACACACTTACCTTAAGCCTAATTCTCCCCCCCAAAAAACAAAGTAAACAGCTTAAAACACATATGCACTTAACTCAACCGTACATCTAACGCAAAAAAAAATGTAAACAGTTTAAAACATATGCACTTATCTTAACCCACACCCTAACCCTAAGGTCAGTAACTGTTGCACATTTACACTCGGGAGCTATACGGATAAGGATTTCCTTATAAGCGATAAGGAAATCTCTAAGACCAAACTACAGTGCAGAACACAGCAAAGCAACAAAGCGGTCAAGCGACTTCTTTCCCAGAAAAAGAATTCACTGAACAGCTGCTTCGTTGTTTTGCCTGTTCGCTGTTTAGGTGTTGATGAAAATGCATTCAACGAAATGCATTTTTGTTCTAATAGGAATCTGCTGTACTATACTGTTGTGTAAACATACACTAAGATAATTATATAGATGGTTATTGCCTGGTCACTAATCATAACCAGTTTGTTATGTGTTCAAGAAATGCATTTGAACAAATTCATATCAACAGTAAGGCTCAGGGGAAGAATTTCTCGCAATTGATTACAGCAACATATAAACTGCTATTATAAGTGGCCACTCAGTTATTATGTTTTATAACACCTGTTTATTTTTTAAGCAAGTGAAAGTAACTGTGGTTGGAATATTAGTGATCATTTTTAAGGATGCAGACATTATTTAAGCTTGTTATTGTGAGGTTCTTGCATAAACAAAAAATAACAGCAATTATGATATAAAAGACTGGGCTCCCTGTTATGAATGTGAGAATCAATAATGCAAGTCCTGTAAGCACAGAAAATAAATTCTGATTATATCACCTAAATAACAGCTTCTGAAATTTGCTAGTACATAACAAAAGTGTTTTTGCAGGGAGTCCACCTTCTGCGCCTCTCCTAACTATATATATATATATATATATATATCTATATATATATATATATATATATATATATATATATATATATATATATATATATAAACTCTGAGGTGACTGTACTTTTCAGTAGGGGGTAACACTCTGAAGTAATACAACTATAGGCTTACTATGTCCACTGAGATCTCCACAACAGACATGTCATTCTGTGAATCACAATTACAGTCCCTCAAATTATGACAAACACTACAAATCTTACCATAACCAACTTATTTACTTAATTTTTGAGTGCAATAAAGGCACACCATATACTACAAGTTCATAATAGCTAACTTGCAGAGCAATAATGCGTATATGTATTCATTTGTTTTCCTAAACTTACTTGTCCTACTGAGGTCAGCATGACAGCAGGTTGAACTGGGTAGATTTGACTGACCTTGCTGCAGCACACCCTCCAGTTCATACTGATAGAACCCCAGATGTTCCCAGGCAAAATGAGTGGTATGACTCCTCCAAAGTGTCCTAGGCCTACTCTGGGGTCTCTTTTTAGTCAGCCATAGCTGGTACACTTTTCATGGGACGTGTTAAGGGCCCATCTTCATAAAGGGCACAAATCATCTCAACCGACACTTTTCAGCATGAAGGCAATGTGACCACTCTGAGATTCTGGTGTACTGAGTTCCTCACTGTGTTACAGACAATGAGGCCACAGCCCTTTGAATAAACTGCCTACCTGAAGCACATGGTTGCAGTTGAGGAAGAGGACATTGGTGGACTAGTAAATTAAGATCTCTGTCCCCTGACACAGTTCTTACTCCACCACCAACATTCACTACTGAGTCTGCAGTACTACTGCTGCACCCATTTACTGGTAAACCTCCTAGTCCTATCAGCCTTCACTCCTGAAAGAGTCCTCAACGTATTTAAACTACTGCACCTCAGGTATTTGTTTGCACCTTGTAACTAATAATAGCAAAACATTGCAAGTCCACAGAAACGGTTTATTCACACAAAAACTACAGGTTAAGCGCTTTCATCAAATAGTATGACTTCATCAGAACAAGTGATTTGAAAAATTTAAAACTTAAACAGTAACCAGTTTAAATTCATTGGTTAAAAAACTAACCAGTCATACATCATACATACCAGTTCTCATGAATAATGAAATATTAAAATACAAATGTTGAATAATTAATTGATTAATCAAATACTTGAATCTTAAAAACACATATATACTATATGCTATACAGATGAATAAACAAGTAAAAGAATGAAAGTATTGCACATTTAAAATATTTGCAACATAATTTGAATACAAGTTACTTCACTGGCCGTAAGGCCAGTGAATTATACTAAATCTGCCTTCTCTTTCAATATAGGCATAATAGAAAGATGTTCATTAATACCTGGCGGGTGGTCAGCAGCTAATCTAAGTTGCCACATCAACTCTTTTTTGTTCAACATGTTTTGCCAGTCACCACCCCTCACATCCACTGTAACAAAATCCAAAATTCCAAACTTAAAACAACTAAAATTCCTATACAAAATACTATGTTTATATAAAGCATTAGTATTTTTTCCACTCTTCATATCATAAAGATGCTCATATATCCTGTTCTTCAGCATCCTTTCTGTCTTTCCAACATAAAACGAAGTGCAAGTATTACACTTAGCAAGGTATACTAATTTGCTGGAATGACAGTTACCATTTTTCAAAAAAATATGACTTCTATTAGAGTTGTTAATAATCATGTCAGGTTCTAACATTATATATGAACAGTAGTGACATCTACCACAAGGCTTGCCACCATATGAATTCCTTTGTTTTTCATTGGAAGTTCTGGTGACTTCCACCAATGATTTAATATTACTACCTACTTTGGTAGAAAAAATGGGTTTATCACCAAGAATACAAATGATTTCAGGATTAGTTCTAAAAATGTTCCAATTTTTTACCAAAGTTGTTTTCACTTGGGAATACAGGGGACTAAACTGCACTACACATGCCTGTTGAAAAATTAGTAGTATTCTGGGTATTACCGTTATTGACTATATCATCAGGTTTATAATCACTAGAACCCAGTAAAGGTTTGTAAAGGGTACCCCATTTATTAGCAACCTCTTCAAGTACTGGATCAATAAAATAACCCGGATAGCCTCTCTCAAGAAACATGGTTCTTAATTTCTGGAACTCCAGTATTACATCTTTCTTTGTGGTAGTCATTCTAGCTATTCTTACTGCCTGGCCCTTTACAATGCTTTTTTTTTTGGTAAATAAGGTGATGACTAGTATAATGTAAATATGCATTGCAAAAAGTGTTTTTTCAGTAGATTTTGGAGTGAAAACTGTTTTGTTTTTTGAAAATATGAACATCAAGAAAATTGATTTCCTGTTGAAAAGTAAACTTCAAATAGCATGTAGTCTGATTTATATATTCCAAAAATTCTGGAATTTCTATTACATCTCCTTTCCACACAATAAAAATATCATCCAAAAATCTACCGTAATATGCAATGCATGGAAGAAATTTCATATTAGATTGAAAAATATATTTTTGTTCCCATCCCAAAAGAACCAAGTTGGCATATAAAGGGGCACAGGCAGCACCCATAGCAACTCCTTGTAATTGTTTGAAATATTCACCACCAAAACATATATAATTATTCTTCAGAATCAGACTCATTAGTTCACATAAAAGTAACACCTCGTCAGATTTTAAAGAGGAATAAGAAAAAAGAACTTCCTCGAAAAGATTTAACCCTTCCATCTTCAGAATACAAGAAAAAAGATCTTGTACGTCAGTAGTAAGAAACCAACAGCCAGTAGACCAAAGGTCCTGCTTAATTTGACCTAAAAAATTCCATGAGTCTTTTAATAAATGTGGAAATTTGTTCATAATATGTTTCAATTTTTTATCCACATAAACTGCTAAATTATGCGTCTTGGAACCAGCGGCAGCAAATACAGGTCTAAATGGTGGCTTTTTAAGATTTTTGTGCACCTTCGGAATTCTGAAAATGGTGGGTATCTTAGGAAATTTGTTTAATAGGAAGTTATATTCTTCCTTGGAAATTCTCTGATCTATCAAATATTCATATAAATAACTATCCAATCTACGGTAGGAGATGTTAATTTCATTTTTAGAGCATGAGGAATATCTACCCTCCTGAAATAGTATATTTTGCATATCATTGTTATATTGTTCTAAACTGTAGATAACCACTCTTCCCCCTTTATCAGGTGTCATACTATTTGATGAAAGCGCTTAACCTGTAGTTTTTGTGTGAATAAACCGTTTCTGTGGACTCGCAAAGTTGTGCTATTATTAGTTACTTGGTTTAATTTTAGCACTTGGGCGCCAACTGTTTGGACTTTGTTGTTATTTGGTGTTGTTGCTATGGGGTCCCCAGATTCGTTCATGCTCTCTCCTATTTTGGATTCTGGACAGCCGGAGATCTTAGCCTTGAAGAAGGAAGTGGCTGACCTTAAGGGAGAGCTCACTAAATTAATTGAATTATTTACGCAAAGTAAAAAGGACTCTGACATTTTTCTTTCTCTTTCTCCTTCTACCCCTGAAAGTCTTAAAAGGGGAAATGATATTGTCAAGAATAATGTGAATTCTAGTATGCATAGGGAACATGCTGGGTATAGCCACCTTAAGGGACCGCGTGACATCACCACGTTGGCGCAAATCCATGATGAAGGTGAAAGAAATTGTTCTACATCTAACGCCAGTCATAGTATTCATTTGGAAGGTGAACAGGGCGTTTTTCATTCTAAACGTCCTTTTAAAAGTAATTGTGCTGTGCAGTTCGAAGCAGAGATCGAGTCAGCGCTTGTAGAGACTAACAGTCACAATGCACGATGCCAGGAGCGTGAATTTTCTAATTCTAAATCAGGTACTGTTTCTAAGTCTTTGGTTGATAAAACTGGTACCACCTACGACTTCAGTAGTAGTAACCAACCCCTCTTTGGTAAAGGTGGCGTAAATAAAGAATATTTGTATGACAATTGTTCCTGCAATGATAAAAACAGGCTTATTCCAAGTCGTTTTGTTAATAACAACAATGAACTGTGTGAAGAAAGACGTCATGTTAACAGCAGTTCAAGGGGAACAATTCACACTGATAATGAAAATGTCTATGTTAAAAATAACATTGATAGTTATGGCCAAGTTAATACAGAGACATTTTTCTTTTCAAGAAATTGGTTACAAACTTTGTAAATCTAATTCTGGACACATAAATACTGAGCATGTGGATTATACATCTTTAAGGGAAATGATTTATGCATTTGAAAAGAAATTGTTTAAATTTAAATTATGTGAAATGGAAATTTATTATCTAAATGAATGTATCAAACAGGAGTTGGTACCACAAGGGTTAAGGGTCTTCAAGTTCCCTTATGGTATTTACTACGATGGTGGGATTGTAAAAAGTTTTTCTGAAATGTTTGACAAGTGGGGATTAGAATTGTTGGCTAAAACTGTGGTAGTTTATGAGTCTATGATTAATACATTAAGGGAAGAAGTGAATATATTAAATGAAAAAATTAACACTGATTTATTATTTTCACAATATGAAAATTTGTATAATAAAATTATCAGTAGGGTGGACCAAAAATGTGATAATATTTTTAAGAAAAAAGTTAAAAAGATGGAAAGGGATGATAAACAGTATAAGCAGGGTAAGGTCTACCCTACTGACAAACTGACTTTTTATATGCAACAACAGCATGAGTATGGTTCTGGTGGAGTGGAGAATAGAACTAAATCCAGTCTGAATATGAATGTTGAAATAGATGACAGTAATCATGGTGACAACGAGTCGGAATGTCTTGTTGACATGCAGGATTTTCCAATTCCCCGGCGCTCAGAAAGAATAGCCAAACGCAGACAAGGGACAAACAAGACCTACAGCAGGGTTGTGAAGCAGAATCACAACTACAACCAATGGTAGATGGTATAGTTCAGATTCAAAGTGTTGATAATATCAAATACAGTTTGGATGGTTTTAATATATATAATTATTCTAACTTTCCTATTACTAAAGAGCTATTTTCTCTGTTCTCTAAGGGGTTCAAGTTTGTTCCCACTCATGTGCCAGATATAGTTTCAGTTATGATTGATTTACAGCTATATCTTAGGAAGTTAAATTTGAACCTCATTTTTCAGATAAAATAAGTAAAGGTGAATCAAATAAAGTTTTAAAGAGAAATAGTATGTTTAACCCACCCCTACACCCCCTTATTATGGCATATGAGAAACTAGTTAAAGAAGATCTATATAAGACTTGGGGAGAAAAAAGGAAGGTGTTCAATAATCTGAATATTGATGAAAAAAACCTCCTGGAGAGTCTTAGACAAAATAAGGATATAAGAATCATGACACTTGATAAAGGGGGAGGAATGGTTATTTACAGTTTAGAAGAATATAACAATGATATGCAAAATATACTATTTCAGGAGGGTAGATATTCCTCATGCTCTAAAAATGAAATTAACATCTCCTACCAAAGATTGGATAGTTATTTATATGAATATTTGATAGATCAGAGAATTTCCAAGGAAGAATATAACTTCCTATTAAACAAATTTCCTAAGATACCGACCATTTTTGGAATTCTGAAGGTGCACAAAAATCTTAAAAAGCCACCATTTAGACCTGTAGTCGCTGCCGCTGGTTCCAAGATGCATAATTTAGCAGTTTATGTGGATAAAAAATTGAAACATATTATGAACAAATTTCCACATTTATTAAAAGACTCATGGGATTTTTTAGGTCAAATTAAGCAGGACCTTTGGTCTACTGGCTGTTGGTTTCTTACTATTGATGTACCAGATCTTTTTTCTTGTATTCCGAAGATGGAAGGGTTAAATCTTTTCGAGGAAGTTCTTTTTTCTTATTCCTCTTTAAAATCTGACGAGGTGTTACTTTTATGTGAACTAATGTGTCTGATTCTGGAGAATAATTATATATATTTTTGG
Source organism: Protopterus annectens (assembly GCF_019279795.1). Lineage (NCBI taxonomy): Eukaryota > Metazoa > Chordata > Ceratodontiformes > Protopteridae > Protopterus > Protopterus annectens. The sequence continues at coordinate 233,491,821 of NC_056746.1, forward strand.
TGGTGAATATTTCAAACAATTACAAGGAGTTGCTATGGGTGCTGCCTGTGTCCCTTTATATGCCAACTTGGTTCTTTTGGGATGGGAACAAAAATATATTTTTCAGTCTAATATGAAATTTCTTCCATACATTGCATATTACGGTAGATTTTTGGATGATATTTTTATTGTGTGGAAAGGAGATGTAGTAGAAATTCCAGAATTTTTGGAATATATAAATCAGACTACAAGCTATTTGAAGTTTACTTTTCAGTATGATCAACAGGAAATCAATTTTCTTGATGTTCAGATTTTCAAAAAACAAAACAGTTTTCACTCCAAAATCTACCGAAAAAACACTTTTTGCAATGCATATTTACATTATACTAGTGATCACCCTATTTACCAAAAAAGAAGCATTGTAAAGGGCCAGTCAGTAAGAATGGCTAGAATGACTACCACAAAGAAAGATGTAATACTGGAGTTCCAGAATGTAAGGACCATGTTTCTTGAGAGAGGCTATCCGGGTTATTTTATTGATCCAGTACTTGAAGAGGTTGCAAATAAATGGGGTACCCTTTACAAACCTTTACTGGATTCTAGTGATTATAAACCTGATGATATAGTCAATAAAGGTAGTACCCAGAATACTACTAATTTTCAACAGGCATGTGTAGTGCAGTTTAGTCCCCTGTATTCCCAAGTGAAAACAACTTTGGTAAAAAATTGGAACATTTTTAGAACTAATCCTGAAATAATTCATATTCTTGGTGATAAACCCATTTTTTCTACCAAAGTAGGTAGTAATATTAAATCATTGGTGGAAGTCACCAGAACTTCCAATGAAAAACAGAGGAATTCATGTGGTAGCAAGCCTTGTGGTAGATGTCACTACTGTTCATATATAATGTTAGAACCTGACATGATTATTAACAACTCTAATAGAAGTCATATTTTTTTGAAAAATGGTAACCGTCATTCCAGCAAATTAGTATACCTTGCTAAGTGTAATACTTGCACTTCATTTTATGTTGGAAAGACAGAAAGGATACTGAAGAATAGGATATATGAGCATCTTTATGATATGAAGAGTGGAAAAAATACTAATGCTTTATATAAACATAGTATTTTGTATAGGAATTTTAGTTGTTTTAAGTTTGGAATTTTGGATCTTGTCACAGTGGATGTGAGGGGTGGTGACTGGCAAAACATGTTGAACAAAAAAGAGTTGATGTGGCAACTTAGATTAGCTGCTGACCACCCGCCAGGTATTAATGAACATCTTTCTATTATGTCTATATTGAAAGAGAAGGCAGATTTAGTATAATTCACTGGCCTCACGGCCAGTGAAGTAACTTGTATTCAAATTATGTTGTAAATATTTTAAATGTGCAATACTTTCATTCTTTTACTTGTTTATTCATCTGTATAGCATATAGTATATATGTGTTTTTAAGATTCAAGTATTTGATTAATCAATTAATTATTCAACATTTGTATTTTAATATTTCATTATTCATGAGAACTGGTATGTATGATGTATGACTGGTTAGTTTTTTAACCAATGAATTTAAACTGGTTACTATTTAAGTTTTAAATTTTTCAAATCACTTGTTCTGATGAAGTCATACTATTTGATGAAAGCGCTTAACCTGTAGTTTTTGAGTGAATGAACCATTTCTGTGGACTCGCAACGTTGTGCTATTATTAGTTACTTGGTTTAATTTCAGCACTTGGGCGCCAACTGTTTGGAATTTGTTTGCACCTTATCATAGGATCATAGGAGTTTACTAGACTATCAACCCAGAGGTCATTTCAAGCCAAGCCAAGCCATTTCATCCCAATGTACATAGATATGCTAATCAATACCCAGGATTGTATTTAGTAATGACTGCCTATGTCTAGCAGGGTTGTGGGCACTATTCCCGGTAAGAATTTACAGTGCCTCATCCACTCATCCAGGTTCCTTTTGAACAGTGTCATAGAGGTGCTCTGCTTCACATGACTTGATAACTTATTCAAAAGACATGGTAGTAGCTGGGAGACAAATCCCATTTAAGTCACAGACCATATTTAGGTCCCTGGAATGAGTAGCTCAAGTCTTGTTTGATTTATGGATGTGCAGCAAGTTCATTAGGTTTGGGTCTGAGATTGTTCTGTAAGCCAGGCATAAGTCTCCCCGAAGAAGTCTATATGACACACCCTATAGTGATAGGGACTTTAGTCAGTCTGTGTAAGGCATTTGCTAGAGTCCCTTGATCTTCTTTGTTAGAAACCTCTGAAGTCTCTCAAATTGCTGTAGGTGTTTTGTATGGTACATGCCAAACTGGGCATTATACTCAATTATGGGCCTGATTAGTGACGAGTATAAAGGGGTTATGACCTCCTTTGCTCTAAAGGTGATGCCTTTACTAATCAAGTGTGTTACATAGAAAGCCTTCCATACTACAGTAGACACATGGTGGTCAAAATTAAGGTTGCAGTCAACTTGTGATCCCAGATCCCTTACCAGTTTGTAGGTACGTAGGGTATGTATTGTTGTTCATTTTATAATGTAAAGGGACATTGGTTTTGCCAAAGGGAATGATGATGTATTTCTTTGCATTCAGTTTGAGACCGTGACTAAGACACCAGTCATTGATCTGTGTAAGACCCTCCTGAAGTATACTGACATCATTTGGGGATTCAATAATTGCAAAAGTCAAAATGAGGCCAGCACCAAAGAGTGAATGTATATATAATTTAATATGGCATAATCAAAAGAATCAGACTGGTTTCGGCCCCATGGACTTCCTCAGTGATACAGCACTGACAAGTAATGAGCACTTTATACAGCATTCTTGATTAATCAATTAAGTAAGACAAACAAATATTTAAAGGCACAGTTTCCTAACAAGGGGTTTAATATATATATATATATATATATATATATATATATATATATATATATATACACATATATTCAACCAACTTTCAAATTCATTTACAGATGGTCATTCAAACCAGGGGAAAATTACCCCACTAATTTTATAATCCAACCCCTCTCTTTATTATTGAATATATCATGCCATCCTATTTTGCTGGATCTATCCCCCCATATTTTATCAATAATCGTGAAATGAAATTTGGCTGTTTTATGGTTTAACACATGTTTGTCAGACATTGATTTCTAATGTCACTATGATGTTCCGACATTCTAATCCAGAACGGTCTGGACGTCTGTCCCACATAAAAGATCAGAGCAAGAACAGGTGGCAAAATAGATCACCCAATCCGTTCCACAATTTCCAAAACATTTAATGTTATACACACTGCTGGCATTTTTGCTGGAAAATTCCTTGAATTTGAGCATATGTATACAAAATATGTTAAATCATATAACAGCCAAATTTCGTTTCATGATTATTGATAAAATATGGGGGGACAGATCCAACAAAATGGGATGGCATGGTATATTAAATAATAAAGAGAGGGGTTGGATTATAAAATTAGGGTGGTTATTTTCCCCTGGTTTGAATGACCATCTGTAAATGAATTTGAAAGTTGGTTGAATATATGTGTATGTATATATATTAAACCCCTTGTTAGGAAACTGTGCCTTTAAATGGGTCTACCTGACAACACTGATGCGCTAAAACACCAACGAAATCACCAACACAACAAAACCGAAAGTTCAGAAACACGAAACGTCACATACCCGACAAACCACAATCCCAACACTCAACAAAAAAAAAAAAAAAAATCCCCTGTCAAAAAGCACACACACAACACAAGCACACCAAAAACCTTACAAACCTACACTGAACCTTACCTACACAACTATCTATGCACTAACCTTAACCCAAACCCTAACCCTAAGGTCCGTCACTATCGTCACTACCGCACCCTAACCCTAACTCACTTAACTCGCCCCTATCCCTAACGTCTATCACTATCGCACACTCACCTGACCCGCGCCCTAACCCTAACTCACTTAACTCACCCCTAACCCTACAGACCGTCGCTATCGCACACTTACCTTACCCACACACTGACCCTAACGTCCATCCCTATCGCACACTTACTATTACATGTCGGTGTTCTCAGCATCAGTATTCTCAACTGTCGGTCTTCTCTGTTGTTGATCTTCCAGTGTCAGTGTTCTCGTTGTCGGCGTTTTGAGATTTTGACGTTTTCAGGTAGACCCCTTTAAATACTTGTTTGTCTTACTTAATTGATTAATTAAGAATGCTATATAAAGTACTCATTACTTGTCAGTGCTGTATGACTGAGGAAGGCCATGGGGCCGAAACTGGTCTGATTCTTTTGGTTATGCCATATTAAATTATATATACATTCACCCTTTGGTGCTGGCCTCATTTTGACATTTACATTTGTTTTTATGGACTTTTGCACCTGCCTTATGCGCGAGTACGTTGTGTTGGATTCAATAATTGCACCTAGTTTGCAGTTGTCCACAAACTTGGTTAGCCACAACCCCTTAGTTTTGGCCTGAACTTCTGAGAAGTATATACCAAACAGTAGGGGGCCCAGCACTGACCCTTGTGGCACCCCACTGGTAACAGGTCTGCTGGTTGATGTGGGGTCACCCACTTTGATAGTGTGTGTCTGGTTTGTGAGCCAGTTGGCAACCCACCTTACAACAAAGGGGTTTACATTCAGTTTGCTAAGTTTATTGGTAATGTCTGAGTGTGGGATTGTGTCGAAAGCTTTTGCCAAATCGAGGTATGCTGTGTGTACAGATTTGTCCTTGTTAATGCCCTGGTCACATTTTCGAAGAAATCCACCAGATTTAACAGGCAGGATATGCCCCTGATGAAGCCAAATCAGGTTGCATCCAAGGTTTGGAGGATTCCTTTGTCTTTATTTATGAGGTCCATAATAATATGTTCCATGGCCTTACACATCAGGCTGGTCAGACTTATGGGTCTATAATTCCCCTGGTCAGTTGCTAGACCACCTTTGTGGAGGGGAATAACTGTTGCTGTTCTCAGTTCCGCAGGAACAAAGCCTGTGATTAGGCTATGATTGAAAAGGGTACTTAATGGTGATGCTAGTTCATGTTTTAACCTGTTTAGAAGATAGTCTGGGATGCCATCTGGCCCCATAGAGGCTGTGTTGTTTGCCTTGGACAAGGCTTTAATGACCCTGCTCTTTAGATATGCAGGGTGGGGAGATGTTTGGGGCAAGGTTTGTGATACATTTGGAGGGGATAAGGGAGTGAAATTTTCACCAAATCTATCCGATAGCAGGTTTGCTATCTCTGCGGGGCAGTGTGCATGATACCATTAGTCACAAGGACAGCAACCCACTCTTTCAGGATGGCACCATGGCCTCTGATTTGGAGGTGCTGATTTTCATCCCATTTAGAGTATACTCAGTAATAAATCCCTTTAATACAAGATGGAAGTCATAGTGACCTATGGCTAGGATAATATCATCATCTGCAGACAATTAAAGTGTAGCCTTCACATCCCCAAACTGGATAAGCTTCAAACCATGAATGCATCTTGACAGTCCGCCCACAAAAAACAGAGACAGGAAGGCAGATGAGATAACATCCTTAGTGGAATCCTACAGTAACCCTGGGACCTTGTACAGCTGCAGCACTTTCCATAAAACATTTCAGGGTACCTGGCCATATATTTCCTTCAGATCCACAAAGCACATGTAGACAGCAATTCTAAACTCCCCAGACCCTCTCTAATGTCTGTGCAAGGACAAACAGCACATCCATTATTCCATAGTCAAAAATGGAATCTGCTTTCCTTCTCCTGAAATAAAAACATTAACTATTGAATAAATCTCATTTACAGCACCCTAGCATATGCTTTTCCTGGGAGGTTAAGGAATATGATACCTTTCCAATTGCAGGATACTCCCTCTTTCCCTTTGTGAAAATGGGAACCACTACTCCAGTTTGCCAGCTCAAAGGTACTGCCCCAGCCTTCAATACAACACGGACGATGTACATTAACGACAACACCCCCAACAATGCCCACTGCCTATAGCAATTGTGGTCATATCTCATGCACTCACACAGCCTTACCACACTGAAAATGTCTAATCACCATAGTGCCTTCAGCTACTGAAACTGATCTAGTTCTAACATCTGTTTTCTAGCACTGCCTCCTCAGAAGAAGATAAGTTCACAGGTTACAGGAGTTCCTCAAAATGTTTCTTGCTTCTCTCAACAATGTCCCCAGTCTAGGTCAGGATTTCGCCCTCTGAAAAGAGGTCAGACAATATCCTAACTTCCTTTCCTATGGCTTGCCAGACTCTCTTTGAGGGCAACAAAAAGTCATTTTCCATGGTCTTGCCAAACTTCTTCTTTACCTTGGCCTTCACTTTGGCTACTGCAACGCTTTCTGCTTTCTAGGTTTATCAGCAACTATCAGTGAGGTTTGGAAATTCTTCCCACTAGTAGTGCATGTAAGGCCTTCTTTTTTAATTTCCTAGCTTCTTCCATCTCTAGTTTCCACCAATGTGCCCTAGGATTACAACCAGAAGAAGCACTGACCACCTTTTAGTCACAGGTCTTTTCCATTAACTGTTAAAGTCTTGAATACAGTACATTTAGACTCCAGGTCCTTATCCTCCCCAGATATAGAGGAGAAGCTCTTCTGGAGGTATGAACAGAACTCATTGTAGGCAGAAGCTTCTGCTAGGGATTCCCAGGATATACTCCCTATGTCAAGGTTTCCTAGGTTTGCCCATTTTCTGCCACATCTGTCTGACCCATCTCAATACCAAACAGGGATCAGATAACAGCTCAGCACCTCTCTTGACCTGAGTGTCAAGCATATATGGCCCCAGTGTCTAATGACATAATTACAAAGTCAGTCATTAATTTTTGGCTTAAGGTGTTTTGGGAACATGTACATTTGTGAGAATCCTTGTTTTCAAATATGGTGTTGGTTATAGACATTCCATGCTCAGCAAGAAGTCCAAAAACAGTTCAGCATTGGGTTCATATCAGGCAAGCTGTTCTTCCCAGTCATGCCGCTCCAGATATCTCCAGCATTCCCCGCATGAGTGCCGAAGTCATTCATAGGACAAAGAATCTGTATGTGGCAACCATTGTTTCTAAGAAGGTTGACTATTCTGAGTAACTATTGGGTGCACATGCACAAAAACAGTTTTTCTTATTTCTGTCACAGTGCTTCTCATTTAGTGGTAGAAACTCCAAATGAGCAGTGCATAGTCAGGCCTGGGGGGACACCACTGGTCACCTTCTCTTTATATGAAGAGGCATCACCTACACAGGCAACATGCTTTCTGTCCTTGAGCCAGTTGGCTATCCATCTTACCACATAGGGATAAATATTTAGGGTCATTAGCCTATTAACAGTTCCTTCTTGTGGTATGGTGTGAAATGCCTTGGCCAGCTCAAGACTGGCTGCATAAACAGTATGCCTAGTGTCTACCACTTGAGTGGCTTTCTCAGAGAAGCTGACAAGATTTAGCAGGGATGGTCTACCTTTTATGAAGACAAATTATTGTGGGTCTAGCCTGATGAGTTTATTTTTATCTAGTTTTATGAGGTCAGTGATGATGAGTTCTATGGCTTTACAGATTGGCTCATAAGGGTGAAAGGTCTGTAGTTTACAAAGTCTGATGTGGGGCCACACTTGTGGAAGGCTATCACTACAGCAGTATGCCAGGATACAGGAACATATCCTGTATCTAGATATTGATTAAACAGTTTAAACAGGAGATCTGCAAGTGCATGTTTTAACACTATTAATTAGACAACTCAGTATTTTATCAGGACCCATGGAAGAAGTGCTTTTGGACTTTGAAAGCATATAAAGGACACGTTTCTTATTGAACCACTGTACTCATGTGTAAGCTCGCTCCTGCCCCTACTCCTATCCATTAATTTATGAGAAACTCATTGCCTAATAGCACCACTACACAAGACACAACAAACATGCATAGAACTAAAACTCTAATCCTAACTCATGAAAACTCACACATACAAAGACTAACCCCAGCACACACACATACAAACACCACTAAAGCTATCCCCTTACCTAGCCCTTACTCTAAACTTAATCCACAAACACAAGCACACATACTCCCATCCCATTCATGCTGACACTAAGCATGAAAACTTCCTGTGTTTTAGATCCCTACCAATTGACAAAATGTCTGTTTGATCAACCTCATCCCCAAAAACACTGTTGGCACACTGGCAAATCCACAGGGAACCTAAGGGTAGTCAGTTCCGAGGGACTGGATAGCTGACCCTCTCCTTACCACCTAACTCTCATTGTGAGGGGAATGAATGGGCCAGTAGGGCTTCTTGAACAGGAATGAATGGGCTAAAGGCCCCTCACATTTTGTGGGGACACCACAGCTCCTAGGCCCCAAGAACTGAATAGGCTACGTGATGTATAATGTTTGTAAGTGTGAAATTGTTAATATGGTTTGATGACTTTTATATAAATGTAAGTTTGTCTATCTCACAAGTGATAATAATTAAAGATGTTTTATAAAAAAGGATTGAATGGGTCATCTGGGTGCAGATAGTGAAGCCGTCATCAGGCCCCCTCAGGTAGTGCAGGGAGGTGTTATAAAAGGACCCCCCACATGATGTATTTAATATAATCGACTCCGAAAATGCTGAACCTTGGGGGAAGGAAGCATTCACCTGCATTGACCTCTGACCAGCAGTGTATAGTTTCACCTAGTTGTACATTTTTGCAGATCTCTTTTAGATTTTTTTTGTACATGTCAGAAATTCACTAAGCATTTGAGATGACTCATATTAAAAGTGATATTTTGTATGGTTATCTGATCAAGCTGACCTTGAGTCTACGTGAAGACATGTGAGTGACAAGAGCGCGTACTCGTTCCAGCTCAGCAGCAGCTTCCTCGTACAGTGCCCGTGATTTTGCATAGCTTTCTTGTTCGTTTTTTAGGGAGCTTTTTGCATTAGCCATGTTCAACAGTTCCAAGCCAAGGGCATCATTTTTAGAAACCTGGAATGGATAGAAAATAGAGAACTCTTGTTGGGTATATGAACATAGAAGTGTATGAGAACACATGTCATTAACAACACCAGGCTGCCAGAGATATAAAAACCCTACTTTTTGGTGCAATGTTTATTGACCATGATAAAAAAACAACCCTGGTAGCTCTCATAAGAAAGAATGAAGCCCATTAGCTAAAATGTGACCCTAAATTAAAAAAAAAAAAAAACAATTATAGTTTCTTATAACAAAAAATAACAGAAATTATAAGCAGCATAGCAAGCTTATAACAGAAAGCCATTACACTCACTGTAAATCCCAAATAGTAAGAACCCTGACAAGTGTACTGTCTCTCTCCTTTACTAGCTTACTAACATATTCCCTCATATGTAATATGCAATTTAAAAAAGGAAATGAAAATCATGTAAACAAGCAGAAGTACACAAAAGTTACTGCTATCCCAAGACAGCTACCACAATGCCTAAGAAGACTGACAAGATGAAAGCCTTGTTACTTCCACTTGTTGTGTCTTTCAGCTTTTCCCGGTTAGGGGTTCCCACAGCAGAACTCCGGTCCGCTAATGACTGGTAGTTGATTTTTATGTGCCAAGTTACCAGCCCTGATGCACAACCTTCAACGAAGGTATGCCCATTCACATATGTCTCCACGCAGAAGACGCTCTAGCTGAGAATCGAACCGGACAGCGACTTACTGTGAGGTGACAACGCTACCGCAGCACCACCACCGTGGGTCTTTTATACTCCAAAATTAAAAAAGCCTGCCAACTTCTATATTGCCAAACAGCCTTGATATGACAGAAACTGCTAAAGTTTCCATTTTGACAAATAAACACTAAATAAGTTTAATAGCTTAAATATCACAGCAATGTGTATACAATCCAATAAGTGTGGGGTAAGCTAGTAAAGGAGACATTATTGTTATTTTTCTTAATTCATATTCTAAAGAGATTGCAACTACATGTCCTTTAAAACCTGCACAATGTTTAATAGTTTTATCACCAAATTTATTTTAACTAAAATTACTACACCTGCCAATCTTGATGAATGATAATTATTATAAATACAAAACTTAATGTCATTAATGTGGTCTTCTGCAATAAAAAAAACTTCAGAGCATTTTTAAATGTTTTTATTGGATTTTCAATTTGCAAAATAATCACAATATTTACAGTCAGAGATGTATGAATATAATAAATGAAACATTTTCAACTAAACCTCAGACACAAAAGAAAAAAAAATAGCTATTTACAGGAGTGTCCATTAACCATCAAGTCATTCAAGTTATTCTTCTTCCAGCTTTTCCCGGTACAGCAGATCACCTGTCCACTCATAATTGGCAGTGGGGTTTTATGGTGTCAAGTTGCCAGCCCAGTGCTCAACCTTCCATAGAAGGCACACACATGCACATACTCACACCTAGGGCCAATTTAGAGTGTCCAATCCACCTACAGCATGTCTTTGGGATGTGGGAGGAAACCGGAGCAACCGGAGAAAACCCATGCAACCACAGGGAGGACATGCAGACTGCACATAAGGCACCCCAGCTGAGGATTGAACTGGAGAACCTCTTGCTGTGAGGTGGCAATGCTAACCGCTCCACCACTGCGATCACCCAAATCATTCAAGTTATTATACATTACATTAAATCTAAAATGCAGTTATTTTTTCTTGTCAGGCAGATCTCTAAGTTTTGTCCATACATTGTAGCAAGAGGTACTCCTGGTTGTTCTTAAGTAAGTAAGTAAGAAAGTAAACTTTATTGTCATTCAGACCGTACAACCATAAAATGCACAGCTGAACGAAATTATGTTCCTTCAAGCTCACGATACAATACAGACCATCACAAACAATACAACGCAAGCAGTTACATCACATATACAGTAACAGACACATGACACAGAGTCCCAACTAACCGAAGCTCCATCTCCGCAATGGCAAGTCCAAGTCCCACTCTAAGTCTAAGTTCTTGACTTAATTGCAATAATTATTAGGTGACAAACTTCAGTTGTAATATTTATAAATTCTTTGAAGGAGGGTGTAGATTCCTTCTTCCAATCCTGAATTATAACCTTTCTTGCTATAGATAGTATAGACCACAAAATGTGATATTTCATTTTTAACACATATGGGAATAGGAGTTTTAAAAAGGATTAGTGATTTAGATAAAATAAATTTATCTCCAAAAAAGTCTGTAAAAAGAGATTAATGTTATTCCAATAAGGTGTTAAGACAATATAGTCAAAAAACATGCATTGCCAATCAGCTTTAAGTTCTTGTTTACATCTCCAACAAACTTGCTTCTGCTTGAACATTAATTCTGTTATATGTGGTGTGAAGAAAGATCTATGCAAAAACTTCCAAGTAAAGAGATTCCATCTAAGAGATGAAGTTGTATATTTAGAAGATATTAAAATTTATTTTTTTATATTCTTCACTCGGACAGAGCAATTTTTAATAAAGCTCATCATTTTTTTTAAGTTTTGAAAATTAAGTCCTCCATTAACATTTATAGGCATAACTTTAATGCTCAATAATGAAAAAAAAGCAATTACCTTACCTCAAGTAGAATAGATTTCTATCACCACACCCATGCCAAAAGAATGATGAAACAATAAAAAATTCACCCAAAATAAAAAGATAAAAAAAGTAAAAAATGAAAGACGTCCATATTTTAATTAGAGGAAAAGTTTGCAAGCTTTCCATGTGAAAGAGCGAAAAATCACTGAATTCTAAGGACCATACGTTTTCTTCTGGCTTCTTTTTCATTATTGAATAATAAGTAAGTAGGTTTCCAGAATACTTGAAGTTTTGCTGGAAATAAAGAAAAGGATTTGATCTGTTTCTGCTACAGTTGTTGATAAATGTTTGTAAAAGGCCTACTAAATCAGAAAACTCAGAATAGAAGCTCCTTCTACAGTAATTCTATTCTTTCTTATTGCTGCTAATAAAATGTGTTCTTTATCTTGATTCTTAATGAATTTTGCTATTCTAGACCTAAGTTTACTTTCACTCTGGTTTGTCTTTGTAATTAATGTTGGCAGAACAATGAAATTGATCTATTTCAATTTGTACTTGGTCATTCAAATCTCCAACAGCTTTAAATTGTTTTGTAATATCCCAGTCCATCCCAGTCTCACTACTCCATACACTTGGATCTCCCAACATACACAGATTTTTCCTTCTAATTCTCAGTTCAAAGTCTGTCATCTCACTATATAATATTTGCTGTTTTTCCATCATTGAAGTCATTTTATCTTTCAACAATCCACTTTCATATTCATTGGCACTGATTTTTTTCCACTCAGCTCATTAACATTTTCTTTCTGAATTCTGCTGTTCTTCTAATTCATTAATACGAAGCTGCATTTTAGCTATATTATTTCCAGCTTATCAAGTTTGTTACAAATAAACTGTAATTTATTTGTAAGAGAATTAAAGGAGGTAAGCAGCATCTTATTGGCCTCATCAGAACTAACCAAATTCCCTTTTTCAAGTTGAACAATCTGATCAGTCTTTCTTAATTTTTTTTTAAAAGAAAGAGATGCATTTCCAGTTACAATTTTATCACTTGTTTCAGTAAAATCCTCTGGTACAAGGGAAGCAGATAAAACCATAATTTCTTTTTTCAACTACACAGTCTTATAGTTTCACCTTTGTGTTCAATATTTATAGAAGTTGGGATATCTGCTTCATGGCTGAAAGTCTCAAATTCAGCTTGCAATGGATCTGCATTTCTATTTTTGTCCTGAGAATTCACTGCTTTAGTAATAGTTTGTTTAGTATTTTTTTCATTTGTACTCATGTCAGTATACAATTTTTACAAAGTCTGGATACCCTTTGGGGGGGGGGAGTCTACTTTACATGATCGACAGGTCAAATGTCCGACTTTCATATGGCCAAGGCCATATGATCGAACATTTGAAACATCGTCCATGTAAAGTAAACTCCATAACACACAAAAAAAACCCTAACTCTGTTTAGCCCACCACACCCCCGCTACTTAAATATACCAACTCCGAGATTGCACTACATTGCGGTAACGGGAAATCTTCCCATTCCGCACTGTATGGAGATCGCCATTCAGTTCGGTCGAGCTTTTAAAATTTCGATCATATGGTCTCAGCCATATGAAATTCGAATTTTTAAAGGTTCGATCATCTAAAGGGGACCCCTTTTGGGTCTGGTATATTGCCTAAATTTTAACATAGCTTATCTGTACTAGGAACCATTTTAGCATTTTTCGTTCTACAACTTGACATGCCTGCCAGAGTCTTGCTTAACCCAGGACATGCATTAGGGGGTGTACAACATTTGTTACACACATTTGAAAGTGCTGTCACAGTCAGGTCTCAAGTTACAGAAGTGCATAAAAGGTTTAGCATTTTTTCCAATTTTGAAGTGTTAATTACAGCACTGCATGAACAAGTGAGCTGCAGGCTAGTACACATTGGCATGACAGACACTTGTATCAGATACATATGGCATAAAGGTACTCATATTGCCAGCTTGGCACATAGGTACATCTGTCTTTCCAACTTCAGAACATGTGTAGTCACTGTTTTTTTTTGGAAGAAGGCACATTGAAGATAGGGAAAAAAGAGCATTTATAAAGAGAAAAAACAGATGTTAGCAGTATAACAGTTGACTTTGCCAATATCTGTGTATATGCGATTCATGTACCAGAATTCCATACTGGAACAGGCTGAAATGGGGAAAGAACATATATCTTCTGGTTTAAACGATATCGATATCAGTTCTGAATACAGTTGTGCTTGTCAAAAGTATGGGGCTCACAGCAGGAGGTGCAGGGAATCGAGGAGAAGGGGTTTCACTCCATGGCACTTACTGTTACTCATCCTACATTAACATTACCAGTGTTATGGCACTCAAAGTGCACTAACAAAGTGCACTAACACTGCCGGTGTTATGCTTATTATCTCAGATCTGCAGTTTTTCACAGCTGACAGCTACTCACAGAACTAAAAGCATGGGTATTACAGGTGTAATTAGAGGAGTGAGACATAGCATGACAGTGGAAAAAAGGAGTGCAGAAAGGGAAAATAAAGGGAAAAGGGCAGCAGAGAAAAAAAAGTTGTACAAGGAGAAACACAGAAATAACATAAAATAGGACAAAAAAGAAGACAAAAATGTGAAGTGAGAAAAGAGAGGAAAAGGAAACGGGGAGAGAGTGATCGCAGATGGAGTAAGGAAGAAAAAGCAAACCAGGAGGAGAGGTGAAGAAATGGTTAGGTGTGCAGGATGTGAGGCTGCTGCTATACTGGGGTAGCTCTTGGTGCAGAAGCAGGCTGCGGGATGTGTTGAAGGCTGAAGAATGGTGGACAGGGTGTTATGTAGACTTTGCAGTTGTTGCAATGGACCAGGTAGTATTACAAAGGCCACAGGATGGAGTGGACATACGACATGAGGAAGGAGCAGAGGATGCATGGACAGCTAGAAATAAGGAGGTCTTGGAAGGAGGTTGCAAAAGCTTAAAACATGGTAAGGCAGAAGGGACTACGAAGACTTGGCCTGAGGCAAGACTGGGTGCAGAAAAGAGCATGCAAGCTCCAGACCAGAGAGCCAAGTCAAGGAGGAAGGGGTAGAGAAAAAGAAGAAAATGAAGGATGAGTAAGCAATGCAAGAAGGGAAGGTATACAGAAGACAGAACAGATGCCCCATATGGCAGGAAGTAAGGACCCTGAGGGACATTAAAGTCCAAGGAAAAAGAATGGAATAATGGAGTCAGTAGACAACAGACCAGAGCAGGCTGTCAAAGTACAGGTAGAAAGTTAGACTAAGTGTCAAAGGAAAGTGAGACAGTGTACGCAGCATAAGGTACTACCACAGACTGAGATTTAGTACACTAGTGATAGGGGACCCCTCCCCAGTGCCTCCCTGGCCTACAGAACAAGCTTTCCCTACATATTAGATGTTATAAGACCCTAGCAGCAGCCAACCTTCAATTAAATCCACATATAGCAGTCCATGTGAGTACAAATGATTTACCAGATAAGACAGATGCAAAAGTTATACAAAAGGAGGGCCATAGGGCTAACAGCTAGGTACAGGCAGGGGAGGAACACACTGGTGTTCACAGAAATGTTCCCAGTGGCCAAAGACAGTAGTGTTAAGAAGGAAAGGATATATCAGCTTAACAGCTGACTGAGGAACTATGTGAAAGAACAGCACATTACTATAATGAGAGATGTGGTAAAGAGGAACTGTATTCCAGAAGTTATTTGTGTCTTTGGTAAAGAAAAGCTGCATTGTGATGGTTTCACCTTTAAAATAAGGTGGAAGGGAAGAAAAATGCAAACCAAAAGGGAATAGATTGAAAGAGAGAATCTAATATGTAGGGACAGCACAAAAAGGAACAGCCAGAATAAACAAAAGTAGCAGGTGAAAAAACATGTTTGGCAATGCCTAGAGAAGAAGAGTGGATGTAGCAAATACTAGAAGAGGCAAAAGAGGCAGGCAGAGCAGGAATAAGAGAAACCGGTGAATGGGAGCAAAATACTGAAACATGGTAATATTACAGGATGTGTAGAAAACATAGACACGGAGTAAATAAAGTGGAAAACTGCAACAGAGGTAGAAGGGATGCATATTAAACCAAACAATGTGATTCAGGAAATGCTGGAGAAAACAGATGTTTGACAGAGGAGCAAGGGCATTTGAATAAGAAAGTCAGTGCAGCTAAAATACTATTAAAGCAGTTATAAAACCTATGAAAAGGGACAATAGCAAGGGATATTGTGAATCAGGAATATATACATACTAGGATAAAGGCAGCCATAGAGGTCAGGGGGGCAAAGACTTAAACAGAGTGGAGCTGGGAGAAAGGGATTAAACAAAGAAATAGGTCTTTGATATACAGCAGAAATTAAAACAGGGACAGAGACGCAAAAGCTGATCAGAGAGGGCTAGAAATAAAAGGAAGACAAGCAACCAAGAGAAATCTAAAACTGATTAATCACCTTCTTCTTATTTATTTATCTATTTTTGAACATGCAGGTAGACAGGACCATAAGGACCCCTTCCATCTGGCTAAAAAAAAAAACAACTGAGATGTAAATTACACAACATGAACAATAAAAGATTTATGATAAGAAGTCACTAGCTGAACGACAACAAAACAACTTAGAATAAGACTCTGTGAGCAAAGGTTTGTGTAAAGCTAACATACACAATATACATTTTTATGCAAATATATAAGCAGGAAAATGTTTACAGGGCAAGTGGCCCACAGATCAAATGCATCTTCATATCAATCAAAAAGAGATGCTAGCAGTCCAGAATGCCCTGACAACCTTCAAGGATCTACTACATCCAGGACAACTATTACTAAAGACGGACAATACTACAGTCATGTGGTACATAAACAAGAAAGGGGGCACACATTCCTACCCCCTCTGCAGGCAAGCCATGACTTTGTGGAACACAGCACTGGCCTATCAAGTACATTTGCAGGCACAATTCCTGCCAGGAAAGAAAAATACTCTGGCAGACGAACTAAGCAGAAACCTCATGGACCTCATGAGTGGAAACTAGATCCACAAGTCTTCAGCATGATAACAAAGAAATGGGGATGCCCAGACATAGATCTATTTGCCTCGCCTCACAACTGCCAACTACAGAGATTCTGCACAAGGACTTATCACTCACAAGCATGGAAGGTGGATGCATTATCATTCAGCTGGAAAAGCCTAACAGTTTATGCCTATTCACCACTACCTCTACTACCCAAGGTACTCCTAAAAGTCATGCAGCCCCTCACGAGCTGTAACAGTCCCAGTTAAAGGAATGATGCACTGGCACACTTTAGCGTTAGATGATAAGAATCCTTCTTTAATACGAATTGTTAAAACAGAATAACTTCACAAACTGGTTGAGCGCTTTCATCTACTCCTGTAGATTTCCTCAGAACCATTTGAAAGTGCTTAATTACATATTATATAATCTCCTTTCTCCAATAGCATCATCACATTAATTAGTTAAAAACAATTAATGACTAACCATGTAAAGCTGTTTAAAGTGCACAGTGCTAGATTCCCTCAGATCTGTTCCTTCCCTCTAATAACTTATTTTTTAAAAACCTTGTGTATGTCTGTATTGTTTTGAACATACATTCATATTCACATGTCATAAATACATTACTTTATAAAATTATTAGCTATTAAAACCTCATAAAGCTAAAAACTGTAAAAAATAAATATAAAAAAATACAAAAAGCCTCAAAATAAATGGCTGTTTTAACATCACATTTTTCTGTTGTCACAAACACCTTAATAGGAGAAATATCCTAGATAACACTTTACTTTTTGTCCAACATGGGTTTTATAGATATAGTATCATTGAGCCCTGGGCTTTCTGATGCATTCAGTTTTATTTGCCAACGTGTCTCCTTTTCCATTAGTTTTTTCTTTGTATTCCCCCCCCCTCGGATTCTCTAATATGTGTTCTAGTATACCAAACTCAAACATCTTGCATTCATTATGTGCTTCACAATGTCTCCACAATGCATTATTTCCATCTTGTTTTCTTATCTTATAACAGTGCTCATAAATTCTATTTTTCAAACACCGTGTGGTCATTCCTACATAATAACTTGGACATGTTTTACACTTGGCTAAATATATAACATTTCTTGTTCTACAATTCCCCTTACAAAAGGTGATATTAGTCTTGTGAATATTATCCAGAATTATACTTGATTTCCCTATAATAAATCTGCACTGATTGCATCTATCACATTTAGTTGTGCCATGCTCACTTTTGGTAATACCATACATCCTATTTAACCTGGATTTTAGGTTGAATCCATTTCTGTACACAAATGTGGGTTTTCTTCCTACTATATTATATACATTGTCATCAGTTTCTAATATATTCCAGTTCTTCTCTACATCCACTATCATCCCTTTCGGGTAACCTCTTCTATTCTTGCCGCTCGTATACATTGTCCCTTGATGATGCTTTTTTTCTGGTGTGGTGGGTGACAACTGTTGAACTCTAAATAATCATTACTAAATGTGTCTTTTCTATATAAATTAGATTTAAATTTATTGCCATCTATAGTAATCCTTGTATCTAAATAAGATATACTTTTACTATCCATGGTAAAAGTACATTTTAAAAAATCATTCCTAGTATTTATTATTTCCTAGTAAAAAGCATCATCAAGGGACAATGTATACGAGCGGCAAGAATGACATCTAACTATCAAGATATGGTTGATGAGTTAAATAAGATAGCTAAGATGTTCAAAGAAAGAGGTTACCCAAAAGGGATGATAGTGGATGTAGTGAACTATGTCACTCAGGAATGGGGAAAGAAATACAAACCTATACTGGGAAATAATATGGTAAATAGTAATTCTTCAGACATAGTTACCCAGGAGTATAGAAGAGCGTGCGTTATACAATATGCCCCTGAAGTAGGTAAAATTAGGGACGTAATTGAGAAGAACTGGAATATATTAGAAACTGATGACAATGTATATAATATAGTAGGAAGAAAACCCACATTTGTGTACAGAAATGGATTTAACCTAAAATCCAGGTTAAATAGTGTGTATGGTATTACCAAAAGTGAGCATGGCACAACTAAATGTGGTAGATGCAATCAGTGCAGATTTATTATAGGGAAAACAAGTATAATTCTGGATAATATTCACAAGACTAATATCACCTTTGTAAGGGGAATTGTAGAACAAGAAATGTTATATATTTAGCCAAGTGTAAAACATGTCCAAGTTATTATGTAGGAATGACCACATGGTGTTTGAAAAATAGAATTTATGAGCACTGTTATAAGATAAGAAAACAAGATGGAAATAATGCATTGTGGAGACATTGTGAAGCACATAATGAATGCAAGATGTTTGAGTTTGGTATACTAGAACACATATTAGAG
Source organism: Protopterus annectens (assembly GCF_019279795.1). Classification (NCBI taxonomy): domain Eukaryota; kingdom Metazoa; phylum Chordata; order Ceratodontiformes; family Protopteridae; genus Protopterus; species Protopterus annectens. Next base: position 233,510,713 of record NC_056746.1, read on the forward strand.
AATCCGAGAGGGGGGAATACAAAGAAAAAACTAATGGAAAAGGAGACACGTTGGCAAATAAAACTGAATGCATCAGAAAGCCCAGGGCTCAATGATACTATATCTATAAAACCCATGTTGGACAAAAAGTAAAGTGTTATCTAGGATATTTCTCTTATTAAGGTGTTTATGACAACATAAAAACAGAAAAATGTGATGTTAAAGCAGCTATTCACTTTGAGGCTTTTTGTATATCTTTTTATTGTTCACAGTTTTTAGCTTTATGAGGTTTTAATAGTTAACAATTTTATAATGTAATGTATTTATGACATGTGAATATGAATGTATGTTCAAAACAATATAGACATACACAAGGTTTTTAAAAAATAAGTTATTAGAGGGAAGGAACAGATCTGAGGGAATCTAGCACTGTGCACTTTAAACAGCTTTACATGGTTAGTCATTAATTGTTTTTAACTAATTAATGTGATGATGCTATTGGAGAAAGGAGATTATATAATATGTAATTAAGCACTTTCAAATGGTTCTGAGGAAATCTACAGGAGTAGATGAAAGCGCTCAACCAGTTTGTGAAGTTATTCTGTTTTAACAATTCGTATTAAAGAAGGATTCTTATCATCTAACGCTAAAGTGTGCCAGTGCATCATTCCTTTAACTGGGACTGTTACAGCTCGTGAGGGGCTGCATGACTTTTAGGAGTACCTTGGGTAGTAGAGGTAGTGGTGAATAGGCATAAACTGTTAGGCTTTTCCAGCTGAATGATAATGCATCCACCTTCCATGCTTGTGAGTGATAAGTCCTTGTGCAGAATCTCTGTAGTTGGCAGTTGTGAGGTGAGGCAAATAGATCTATGTCTGGGCATCCCCATTTCTTTGTTATCATGCTGAAGACTTGCGGATCTAGTTTCCACTCATGAGGTCCATGAGGTTTCTGCTTAGTTCGTCTGCCAGAGTATTTTTCTTTCCTGGCAGGAATTGTGCCTGCAAATGTACTTGATAGGCCAGTGCTGTGTTCCACAAAGTCATGGCTTGCCTGCAGAGGGGGTAGGAATGTGTGCCCCCTTTCTTGTTTATGTACCACATGACTGTAGTATTGTCCGTCTTTAGTAATAGTTGTCCTGGATGTAGTAGATCCTTGAAGGTTGTCAGGGCATTCTGGACTGCTAGCATATCTTTTTGATTGATATGAAGATGCATTTGATCTGTGGGCCACTTGCCCTGTAAACATTTTCCTGCCAAGTGTGCTCCCCAGGCATAATCCGATGCATCTGTTGTTAGTGTCTGCCTGGCTGTGGGTAAAGTGAAAGGCTGTCCCTTGTTGTGGTGACAGGCCAGTGCCCACCATCGAAACTCTTGTTGCAGGCAGGGAATGAGAGTAATTATTGCCCCCAGGCTGTGGCAATGTTGAGTCCAAACACTTTTTAGATACCATTGTAGCTTCCTCATATGCAGTCTTGCATATGGAATTAGCAGGACGCAGGATGCCATGAAGCCCAAAGCCTGCAGAATGTTTCTTGCAGGTAGCTGGGTCTTTGTTGCCATCATTTGAAAGTAATGAGTCAGTTGCCTTTGTTTGTCTGGCATGAGATAAGCCATCTGGGCAGTTGTATTTAAGCTTGCACCCAGGAATATTATCTCTTGAGAGGGTACTAGTTTTGATTTCTTTTCCTTTACTGTGTACCCTAGGCAAATTAGTAATCTATTTACAAACGCCAGATGCTTTAGTAGAATGTCCTTGCTGTCCACTTGAATAAGGCAGTCGTCCAAGTAGGGATATATTTGAATTCCTTTTTGTCTGCAAAATGCAATTACTGGTGCCAGGTATTTTGTGAAGACCCTGGGCGCAGTAGATAAACCAAAGGGCAGTGCAGAGAATTGGTAATGCATTGAGCCAGCTACGAATCTGAGGTATCTTCTGCATGATTGTCTGATTGGGACATGCAGGTATGCCTCTTTGAGGTCCAAGGTAATTAGCCAGCACCTCTTGCCCAGCATGGGTAGAAGTTGCTGCAGTGTCAACATTTTGAATTTCAGAATGTCTAGGAAAGTATTTAGAGTAGATAGGCCCAGTATTGGTCTCCATGCTTTGTCCTTTCTGGGTACCAAGAAAAGTCTTGAGTAAAATCCTTGTCCCTGCTCTTGCTGTGGTACTTTATGGATAGCCCTCATGTCCATGAGAGCAGAAATATTTTTTTGTGCCTCTGCCCATCGATTGTGTGGCAGGTCTGGCATACCTTTTGACCTTGGTAGGGTGTGAAAGTGGAACCTGTAACCCTGGGAAACAATATTTAGAACCCATTTGTCCTGGGTGATCATGTGCCAATTTTGTGAGAAAAGTGCTAGTTTTCCCCTAAGGGAGCTGCCAAAAGGTAAGAGCTTGGCATTGGTAGAAGAAAGTTATTGGGACGGGATGAAGGGATAGATTCTTCAGCGTCAGAGTCCTCATAGGGAGGAAGAGAATATCCCTGTTCTGAAGAGGAATCAGAGGAAATAGAAACCTGGTCAGAGGAATCATAGTCAGTATCTTGCCTAGGCCTTTTATCAGGAGGGGGATGGGAACCCCTGATCAGAGTAATTAAGTCCTCGGCCATTTTAAGCATCTGTTTCTTTGGCATGGATGACTGTCCAGGTGAATGCTGTACTTGTTACTTTGTCTTTATAGGTGTTTTAGACTTTGTCTTGGCTGCTGAAGTAGTCCTGATAGTAAGCTGTGCAGGTCTGAAAACACCCTCAGAAGCAGATGCCTGCTCAGCGGCTCCGGACCCATCTGAGGGAATAGTCTCCGTAGGCCCAATACCTTGAGTTTCCAGAGGCCTAGTTGTCTCCACATGGGAGTCGGAGGCGGCCTGTGGCTCTGAGGTAGCAGGTGTCAGGGGCTGCAAAAGTGCCTCACTGAGAACCGGTGAACCGGCGACTGGCCTAGAAGAGGCTTCGTCGTCGGTTTTGGACCTCGGATGCCTGTTCTTTTCTTTGTCCTTGCACTTTTTATGAATTCCGGTCGTCGGTTGTTCCGACGGCATTATATAATTAAACCTTCAGCCAAAGTAATGTAAAGCGAAATTGAACCGACGCTTAATAGTGCGTTGGTTGAATCTAGTGCAAAACCGACAACTAGCAACGTCGTGGTCGGGGCCTAGGCAAGGAATACAGTAAGAGTGAAAATCCTTATGAGGTATTTGCTTCCCACAAGAAATACAATTGTTAACTTTTACTGACATCGGTCTGGAACAAGAAGAAGTTTCCCCAATGGGGTACTTAGCTTTATTGAAGACTTCGGTTCTGAAATTCAATTTTGAAAATCTCAGGAGTCGGCCGACCGGCACTTGCGAACTGCTTTTGCTTCGGGCACCACGTGGCAAGAAAGACTGAAGAAAATGGCATCGGCTGCATCTTTTATACCCCTGGTGCACTGATGTCAGGGAAGAGGTGACAGCAACCGACGCTGGACCAGGACTTTGGAATTCAGGCCGACTGCGGGTAGCCTGCCAGCAGGATAACCCAAGTGTAATGACTGCAACAGTGAAACACGATGAACATCTACACATTATGCAACAGGTAAAAAATAAGAAGAAATGTTGGGTTAGACAGTTCTTAACTATAATCAGATTGTTTCTCTTTGCATTTGGGCGCAACATAAGAGATTCTCGTGAAACAAATGAATATTAGCATAACAGGTTGCAAACCATACTTAATCTGCCCATTACGAATATTGGACATCTTATGGATATCATAATAAGACAATGCAGTAGCAGTCAGTGACCACATAATAGCAAAGGTCTGCAACAGAAAATGTTAGCCTTTGATATGGAGGAAAAGCATACACCCGCAATTTGGCCTAGCTGGGTCTAACCTGAGGTGCAATTGTAAAATGGTCTAGCAGGGAGAAGGAGGGCTTGGTGAAATCTGCCAGTTTGCTTTTCTCAGAGGAGATTTAGACATTCTCCAGTTTTGTGGCACTTGCATCCCCAGTTAACCTTATAGGTTTCCTTTTGTCATCAAGCAACATACGCAACATACATCTAGAATGGTTCATATACAGATAAATAGAATATAGCTACACCTAAAACACCTGAAGCAAAGGCTACACTGCAAGCATTTCACATCACACAGACTGAATACCTAATGATCCTACAATATCATACCTGTTTGAAAAGAAGGTACCAGCACAGTTACTATTTAAGCAGGGATACTCTTTGATTTCAGGCCTTTGCCTCATACCTACTTACTTAGAAATACTAATCCATGGTTGCAAAACTACAAAGCAATTACCTCTATAATTCAAAACTGACCACAGTAGTTTCCACTATAGAAAAACGTGATGCAAGTCACATTTGGCTGAATGTGATGCTCTGAAAACAGGTCGATTAAACAAAGAGTCAACACTTTGAGTTGTACCCTCTTAGACTGCTTGGATATTATAGAATACAGTGAAGCATTAACTACATGACACTGATAATGCCAGTTTGAATTGAGTTATAGTGCTTCATTAGCCATATGATTAGACAGTTCTTCAGACTTGGCAAACCATAATGTTCTCTAAGGTTTCAAAATATAAATTTTAAAGTTTGGTATTTTTCCTATATTTAGTTAGATAAGTGACTCTTGCATATATTAGGCATGGTACAAATTATAAGTAATAGTTAATATAGGTTTGACCGGAAATTATATAGTATTGATCATATGATGGTGCAATTTTATAGACCATTTAGGTTATGTAGATAAGGCAAATATGAACTGTATGGAAATGGTAGAACTAGAAGGGAAACAAAATTTTGTATTATGTAATATACAAATGAAAGCTTTTTTTTGTTCCTCCTTGCGTGATTCTGTGGCACCCTATCCAGTTCCTCATATCTACTGCCAGGCCTATGAACCTTCTCCAGCACCCCTACACTTTCTCCATATGAGCTAAGGCTCACACAGACCTAAGGGTGTCCTGAAAGGGGGGTGGGGAGGGGTCTAGCCATCTCATCATTGTTGGTCTGACCATCTCACCATTGTCTGGAAGGCTTTCTGTTTATTCCTTATCCTACCCCCCCCCCCTTTGCAGTCTCTGTTGGCTGTCCCCATGGGGAAAGAGTGGAATGGGGATGGGATGGCATATTGCCCCTTCTCCATAGCAACTCAGTCAATGATTTAAAAGCCAGTAAAACACACTGCACACCAACACTTTTTTTCTTTTCTGTAATTGGCATGCATGGAGAAAATAAGTCATGTGCACTGCAAAAAATTATGACTGGGTCTCACCAGTCATAATCCTTATTATGTGTTTTTGATATAGATGCCAAGAGTCACCTCTCCAGCTCTGCTCCTAAGGAGAACTTCTTAACATCCATGTCTGGAACACTAAATAAGTTGGTTATGATTGGGAACCCAGTCATAATCCTCTATATGTAAGCATTCAGTCTTGTCAGGAAGATTATGTAAATTGATGGATGTTTGACTGGAACTATACAGATAATACAGAATATTATGAAAAACAGTACAAGAAAATGATTAAGTATAAGTCATAGCTACTTGCGTATTTAGTAATAGAGGTAGAACAGAAAACAGTGAGGGGTTAATGATATGATTATGCTCTTACTATGGTAGAACCTATTCAAGAAAACAATTCTGAGTTAGAGTGATGTAGAGCTATTGATAGAAGATGAGTATGGGAAAGTGTAGTACACCTATTACAATTATATATAACAAGACTGTTCACCAGTAATAAATCTGTACTGGCTGTATACCAGAAAGTATAACTAAATAGCAAAACATTTTACATAATTAAAAAATAATTAATAGTATGCTAACTCAAGTTCAGATGTGAAGGAAGGAAGCTGGATATTGATATGCTTAATAGGGAGCTGTGGGAGGCAAATTAGTTGATCGTGCTAAATAATCTGGAGATAGGTCTATGGATTTATAAGTTTATGCAGTTTATACAAAAAATTTCTTGCCTTGACTAGAAGAGTTTGCTTACTCCAGATGTGCATAGTATGTGTATGGTAGTTGATTACGATACAGTCAGAATATGGAGGACATGAGCTACACAAGGCTTATAGCAGTTGTTTTTATTTGCTTTGTTTGATGGGGCAGGTTTACTATACTGGGATACTTAAGAAATAACTGAGATAAAAAATGATAATGGGCCCATTATCTCCTGTTTGTTAAACCGATGAGTAAATAATGTGATATCTTCGTTCAAGCAGGGGTGTGATACAGACTGGGGAAATGTGCTATTATACATTGAGGTGTGAATGTGTAGAATGTATGTTTGGATGCTATGTATTAAAAAGTATGTTGCCCTCAGGACTGAGAAGTAAAGGGAATAGTAATTTTATATTGAAAGGTTGAACAAGTAATTGGATACTTAAAATGTGCAAGACTTAGACACAGTCTTATCTAGTATGGATAAGGAAGATTTGGAGAAGGAGGTAAATGTTTCTAACAAAGAGATGAGTGATTTGGGTAGGCTAGGTGGAGTTTCCAGCACTAAGTTGTCAGATAATTTAAAAGATACGGCTGGCTGCTTGCTGACAGAAGATTTTGGGAGAGATGGTATGAAACATCACATTCACGAGTAACGAGACATGGTGTGTAGTAAAAAGATGACAGAAGGCCTTAATTAGAAGACTGCAGGTGACGATCTATATTGGTAAAAGGGTGATCTGCTTGCAAGAAGTATTTTACTGAAATTTCCAAGGAATGAGATGGTTATAGGAACTTAACTGGAAAGCTGATTGATGCAGTTTACAAGTCGGACAAATTGTATGTTTATAGGTTTATAGGAAAGTACTAAGCTAGCTACCCTTTTGGACCATTTTAAGCCTAGCCAATGGTCCTTGGTGAAAATCTAACCATGTACCTCTTGCCTGTGAAGTATACAACTTAACTATTAGGCCAACCCCAATCCCTAAGTAAATTTCAAAGGTGAGCACTAGGCTAGCTGCCCTTGTGAGCCATTTTAAGCTTAGCTGATTTCCCTCAAGAGTGAGAGCCCATCAAAAACAGACTCGCTCAACATGGAGCTCGAACCCATGACCCTGAGATTAAGTGTCATGCTCACCTGACAGAATGTTAAGGCTTTATGTATACATGAAGTATATATGATTGTCTAATGATATGGTCTCCTAAGTACAGAGAAAAGTTTAGAGTGATGCCCAGAAAAGTGTAGAGTCATATAACTAAGATAATAAAGGAATATAATCAAACTGTAAAGATGGAATTTGTAGTAATGTGTGGATGAAACTGCATGCAATTATGCTTTTCTGTGTCTTCTTATGAGGATATAAATACCATATAAGAGTTAATGTTAATTAACAAAACAAAAGACTTTTCAAAAAAAAAAAAAGACCAGCTGTTTTTGAAGGAATTAGTTGACCATCTAAGTGGTTATCAATGGATAATACCTACCTCTTCTTCATGTTCTTTACTCAAGGCCAGAAAATTGCTTTTAAGGACAATGTATTCATCTGCCAACTCCTTACGATTCTTCTCAACAGCTCGTAGGCGCTCTTGTGCAATTTGATTTTCATGCGTTACTTTGTCCCTCTGACTCTCAAGCTCAGCAATTCGATTTTCATAAGTGAGAATCTTAAAAACAAAACACAAAATCTCATTTTGATCAGCACTGCCCTCTTAAAAAAGTCAGTACTACTGGCATGTTTTTTTCAAAAACTGCAACATCCTATCAACGTTGCTCTACCAGATACATCATCTGTCTAGTTCCTCCCTCTCTCATTTAAGCAGAATTCAGATTAACCATTTTTATTCCAAACGTCTCAATAACAGTAGTGGTGTTTTTCTTGTCACTGATAGTGATTCACTGTCTGTGAGTTTTCTACTTGCCTATGCCATTGAGTGATCACCGAGCTAGTATATGTAAGTAAGGAAGAGTGAGGTAAAGCCCCTCATAAAGAAGTGTGTGTTTGTGTTTTGTTTAGATATTGGTGTATAGTGTAATTTTACAAACACACAGTAATATGAAGGTATAACTAGTTTCCAGAAACAGATATCTGTACTCTGCTTTCCAAAATAAATAAATAGGAATCTGAAAGTATTTTTTAAGACTATAGCAAACGATGGTAAACATCATGCATGAATTCTGCAACTCTGGAAGAGGAAGTATTTGGACAGATATATACATATTTAAATGCCACCCTTCATCTTTTTTTTCAGGAAAAAGGTCATGGTCTCTGCTACATGAATAATTCAGAAATGCAATTGCTTAAAAAGGATCCTTCATGGTTTCTGTTATTACAAAAAGTCAAAGCTCACCCCTATGATTTGTTTTTGTCCATGTCACTTTTTGGCCCCCCCTACCCCTCACCCTATGCTTTCTGTGGTCCACCCCAGGACCACTACAGCACAGGTCCCAAATGGCAAAGCCCTGATCAACACCACCATTACAAGAGGTTTTTTTTTCTGTTATGCTCTAACCATTCCACTTTTGCATATGACCCAGAATGCTGAAGGGGTTAGTATGCAGTGGGCATTGAAGGGGGGTATTTCTTAGTTCTCTGCATGATATAAGCTCCTAGAAGCTCCATCCTCCTATAAGACATGCTACCAATGTCACCTAGTGATCTATGACAGTATGTGCTACCAGAAACATGTACCTTCAACCCTGTCCCCTGGGAAAGGTGAGCAGGCAGTGCCTCATTGTTTGTCTCCCTTTGTAGCCACTTCCGCCAGTGCCTGAGAAACTGACTGAACACAGAACATCTGGGTAACAGTCAGGGCGTCATGTCTCTACCTCATGGTGCCAGCCAGCCCCCATAAGTTTAATATCCTTCTGTCTGTCTCAAGGGATAATCATCCAAATCCTGGCCTGTCCTACTAACATAGCTTTAGACTCATCCATACTACAGATGGAATTGTTTCAATACCCTGAAGTCTGTCTACACAAATGCTCAAAGTTCTTTTTTATACTACAGTCATGCACCATGGATATCTCTGAAACATGACTATGTGCTCATGTTCTTAAGTCTGAGAGCTTACCCCATCCCTCGGCTATACCCTACAGATAATGGAGAGAAAGTAGAAGTGTAGGGGTGTTCCCTTTTTATTCAAAGCATCTTCAATACTCGAACTCCACCTAATTCAAGTTCCCCTTTTCCATTCTAAAAATGCCTCATAGTTGGCATTATTTTTATTTATATTTCTCCATACTCACATAGACAGACAACACAAGCGACACTGCAGTGAGTCTATATTATAAGAATGAAGTTTCACAACTTCGAACACCATATGGCCGACACCATATGAGCGAAGTTGTAAAACTTCGAAACAAAAATAAAAAATGTACAAATTAAACAAAAACCTACCTGATCGCTCTGAGCAGGAGGGCAAGCCCTCCTGCACCCCCACACCCACCGCTACTTAAATATACCAACTCCGAGATCAGACTACATTGAAGTAAAGGGAAGAATTCCCTACGGCGATCTCTGTTCACACTTGCGTGGCTTTCAATATTCGACCATTTGGTGTCGCCCATTTGGTGTTCGAATATTGAAATCCTTGCTCTTATAATATAGACTCCACTGCAGTAGATCACTATTCGTATAAATGATTAAACTCCTTATAGTAGGAAATACAGATATTGACTGAAACAATTCTGATCTCTTAAATTCATCACCCACACCATCTCTATTTAGTCTTACCATAGTCGTCAAACTACCTACTCACAATGAACAAACCTGCACCTGGAAAAGGACTCCACACTGCATCTTCTCCTCACATCTACAAAACGTCAACACCAGAGAGTAGTTATCTGACTCAGACCTTTCAACTGTACCTATTTTGGAGGTTTGTGTATCTATTTTGAGGCTTGAGTTACCCCTTTGCAATATGCACTGGATCTTTTCCTCAAACTTACAAAACTTCAACTCAAGATAGTAGCTATCTGACAAACCTCTCAACTGCACCTATGTTGGAGGTATTTTTATTTTCAGGCTTGATTTACCACTTCACATGATTTTTTTAAATCACCCCACCAAAGTCGCACATCATTTTCAAGCCATTTTGTGCACAGGAAACCAGCCTATATGACCAACATAAAGAAAGAGAACCCATATTTTGCATCTCCCTTTTCAGAAGCCAAAATAAACAACTTTGTGGAGTAGATTTTTGCAATATCATCCAACAAAGTCTATAGGTTTTACGCTGTCTTTGATAACATGCTTATATTTTTGCATCTGTTTTGTCACTGTTTTTTTAAACTTGTGTTTCTGAGTAGTATCCCACAGTCCTGCTGGAGGTAGTGGAAGGGTTATTTGCTATTCATTATTTATATATAATGATAATTAGCTGTCCAGATTTTTGGCTGGATGTACTTACTTTTCAAGAGTCTCTGTACCTATTTTTAGTCTGCGCAGGTTGAAAGGTATGCTCTAACTCCTTCAGAGCTTTTATTTGTTTATTAACCACTGAAGAGTACAAACAATGGACAGACGACATTGTTTCATAGAACTCAACCAAAAACTTTAATCCTATACTATGCAATACGATTCTTAAAGCAATCCACTGCACCTCCTGTAGGTGAAGCTTTACATGGTAAAGTACTGAAGGTTTTTAACAATCTGATACCCATCCAGAGAAAAAGAGAATAAAGTAATTTTCCCTTCACTGGGTTACCCTTGTTTTCAAGGGTATAATGCTGAGATGTGAGAACCTGCAGAAATAAAAGTATCTCATCACTACAACTACACATGACAAACAACCATATTATGAAACATAAAACTAAACCAAACCAAAAGCAATAAATAAAAACTATACCTGACTTCACAGAGAAAGTCTTAAAGCTAGTGATGCACTTGTTAATGATGCTTATAGTGTACAAACATGGGTAAAATCAGTATTTGCCACTGATTGTGAATAATAAAGATCCATCCTTAACCCTCTTTTCCGCATTTTTGCAAACGGGGTCAAGGTGTCAAATCAACAGTACCATCATCTCCAGTCAGTATTCACACCATGGATGGTTAGCCCTGCAGCAGAATGGGAATAATAACGACAAAGGCCAACACTTTGATAATGACTACTTTCAACCAGTATAATTACAAGCACCAAAGATATCAACATGCAGTATTTATTCAACAATAATTAACGTTTACTCCTCTGCTTTCTGGATTTTAACAATCTATTCAAAAAAAGAGTTTGAATGGCGGCTGATTGAGCTCCAGGACTCAGTGAGAGCCTTAATGTAATTGGTATTATCAAATTAAAACAATTTTAACTAGTCATTCAACATTTCTATTTTTAACCCCTGTTTTAGTATCTATAAAGTGCTTTTAAAACCAATATTTTATAAAGTTACACTGTCTTGGAAAAATGGTTTGTAAGATTTGCTGTACATTTTAAAATAAAATGTAACTGAATACATTTCTTGACCACAAGGTAGCAGCATTAAATAAGCATTGTATTTTGATCTACTGCAGCTTTCTCTTGGATATTTAATTATTTTTCAATAATTTTATTGGCTGATTTATATTATACGATGTTTTAAACTATTGTATTTTATCGCTAACAACATTATTGCTGTTCAGCATTTTACCTGGTACTGAATGGATAAAACTTGTGTACATCTTTCAGTAGGGATCATCATCATCATCATCCCCTTTTTCCTATTTTTTTCTACATGGGGTCGGTGTATTGTGTAAACTGTCACCAACCCTCTTGATTCAGTGCTACACTCCTGCCTTCTTCAACACTCATGCCTGACTGTTGCAGATCTTCTTTCACACAATCCATCCACCTCTTTGCTGGACGTCCTTGCTTCCTCTTACCTTCTTCCTGTCTGTCCCAAATCTTCCTCACCAGATTGTTTTCTACTTTTCTGCACGTGTCCAAACCACCATAATCTGTTCTCTTTGATCTTTTCTGCAATTGGAGCTACTTTAGCTTCTGTTCTTATGTCCTCATTTCTTCGTCTGTCCCACAGTGTGCATCCTACCACCCTTCTCAAGCACTTCATTTCCATCACTTCTAGTTTCTGCAAATGTTCTGCCTTTACTGCCCAGGTTTCTGTACCATACAGTAGTACTGGTCACACCACTGTCTTGTACACCTTACTTTTCAGCTTCTTTGGCATTCTTCTGTTATAGACTACACCTGACACTCTATGCCAGTTGGCTGCAGCCCCTCTGATTCTAGCTTTGACCTCTTCATTCAGACTTCCCTTCTCCTCAATCACTCCTTCCAGATACTTGAAGCCACTATCTTCCCTTCTATATGTAGTCTCAGCTTCTTCTGATTTCCCCAGTTTGCTGCCATTACCACCGTCTTATCTGTGCTTAGTTTCATCCCGTGTGCCTTCAGATTTGCATTCCATTCTTCTATCCTTTGCTGAAGTTCCATCTTAGAGTCTGCCTGTAATGCCACATCATCTGCATACAGCAACTTTGTTGATCTCTCCCCTCTGACCTGTTTGCTAATGTAGTCCATCACCAGTATGAACAGCAGTGGGCTCAGAGCTGAAACCTGGTGAACACCCACTCCCACTCCCACTGGGAACCCCTCTGTGAGGCCAAGTACTGTCATACTTGAGTCACTGGATCCTTGTACATAGATTGTACTAATTCTACCTATGTTTCTGGGACTTCAAACTACCACAGTACTGCCCAGATTAGCTTTCTTGGGACCTTGTCATATGCTTTCTACAAGTCTAGGAATGTCCATTTGGACTCTTTCCTCATCTCTAGCTTCTTCTCAAGTATCTGTCTCACTGCAAATATCGGGTCAATTGTGCTGCATCCTGGTCTGAATCTGAACTGCTCATCTCCCAGCTTACATTTTACTACTCTGCGTATCCGTTTATCAATCGCCCTCTCCAGAACTTTCATGCAGTGTGATAGGAGTTTGATGCCTTTGTACTGCCCACAGTTGTGGATCTCCCCTTTGTTCTTGTACATTGACACAAGTATGCTTATTCTCCGGTCATCTGGGATATGCCTTTCTCTCCACACTGCTATTAGTACCCTCAGGAGTCATTTCTCCCCTGTCTTACCCAGAATCTTTAGCATATCTGCTATGATCTCATCTGAGCCTGCTGATTTCCCTGACTTCATTTTCCTTAGTGCTGTTCTTACTTCTTCTAGGGTGGGCCCCTCTTCATCTCTCATCATAGGCTGTTTCTGGGGCAGTACAGCTTTTGTGGGGTTTTCTTCATTCAGAACCTGCTGGAAATACTCCTTCCATCTGCCTTTGATGTCCTGTGGACTGGTGAACAGGTTGTTGCTGGCATCCCTTATGAAGGGTGTCTGACTATCTTCTTTATCTTTCTGTCTTTGCCTTGCAACCTGATATAGTTTCTTTGTGCCCCTTACTGAGTCACATTCCAGAAGTTGGTAGAGTGCCTCCAATGCCCTTTTCTTTGCTATTGCAACTTGTTTCTTAGCGTCTTTGTAGCCAACCAGTAGTCCTTCCTAGCCTGGTCAGTCTTTTCTGTATCCCACTTCTTCCTGCACTCCTTCTTTCTTTTGATGACTTCCAGGACTTCTGCATTCTACCACCAGCTTTCCTTATGTACCTTATTTCCGTACCTGGCTCAGCCACATATCTTTTCTGTAGTCCTAACACATGCTGTTTTTAAGCTCTGTCAACCTTGTTCAACTCCACCTAATTCCTCCTCTTCTTGGGGTGCTAGAGCCCTGAGAAATTCCTTGAACTGTTGTACTTTCTCTCCAGTCAACTCCCAGGTCTTCAGCCTGGCCTCTGTTGACCTTAGAGCCTTCTCTGACCACTGCTTGCAGCTGATCATGGCAACCAGTTGTTTATGCTGTGGGCCAACTGTTTCACTGGGAATTTCTTTGCAATCATGGATTCTGCCCCAGTGCCTTTTCCTTACTAGGAGGAAGTTTACCTGAGTTGTGTGTTGGCTACTCTTGTATGTGATCTTGTGACTGTCTGTCTTTCTGAACCATATGTTGGCTACTATCAAGCCATTTGCCAGACAGACATCTATCTCTTTCAGTAGAGATGTGATTATTAAATAAGTGATTATGAGCAAAATAGTATTAAGAGGGTTGATTTCTTAAGTACCTGGTGTTATCACAGATTTTGTATTTTTATAACATTAATTTTATTACATAAGATTTTTTACACATGTAACAGTACTGAACAGATAGAAACAAGCCAATACTTAAAATGCAGAATGTTAGGGTTTACATTATTGGGCCTTAACTAGGCATCCCTGTTCTGTAATCTAACTACATAGTATAATCTTGATAAGCTTACAGCTTGATATAATGCAGCATCATGGTTTATGTTAAATGTTCCATATGCCATGCATCATTTTCCCTTCATATCTACTCAGTACTATGATGCAGCTAACTTCCCATTTGCTGCACAAAGAAATGTGGTTTACATAAATGGTTAATTACAATGTTGTACTTGGTACCTTAATGTAGTTATTTAGACCTCAATTAAATACTCAGAATAGGACTGGTTTTAAATGCGGGGTTGTAATTACCAGAAAGTAACTGGATAATTATGCATTCTGTATCACCTTTCTGTTATTATTACTTATTTTCTGTATCTGCCTGTCTCACTTGATAACATGAATAAGTGTAATAAAAACAAACCTTCTTCAAACACTTCTAGAAGGTAGAAAACAATGACAAAAGGCAAAGCTTGGCAAATTTATACCCCCAAACCACAAAACAATTTCTTTAGCTTCCTTTTTTAAAAAAAATTGAGGTTGGTTTGGCAGGGTCACTCACTATTATGCATGGTTCATATCCCACATCTGATTGTTCCAGTCTCCCTAGGGTCACTGCCACAGTCAGGGTTTACCTCAGACATGTCCCTTTTGTCAGGTAATTCATGTCTGTTCAGGCTGGAAATGCCCTTGGTAGTAAGGCTTAGAATAACCTGCAACCTGGCAAGAAGCAGCTATACAGAGGCCACCCTATTATGGGCAGGCATTAAGCCTCTGTAGACTGTCCTAATTTTTCTCCTAGATGAGTTGGTGATGTTGCACATAGATATGCAATGGGGAATGGCAAAGGAGTTATTCACATATCCATGATGACACTTTTCCTACATTTTGCCATTTGTGTTACTGATTAATACATCCTCAGCTCCCAATTTCCACCAGACGCCTGTCGAAGTGTGATCTCAACACATCTTCCCTCTCATTTCCCCTTGAAGAGGAGCACATGCACTCACTGTGTCATTCCTGTCTTATATTCATCAGCTCCTACAGTGCCTGGGTAGCTAATTATACCTGGGTCATCTAGGCAATGTTCTCTTACGCTTTTGAGTATATCATATAAAAATTATGAAATATCTGATTTGCCACAGCAATGTGTAACTAGCTTGGATAAATTATCACCTTTTAAGCCTCGACCCACTTCTTACCATGAGGTCCAAATGTTTCTGGTCAAAGCTAAAATCCTGTTTGCTGGCAGTGGATAACATATACGCTCTCTTCTGAAAGAAGCAATTCCTATTACTGTCAATCTTCACTTTTACCAATAAATACCTACAGGATGTTTAGGTATCTTTGTTCTTAAAATGTAAAGGTATCCACATTAATTTCACATCATAAATATGGCACTTGAGCTAAACATAGCAATTACACTCACACTGATCTTCTCTGCCTTTTCTCTAAGATTGTGGAAAAAGATTGTAATACTAAACTTGTCACTTACAGAATCTCCAGGGCTAGCCCCAACACAGTCTTGGTCCACACTCTGACACACATACTGTCATATTCCTCACACAAGAAGTCATATGTGAAGATCTAAAATCATGTAATTTGGCTAGAACCTTATTCCTTGACATATCAAAAGTATTCAGTGTGAACAAATATCTCTTTCTACTCAGCAGGTTCTATGCCCTGTCCATGCTTGAACCTTAATCGCCTGATTTACTATTTAATTAAAACATATGCTACACTGAGAGCATCGAGAGTCATGTCCTTCTATCTCTCTGCCAGTCAGTAAGGATGACCTCCAAGGGTCTGCTTCCCACCTTTTGTGTCTTTAGTAATGATAAGTCTCAGTTCTGGTCATGCTGATTTAGTATGTTATGCAGATAAATCCAGTTTCCTGTTCCCTGCCACCTCAATCACCCAAGCATGTATATGTTTGCAATGCTGTGTCAGCCATATTGAAAGATGGTCTTTACATAGGTCACCCATCTTAAGATGCAAAAACTTACTGTATCATTTTAATACCAACTCTACTTACTACCTGTGATACTTCCCACTTTAGGACATCTTTCACGTCTATCTCACCCATCAGAATAGAGGAATCTACAAATATCCTGGATGCTGTCCCTGATTTATCATTAAGGTTTCAACTTCATTTAAAACAGTCATGAATAGGACCAACCAGAGCTAGGTGTACTGTCTGCATCCTCCAGCCATGTGACTACTATGACTAAGATTAAAACTGCTGTAGTAATGTTAACTCCTCCCTCTGTATGTGCCACTCACTCTTTTACTAACTTTTTGATGGTCATTCTACAAAACATGAGTCTAGAACAAAACAGCCAACACACTCATCACTGCTGTCCCCTTGGAACACTTGGATTGTCTGCATTTAGTAATCACTTTATTATGACTCATTTCCATTTTACCCACACAACTTTATGTTTACCCCATAAAGTATGTTGAGTTACCACTGACTTTAACTTGTACAACCCAACCCAGACTCTAAGGTCATGGAATCTTGGCTTCATCCAAACATGCACATCCAGGAACAGGTATGTGTGTGCTCTCTTTGAATATCATGTTCCTCCTGTGTGGAATGAAATTTCCATAATATCAGACCCTTTTCATCTTCCTGCAATGCAATTTAAACAAAAAATCAAATTCCATTCAAATTGGTCAGTTATCCTCTGCATGGCCTATCTAATGGACATTCCTCTCACTGTTGTGTATAATTCCCTTACAGATTTCCCTTTTAGTCATGCCCGTAGTTCCTCATTTTATGTCTCCCTCTCCTCCTCCTCTTCCCTTTCTTTTTTCTGTAATGTTACTCATGTTACTGATTTTTTTTTACAGTGTAGGTCTTAGTATACTTTTGAATATCTTTGTTCTACAACCATGCACAATTGACCTACCCAATTCAGTTAGGTTTTTTGCTTGTCTGTATGTGCATTATGTTAATCTGCTGCTGTATAGAATAACCTTTACAAGTTTTGTAATGTCTTTGCCAAGTGGACTGGATCATGGCTGAAAGTGGTCCTTAGACCAGTCCATCTAGGGGTCAATGGGTACTCAAGCCTATGCCAACACTCACTGGGCACAAAGTAGAAAGAAAATACTCCAGGGTGGGACACCAATCCATCACAGGATGTACAGATGCAAACTTACTTATGCAGGTCAATTTGGAGGATTGCCAATTCACCTACTGCGTATCTGTGGGATAGGGAAGGAAACTGGTACACCATGAAATCCCACAAAAAATGATGGGATGGCATGCAGACTCCACACAGAAGAAAGCTTAGCTGTGAACTGAGCAGGAAAACTGAGCGCCGTGAAACGGTGACAGTAAATGCTGCACCCTTGTGCTATCCCCTCTTCAGCATATTTATTTAATTTAATAATAACTTATACTGTTAGTTTCTGACAACCAGTGTATCTCAGTCTAAAATGGCCTCTGTATAGTACTGTTATAAATATATTTCTTGTTTTATATATATTTGTTATGCTTGCTTATTTACAGTCTTTCTTATTTTTGACAACGTGACTATATTCATGTTTATGGTATTGAATAATTTACTTATGCATTATTCCCTTTATTGTTTTTATCAGACTGATTTATTTAAGAATGAGAGATTCTCTCCCCTGGTATCCACTGGAAATGAGCTTTGCTTCTACAGCTTCCAAACAGCATTAAATAGAGGAATTACAGACAATTCTAAGCGTGACAAACAGTATTAAAAAAATCTAAACAATGCATTACCGCATTCTTCAGCTCAAAAATCTCAGCTTCATACTGCTCCCTCATGTTATTCATCTGAATCTGCAGCTCAATAAGATCCTTGGAAATCTGAAATGGTAAGGAATCAAGTGGTGAGTGTTAGTTTCCCTACAGCACCCAGGCATACTTGACGAGAAAGAATTCAATCAGTCATGCAGCAACTGTACAAAATTGTAATGTCAAATCTGTACTTCTAAATTTTACTTAATTAAAGGGGTTCTAACTAAAACACTAATGCATTAATCAAATAAATTAGATAATCAAATTTAGGCTATAAAGGATATTTTAAAGATTTCATATCGACATGGTGTTACACTAAGGAGCGTCTTGGAAAGACTCCAGCAATTGCAGACAATGACATTTAAGGGGCTTAGAAAATAATCTTCAGTCTCACATGTGCATAGCAGGGAATGTAGTTGAATCCACATAAATGTTGATAGGCAGATAAAAAGTTCAGTTGTATAAGTAAACTTGGCATAACAATAGATATTCAAATGATCACTGATGTAGTAGGCTATGTTATATGTGTCATACCCTGTTAAGGATATCATACCAGCCAGTATCCAAAGCTTCAGGGCACCTTTCATGCACCCAAGCCATTAGCTCGAGTGGAGCTGACTAAAAAGATAGGTTTGGACACCCATCCATTCAGAGATTTAATTCCAACTGAAACATGAGGGCTGACCCCTGAGAGACATTTCTTGGAAAACTAAAAGTACATGTCCACACCCTGACATAAAAAAAAACACACATACATAAAACAGGGGTGGGGTGGGGTAGAGGTTTGGGAGCAGCTACTGCAGCAGTGATCATTTCCAGTATTTACTATTATTGTAAGTTTACTTTCACAACTGTACTCATAACCGGCCTTAGGCATAGGCCAACTAGGTGGCCGCCTAGGGCGCAGCTCTAGCAGGGGCGCTTTCCAGTATATGTTGGCTGTAAGTAGACCAGGCTGGGGCCACTGAGTGGTGTGCTGGGGGGCGCTGTGGAACTCTTTTGCCTAGGGCACCAGTTGACCAAAGGCCGCTCCTGACTGTACTGTGTTCTTCATATGGATCACTTCTGCAGTGCCTAAGCTACATGGGTAGATTACCTTAGCTTAAAATAATAGGGAGGTGAAAGGGAACAGTCCAGGACCTCCAGGAGATTGGTCTTACAAAGCCAGTTCTAGACTTGGAGAAAAAAAACTAGTCTACTAGTAAACGTATGTAGAGAGGACCAAGTTGTTCTTTCATCAATCCTTTCCAAAAAACATAGATGAAGCCATGGCCCTGCCTGGAATAGTTTTGTTGTGGTGGCAATAACAAAAGTTAATAGCCTAAGACAACTATTTGGAAATAGTCTACTTTGACTCAAATTGTCCCATCTTCTCACTTTCACAAAAATGAACAACTGATTACAAGTTGTGAAAGATTTTGCTTTGTCAGGATAGCACCTAAGTTGTCAGTGGACATCCAATGTATGAAATATCCTTTCTCCCTCATTTTTGGGTTTTGGAAGGAAAACAAGGAGATGAACAGATTGGCTTAAAGTAAATTGGGATACCACTTTAGGCATAAAAGAAGGATTAGTTTTCAAACAAACCCTGTCTCTGTTAAAGATGAGATAAGGTTCACAGGTGACTATTAGGCAAACTGCCTTGAAGGGCCATTTCATGCCTAGTCAGTATTCTGAAGTCAGAATCATAGGTTCATAGGTTCATAGGTAGGTACTAGGCTATCAGCCCAAGGGCCTACGCAAGCCTAGCCAACAAGGTTCCCTGGCTTACGCCACCCAAGAAAGTTATTTTCCTGTGCCACTGTCGAGCAGAGACACAGAAGTGATCCCCGGGGTGTATTTCCTATTTCCCATCCATTCATCAAGATTTTCCATATAGTGTATATTGTGTTTATGAGGTGAAGACCTTTGTCATTGTGCTAAACCAACCCCCACTATAAAAGTTTGCATTTCTGAAACTTTTCTTGCAGAGGTCAGAGCAACCAGCAAAAAAGTTTTCCATGTTAAGAACCTCAAGTCAGCCAGACGAGCTGGTTCAAATGGAGTAAGTGTTAGCCTTTCTAACACAAAAATAAGATTCCCAAAGAGGAACCATCAATTTCTTAGCAGTCTTCTTATGTAGCACCCCTTTCAAAAACATTTTCACATGAGCTCGCATTTAAAGATGGGATCCATGGCTAGACATGCTGAAATGGCCAACAAATGAACCTTGACATTGGAGTAAGACAGGCCATAGGATAGTAACTCACACAAATACTGTAAAACTAGAGAAAAACAAGCCCTGAATAGGTGCTGGTTGTTTTGTTGGCACCAACTAATAAAACTTTTCCATTTACTTCTGTATGGTTTTCTAGTAGCAGGCTTTCTTGTTTCCATTAGTACCTGCTGCAGTTCTCAATAAACAGGCACCTAAATGGTATTACAATCCTGTCATCTAGGCAGTCAGTGGTAGCTGTTTTGTGGTTGGGATGTGGCAAACACACCTGATCTTGTCTGAGTAAATTCAATCTGTGAGGAAGCTTGTGATAATTGCTCTGGCCATTTCCAAAAGAAGGAAGAGCCATTGTTGCCTGGGCCAGAAGGGGATCACCACAGTGATCTTTGGGGAATGCTTCTGACTCTTCAGAAGTACCCTGGAAATCAGTGGAAATGGTAGAAAAGCATACGTAAAAGGCTTCTGTCTTCCAGGCCTTCTTATGTGGAGCCCTGGAATAGAATTTTGCCTGTTGAATGTATAGAAGGAGGCAAAATATTGATCTGAAGATTTTCCCACAGATGGATGAAATCTTGGAAGACCCTCCGATTCAGTTTCCATTAGTGAGTGTCTGCTTTAGTCCCTCTCAGCTTGTCTGACACAATTTTGTTCTGATAGAATGTAAGATGCATGTATAGTGAAGTTATACTGTTAAGCTATATGCCATGCTAACATGGCTAGTCTGCATAGGGGATAAGATCTGATTCCCATTTCCTTGTTTATATACCACAACACTGTGGTATTGCCTGTAACCCCTTGAAGAATTCCTGGGAGCCATAGATGATTCAGAGAGTTGAGAGCCCTTATAGGACCTAGCATCTATTTTATATTTATGTGTTTTGGCCTCTCTTTATTGTCCCACAGACCCTGCACTTCTACACCCATTGACACTATTTCCTAAGCATAGTCTGAGGTTTCTGCAATGACTGACTGCTTTGGAGCAGGAGAGAAGAATGGGAGACCTGGATTCTGATAAATTTGATGTCTACACACAGTCTATCATCTTCCTGTGGAAGAAAAGCTCTTTGCCCTGAGGTGTCTAACAGGGACCCCAAAACACAATCCTGTGTGATGGAGTCAAAAAGACTTGAATGTTCTCTTGGAATCCCAGCCAGTGTAGGAGATCTCTTATCCAGGTGAGAGATTCCTAACATTTTGAAAAAGACTCTGTAAAGTTTATCAAGTTATCTAAATATGTACAAATGTGGATACTCTGTAATCTGGAATGGGCTGTAACAGGAGATAGACACTTTGTGAACAACCTTGGAGCAGTGGATAGCCCAAAGGCTAAGACAGAGAACTGATAATGCCATCCAAACAGACAAAACTTTAGAAATGTGATGATTTGCATTTTTTTTAATCTAAAGTTACTACAAAACTCAAATGAGGAAAGATAGGTAATAGCTTGTTAAGCAAAAGCATTATAAACTTGGAAAGTATCACAAACTAATTCAGGAAAGAAAGATCCAGAACTGGTCTCCAGGAGTTTTCTTTCTTTGACAATAAAAACATTCTTGAGTAAACTCATTCCCTAACTGAGGAGAAAAAACTGTTTCCATTACCCTTTGAGTCTGGCAGGTATGGAAGAATCCCTTGAAAAGGAGGAAATTCCTCCCACCACCCTCTGTATCCTAGATGGATCATATTCAGCATCCATTTGTCTGAAACAATCTGCTGCCAAAGACAGAAATGGAGATTTAGAGCTTCGGGAAGGGATACGGGACTGCCAGAGTGGGATAGGGAAACAAGGCCCTTTGTATAGTCATTTTAACTTGTTTGACTGCCCTTTGTTCAGTGGGATTCCTGCTTTCCTTTGGAAACTTCCATGACATTGCTTTTTAAATGTCTGCTTAATAGCATTTTGCTGACACTGTTTATTTTCTTTCTTTTCAAAATTAGATGAGGGAGCCGAGAACCCCTTGGAAAATTCAGAGAACAGGGCTGAAAAATCTGAGAAATTCCCTGAATTAGCTTACCTCCCTCATCATACTTTCTGCAAACCTCTGCAGCGGAGGATCCAAGAACTAAATCTTTACCCAAGGGAGAATTTAAATTTCATTTTTGACATCTTTGAGGGGAGGTCTGAGAATGTAGTGGCAGCAGCCCTGGAAGTAGTATCTACAGAATCATAAATACACTTCATAAAATAAGTAGTGGCTTGAGAAATAGAAGAAACCAAACATTACAATGCAGATTTTCCTCACAAGAGGAAACTGAAGCCAAAATATTAGTCACACTTTCACAATTCTAACAGTATACCAGGACTGAACAACATTATATATATAAAACATAAATATAAAAACATATTATATGTATATTATTATTATATGTGTATATATATATATATATATATATATATATATATATATGTATGTATGTATAAAAACACACCAAACCTAAAAAACACTCAAGAACAATAGGCAACAGGTGGTTAAATCAACAAGCACTTCAAGTTTTTAGCATAAAAGCCTTTAATCTCATGCTTTCGTCAAAACTGGCTTCTTCAGGAATCAAATCAATAAAACACTTCTGAAACATTAAGTATTTAAGCAATCACTAACCAATGAAATAACACACTTAGTTAACAAAAACAATTAAGTCACTTAAAGGTATAACACATGTAAAAACATAAAAATGGTAAAAAGGTACAAAGGCAAAACAGCTGCACATTAACACTAAAACAAAACAGATGATAATTAATAAATTAAATACCATCTACAGACACAAACAAACAATGCCCTATATAAACATTCAGAGTTCTGTAATAGCGATAAAAAGTCATGTTTGCTAAAGGACATGATGGAAGGTGATTATAAAAACAAATTAGAAAGTACTGAGACCCAGGGGCAAATAAAATTAAATGCAGACAAGTACCCTGGGTTGAATGAGAGTGTTAAAATTAAATGCTTTTTTAAAAGAGAAGAGGCGTAAAGTCAACAATCAGTAAAAAGTGTAGATGGTATTTCATTTATTAATTAATATCTATTTTGTTTTACTGTTAATGTGCAGCTATTTTACATTTGTACCTTTTTAACATTTTTACCTATGTTATAGCTTTAAATTGCTTAATTGTTTTTGTTAATTAAGTGTGTTATTTCATTGGTTAGTGATTGTTTAAATACTTAATATTTCAGAAGTCTTTTATTGATTTGATTTCTGAAAATCAGTTTATGATGAATGTGTATGATTAAAGGCTTTTTACGCTAAATACTTGAAGTTGTCGATTTAACTACCTGCTGCCTATTGTTCTTGAGTGCTTTTTTAAGTTTAGTGTGTTTTTATACCTCTTGTCGTTTAGTCCTGGTGTATTGTTATTGGTGTCATTTTTCCTGGCTGCACCATGGCTATGGGTGGTAGAGATGAATTATTGGACATTACTTTGCATTCTGTGTCTGAACTCAAGATAATATGCTGAAGGTGCTTATTTCTACTTTGAATGGAATGAATAAGACTTTGGAGAACTTGACTGCTCAGCAGTGAATCATTTAGTCAGAGAAATAAAGGTAGACTGAGGGAATCTAGCAGTTCGAAGATGATGTTAGAATAGTTGTGAAAATAAATGGTAACCCACATCAGTTTCCACAGGTAATGAGTTCCTATAAATTTAAAGATGTTGCTGCCTTGTTAAAGCACAATTACAATCCTTTTGCTGATTTTAATGAAGATGCAGTGGACAATGTTGATGTAAAAGATTTTAGAGGGCATTTGTTTGAAATGGAGAAGTGTCTCAAGAAATATTGAAAAAATAGAAAGAAAATGTGTGGGAAGCAATGTGCAGAGTATATATAATGTCCCAGGTAATTCACTGTAAAATTTCAGATGCAAAACGCATCAAAATCGAGTGTCTCTTCATGAAAGAAAGCCTGTGCAGGCAGTTGCTGACATCCAAATACAGCGTCTTACTAGTAGCACAAACACTAGCTCTCGTCAATACCACTCCACAAAACGATAACTTGTCATGAGCAGCCAAATAAAAACAAGCGTTTAGCGGAGGTAATAGAATATTTATTAAATAAAATAAAACGGCAAGCTCTTTCAACTGGTGGTCTTCTTCAGGCCAATAATAACTAAAAAGCTTAGTGCAATCTTTTAAATATTTAAAATGCAATGATGTCACATGCTAAATTAATTGAAATACATACGCTACTTCAGATTTAAAAGGGGCATAAGATACTGCCCTTATTTCAAACATAGCTCGTTGAGAAATATTGAGCCCTTGTTGTCAAGAATAAATACTTTGAGCTGCATTAATGAAACAATTGTGCCTAAAAGACTGACCCCAGGATTTAATAAATCTGTGTAGGCTCCGTGTAGAGCCTACATGGAATGTATTAGTGTACACAGCCATGGTTCCCCCTCGGCTGGGCGCCATGCATACTAATGATGGTGCACTGCCGAAAGAGAGCATAGGAACAGGGTTATTGACTCCATGTAGGGGAAGTGTAGAGGCTACCCATGGTTGTGGATAGCCTGTACTGCTCCCCACAACTGTTGAAATGCTGTGAATTGGGTCAAATGTGTAATATTTTATTTTAATTCTTTTATTTTCCATTTTTTGCATGTTTGAGCAGTGTGGTGCAGAGTGCAGCAATGCCAAGCTGTGCTCACATGTAGACAGCTGATACCTGCCAAACATCTAAAAATAGAAACCAGATGTCATTATTATCATAATTACATATTGTTGTAATTTTAAATATATATATTTTTAATTGCTGTTTGTGCAGCGCAGTGCGGAGCACATCAAAGCCGAGCAGCGCTCATACATACATAGGCGACAATTGCTAGACATATAAAAATAGAAACTGGATGTAATTAATTATTCATGTCTGGGTTTATTAAAGTGCATTTGCGTGGTGCACTGCAGTGCTTAGCAACACTAACAGGTATCCCAGTAGTATATGTGAAGGTATACTAGTTTTCATAATATCCAAGTAGCTAAATGGATAGAGATACAGTCTAATGTTTAGTAGGTCCTGGGTTCAAGTCTGTAGGAATGATAAGATGTCTATAAATTAATTTATTATATATGCTTAATTTTGCAAACAAATTTGTGAAATATGGCACTGCTGTACTGTTTGGTTTGTACATTGCTAAGCTGAGCTAAACCCAGGTTGTGTGAGTTTTCGCACTGCTTAGCTGCACTTACCTGGTTTGAGAGCTGCTAAGCAAAGCAGCACTTTTTGAATGTTACTCTGTGATGTGTAAGGGTGGAAAAACAGCCTATATTAGGCACAATAGGTGGGGATTCTGCAACAGTCATTGGAGTCTGATCAACTGGTGATATAGCAGGCGGTGCTGGTGATGATGTGCGCTTTCAGGTGCAGAGATAGGGTATTCAGGAGTACAGGGTCTTTGTTGGGCTCCTGGTAAAAAAAAAAATCATGAACCCAGGCTTCTGCAGGGTGGTTTCCAGGACTTGGAGTGTAAGGTGATGGCCTGGCACTGGTTGGCCAGGGAACTCACCAGTGTTACTGATATCCCCCGTACAGGTGAGCAGTGTAATCACCATTATGACAACATGAAGAGGAGAAAGAGGGGAACCTTGGACACCTGGGTCCAAAAAGCTAGAGTTGGGAATGCCCCACAAATGTGTAAGTATCTTTTCCTCTGTTTTACCAATATACAAGATGATGTCACAGCTGCAGCTGAGAGGGCTCACAATGTCGAGTCCCATGCCAGGTGCCTGGCCAGGTTGCACTGTGAGTGTGGTATGTACAGATTTATTATGCTAACTGTAGTGCAATAAGCAAGAAAGAGTAAAGCATTTACTGCAATAAAGCATACACCATAAAAACTGTAGTGCAAAAATGGGAAAGTAGAACTGTAGTGTAATAAGTGGACAATAACAACTGCATTGCAATAAACAATCAACAAAACTAATAACAGTAAGCAAAATGGTGTATAGCAGGATTGTGTTGTCATAACCATTGCAGTAGTGCTGTATGCATTACTTGTCTATGGTAAGGTTGCTTCTGTCAAGTGTAACACTGTAATAGCTGTAGAATGCAAAAGTAATGGTCTACAAACTGTATTGTTTAACTCGTAGTATGGTCCAAGACTGTCTCCAGGACAATATCAGTCACATAAAGCTCTCTGTTCCTCCTACTTTAGGTAATAAAGGTATATGGCTGAGGTAGCTCAGTCTACGGGCAGATATCGTGTGGACTTCTCAGACATTTATCAGCAATACCAATAAAGTGTTAAGCATCATTGTTAATTCCTACAGAAATCTGTTTTAATAAATGCATTATGGCCATATTCCATGCATGTGTGTTCTGCTGTCACTGCAGTCAGGTATACCATTGTAATAGTTCTGGAATGCAAAATTAATTCATTCACATAATGCTGTCTTTTTCTCCCACTCCAGGAACAAAAGGTATATGGGCAATGTAGCCCATGTTATGAACAGATATGATTGTGGTTACATTTCACAGACACTTATCAGCGATACCAATAAAGTGTTAAGCAGCATAGTTGATTCCTAAAGAGATTTGTTTCAATATATGCAGTACAGTTGTATGCCCTGCATGTGTGTTCTACTGTCACTGCAGTCAAGTATAGCACTGTAATAGTTCTAGAATGCAAAACAAATTCAGTGACATAATGCTGTCTTTTTCTCCCACTCCAGGAGCAAATGGTATATGGTATATAGTTGAGGTATCCCATATTATGAGCAGATATGATTGTGCTAACATTTCACAGACAGTTATCAGCAATACAAATAAAATATATATTTTTTGCAGATGTCCCTTGCAGTCACAGCTATTGGTTTCTATTCCCATGCCTGCCAACTAAGGCATGACAGATGCTGAGATTATGTACTGTACACAAACATGCCTCTCAAGTGTCACAATTTCGCATAATGTAATTAAAACTGCCTAATCCATCTGTCACAGGATTACCAGAAAAATGATTACCTAGAATGCAATGTATTACCAAATATGCTTTCAGAATTCCTTGACAGTTATAGAAGTCCACATTATATGAAAGTGTTCTGTGTAATAGCATACTTGCAGTTGTCATTCCTTGGCTCATACTGACCCATGTTAACAGCTTGAGAGGTATGTATGTGCTATATCAGGTATAGGAGAATTATAGTCACTGTACTCAGAACGGACACTACACGCCTGTAGAGTACTTAGTATCAGTGGTTTCAGGGTTATAGTCTGCATGGTCAGTAATGAATTGCTTCTCTCTCTCTCTTCCCACCCTTAACTTCATTTATTTATAATCGTTATTTATTATTATGATTTAATATTAACTTATGTTGTTAAACTAACTATATTTTTACAAAATGTGATGTATTATTGTTATGTGTTATTATGATTCACTATTAACGTACTTTGTTAAACTATTTCGTTGCCCTTATGGTTTACTTCTTACTGGCATGCTAACGTACTGACTGTTATGTTATTTACTGTTGTATTGTACATACTATACATTAATATGTATTTGTATGAATTAAAATGATGTTCCATTATGTTAATATTAACAATGGTTTGGATATTACTAACCTTAACTTATTACTATACCTCATTCACCACAGCACATCAAGGTAGGCCGGTTCTGGCTGATCCCCTGACCTTGCCTTAACTGGCTGTGGCACCAGGTCCTAGGATATCTGGGACCCACACTGGTGGTGCCCCATCTGCTGTCCCTCCACCACCTGGGGTGTTGGGTAGCAGTGCCCCATGGGACGGGGTCTGGCCCCATCTGGGAGAGCTGGTGGATGGGGTGTTGTCATCTGGGATGAGCTGCTGGTCTTGGTGTGCAGGATGGTCTACTGTGGGTTTGACTGCCAGGTGCACTGGATTGAGGGTATGCTGGCCAACCTGGTGGGGCAGCCTCTCCCCGGTGTCCAGCCTCCAGCACTGCCACCCTTAGGACAGTGAATGAGCAGTGCTGACAGTACCATAGTTAGGGATGTGAGTCATGCTGCTGCTGTCTGGAGGCACATGGGACTTGGATCCACAACACCCTCCCTAATTAAGGTGTTCACCCTCCTCAAGTGTCACACACCACCCCTGTCTGCTGTCTTGTCCATCTTGTCTGTCTGCAAATGAATCCTCACCTACCCAACTTACCTCCCCCATACGTCCCAAAAAAAAATGTCCCATACCTAGCTCTCCATTTTGCACACATGTCCACTGGACACACATAATTTGGTTCAATTAGCTTGACAATTCAGTAATGTTGTCCTCACCCCTCTCTCTGGGGTTGAGAGTTCAAAGTTGTACAAATTCTATCAAAGTGCACAGTTGTTGCTGTACAAGAAATGGATAACTATGGTTCTTTTCTACATCCATCCTGCACATCCCTACCCACCTTTCACTATGTTTTTCCCCCTGCTTGCATTCCATTTCACCACTTTCCTATCTCCCCATTTTTTTTCTCTTTATATTTTTTTAGCACCTTCTGCATGGCATGCCAGGTCGTACAGCTTCGCTAAGCTCAGCTAAATACAGCTATATTGACTATATGTGTTTTTTAAACTTGTAATACACACTTACAAAATAAACACATGTCCCATCTTTTGAACCCAATACTATCGCACCTGCATACCACTGCATTAGCCTGCCATGCCACAGAACTTGTAATTAAAACAGGTGATTTAAAGAAAACATAGTAATTGCCAGTTACAGTCATTAAGTGTGTTTCAGTAGAGCTGCAAGCTGCACCACTCAAACTTGCTTAAAAAGTAATTAAATTAAAATGAGGCACAGGTGGGGGTGTTGGGGGCTGAATCTGTCCCAGAGGTAGACAACCCTCTTATGCCTCACCACACACAGTCAGTATGCCCACACATACCCAGCCCCGGAGGCCACAGATATTGGACAGTTGCAGGGTGGGGACATTGAACAGGAAAGTGTGGCAACTATGGCTCCAGTGAGTGTAGACATTGGCCACAGCCAGAGGGCTGGCAAGGTCCTACACAGGCAGATTGACAGGGGTGCTTGTAGGAGGTCTCCTGTCCATCCACCACCTGTTGCAGGTGTCACATCATGGTCCACTTGGTGCATGTTTTGGGCTGTCATGGAGCCACAGGCATGTTCTGACTGGAACACCAGATGTATGCTTAGGGTTATGGATGCAGGACAGTCTGACATCCATGACTGCGTCCACTGCACTGGGGACACCTCAGATCAGTTGACTGATGCAGTGGACAGAAGGTGGGCTTAGACATTGTCTGTCTTGGAAAGCACATTGTCTGTGTTGGAACATGTGGTTGGAGTTGAGTGTCAGACTCATGGATATAGGTTAGCAACCCCATCTGCTGAGAGTCCACGTGGCTGTGCACAATCATGCTCCCATAGTGGCAGTACATCCAGCACTATAGAGGGAAGTGTGCTGTCCACACACCATGACATGGCAGGCCATGGGCTTATAGTCCTGGGTGTTCCTGTGGGGGACACAGTCCCAACAGATAGCAATTACCATCAGGTGCTAGCACCGGTACTCACCTTGGTCATGGAGGTGCTAGTGCAAATCCTGGCAGAGCTTGTTCCCATGTTTGGGGCCAGACACAGTGAACTGTCAACTCTACCATGTATGGTCTAAAGCTGTCCAACATACACACAGGTAGGGCTAGCACTGAGCTTGACTGTGTACACGTACACACTTACACACCACTGTCAAATGCAGGTCACCTGCAGACACACACGGCATCTTTCCATGGTCCATCTTACCTGCTCCCCTTCTTGACTCACACACATGCTGTCAACTATTTGGGTCAGCCTAGGCCTCTTGCACCCCCACATAACACCATGTGCAAGTGATGATACCTATGCCACATCCCTGTCATCCTCGCCATCGACGCAGGGAAATTAAGCTATGTGTCTGATATACAGGGTGACTATATTAGTTAAGATGTACTTATCTAATGCAGTGTTGTTTTGCCATGCCACCTGTAGTGGTTAACAACAGATACTGTATGCAGGCATTTGTCATGAGCACGCCACATGCTTTTGTGTACCTTATGTTGTATGATGTTGTAATGACTGTATACTTACATGATGACAGGTGTGTGACAGACCTATTTATGTTTCTGTTTTAGGTGTCTTTTTGGATAATCTATGGATACACAGTGGCAATAAAGCAGCACAGGATGGAATGTCAGCACAGCAGGAATATGTCTTCAGCAAGGTATAACACTACAAGTGCATGGCTCCATAGGTTCATATGTGTATAATAGGCTAGCAAGAACAATGGCAGCATTCAGCGTACTCATGCATCCCTAATATGTGAACAGGTCTGCAACCCTTGATAAGTGTCACCAGGGTTTTGGGAACTCACATATTTACAATCTGTGGTGATAGAGATGACTCATGTACAAATATCCTGTGTCCAGTACAGACAGTTTCATGTCTCCAGTTATGATTGTAGTGTTGTGGATCCCATTCTGTAACCTGCACATTATGTGTCACAGCAGAAGTGTGCTTCACATGCATAGGGAACCTGTTTCATGTAGGGTGTACTGTCTGTGTTACATACCTGTCTCTCTAGCATGTACTATGTATACCACAGTGAGGTTGTAGGAATGTAGAGCAGGTGAGACATGTGTTAATCCTATCATGGATACATGGAAGGTACACAGTGGGATCTGACACCTCCCTGTATGGAGCCAGACACAGCCCCTCCAAAGAATTTAGGGGACAGACTACACATGTATGGTCATGACAAAGACTCCATAGGACATATTATCTATGCTGTGCATTGGTGAACCATGGAACCTGTATGGCTGCTACAGTTGTATAATATGCCTGTGTAGTGACACAGCAAGGGTGCCATTGCACACAATGATAGCTATGATGGCTGCCACTTTCAGTATAGCAGTGACAGTCTGGGATTTACATCCCAAACCTGTTGGTGTAGGGTGTACAACAGTGAATGCATACCCACATCTTACTGACTAGTGAGAGTCAAAGGCTACATTACTCTCTATGTCCATGACTCCATGTGTAATGGCTCAACTGTATGCGGTGTGTGGACACTACAATATTTTGCAGGGGTGTATGATGTCCCACAGGGTAGTATTGTGCAGTCATTGGCAGTTAGTCATTGTCAATGACTCAAAGTACAACTGACTGTGTCTTAGGCCATCCTGGATAACTGTTGGTTCTATGTGGGAGTCTCTGACAGCTCCCAATATGCAATCACCTGCTAATGTACTCAGAGGTCACTGACAGTGGCTGTGACTGCAGAGAGGGAATAGGTAGACAGGGGTACGCCAATAATGGAGGATGGCAAACCCCACTGGTGACTGGCATCACTGCAGCGCAAGTCTCCCTCTGCTATCTTCCTAGAGTATGACTGTCAGACACTTGCCTATACACCAGCTGACATAACACTCTGTACATGATGTACACAGTTTCCAGCAAGGTCTGCTGGCTTAATATTGTCATATGCCTTGCAGGCCATGGTTGATGAAGTGAGACATATGTCTGACATCCATTACATAGTGTAACAGTCAATTGGCTCTACCGGTTACAGTCAGTAGCCATGATCTGGCCTTGAGCAAAAGTAACAGTGTTTGGTCCAGTGTTACTTGGTGTACAACAGTGTCAGTGCTCATATCCATGCTAACTCCTATCATGGCATTTCAGGTGACATGACTCAGAGATCTGGGGACACCACTTGGCACCACCTGTTAGTTGTCCTCTGTGCAAGTAAGCACTGCAGTTACTTCCAGCATATTGCAGGAAGAGAGTCATGCAAGGTGTCTGTACAGAGCACAGACAAACACGTTGTTGCTTAGTTATGCTGAGGTTTACTTGCCCAAAGGATGGTCCAGGTCCTTACCTACAATGTCCTGCAGCAGTGCTGTGGCATCCCCACATGGGGAACCAACATAGTGCATCATGTGTTTACCAATATGGGTGACCAGTACAGCCCCCCCAATGTGAGGTCGTCCCTGGTGAGATCTGGCCACAGATCAGTCTCCTTAGAATTATCGGCATGTATCCCCCTTGCAGATAATACAGACATATATGTCAAGACAGCCATTTATTACCTCCTGTGGGATGGTTGACATAGCATGACTGCACCTCATCCTTCAGATGGGACAGGCAAGTATGCAGAGCTCTACACCTATACATTATATCAGCAGCATTACAGTGGCATGAACTTGGCTGTACATGACAGGACAGACACAAGCTCATCATGGCTCTGCAAACTTGACTGGTGGACAACTGCCATTAGCAGGCTGTACAATAACAGGTGGACAGTGTTGTGTGACAGTTGGGATGAGGGTGACCTCCTTACATGGAAGCACTACCTCCTCAGCTAAAAGAAGCACATAGTGTTGCTGTGATGCTGAGAAGACACAGTAAGTGATAAAACCAGCCAGCTAGCCATGCAAAGCAGAACCACAACACACAGTGTAGTTACATGTGTGACCTCAAAGGACAGGCCCAGATTCAGTGACCTCATACGTCATGATGCCACATATGATGGGTCTGGACTCATACCTAACCTGTACACCCACACTGTCTGTATCAACTACACTTCCTTGCCCACACCATATGTGACACATGGCATTCCTACAACCTGTCCCATAACTTCCATATTTACAAAGCAGTTCATAACTGGTCTCTCATTGGCAGATACACAGCATCTATTGCACATTCTAACATTCCAGGCTACATTCCACATGTGATCTGACAAGGATTACTAACACCATTGGGACACCCTTGCAATCATCCCAACATTACTGGCTGTACACCAGCTGAGTGGACAATGGCAACTGTTAGGCCCTTGCACAGAGGCGACACATCCACTGACTGACATAACTATATACCTCTTTGTCTGAGTATCCATATCTGTTTGGCTGTAGAGGTGATCATTATGGAGCTGATCAGCACACATATATGTGTTCTACACACAGTTGACTTTACACAGTTTGGATGTGACAGGGGGCGTATGACTATTACACATGGTGGGCATTTCCGAGGCAGTGACCATGGACCTGGGTGAGGATACCTCAGATCATACAACCTCCTAGACTTAGCCAAGCTGTCTGACTATATCCCCTGCTCAGGCAACATTTAAAAAGGACCCACTTAGGCATCTATGATACTATCATTGTAGGGGTCACTAAGTGGCCCATTGCTGGCACACATATGCAACATAGAGACATTTGCCTCCAATAGCTGATCTGTCAGCAGCAGTGCTCAACAGGGCACAGTCCTGGGTCCTCTACTGCTTGGAATCCATTCAACTACAATACATGTGACTACTGACTGACTGTGGCTAACAATGTTGGCTGATGCCTGTAAATTCTGAGCACTCATAGAGTCTCTGTGGTATGTCACTGTCTTGCAAGAGGGTATTGTGGACACCTGCTGGTTGACATAGTAATGACCATAAACTCCTTGAAAATATATGTGTAGTATCAGTTTCATCAGTTAAACCTACTGTATGTACCTGGTAAGTAGCACATCAGTTGCAACATGTAATGTACATACTCAGGGGTGAATGAATTGGGCACACAGACCTGGCCACACAGGTGTGCACCTAATGTTCCTTAGATCACCCTGCCCCTACAGTGGTATGGCAGGAATCATATGGCATAGCTGAGGCCACAGTCACCTGTAACTGACATGCTCATAACTTCCAAGTACTCTTCCCTCAGCATGCCAATATCTGAGAGCAATGGCCATTTGATGATGTACCTTTCCAAGCAGTACTGGCAACTGCACACAACAGTAAGATCCCTCACGAGGTCATGGCACATCTCCAGTATGTGTTCAATGGGGATAATCTGCAATGAGTGTCATTGTCACCTGTGCCATATAGACTGTTCGGAGGTGATCTGTGCTTTGCATATGGGGCAATGTGTGACCCTGCTTTATTGCATATGCTGCCTATCTGTAGGAGGCATAATAGATGGATATCCCACTGTAAGGACATTAACCTCATATGTGATGTTGGTGCTACATGCTTGTGGGAGAGATTTGTCTAGAAGACTTAAACACACCCTTGAAACAGAACTCTGCCTAATGACACAAAGAGCACCTCAGTGCACCTCACCACCTCCCATCTATATGAATGGCTGGGTGACCATTATCTCAAAACAGGGCATCTTCCTGTGTCCCTCTTGGACTGGAGCAATATGTGCTGATCCTGTAACTATGGGTATAAAGATGTCTATGATTGTGAGAGTTGTATGGCCATTATGCCAGTGACATTCAGACATCCTACAGTTCCATAACTTGATGTAAAATGCTCTAACAGGCTCACACACAACCATGGGAACACTGAGGCTAGCATCTCTTCCAGTCACTGTGTATATGATATGCCAAGACACACACATAGTGCAAATTGGCTGTATGTAGATGAGAACACTTACCTATGTAATGGTACACACTACAGATCACAGTATGTGATGCAGTGCCAAAAAGTGCATAACCATTGCAGGTGGATAGCCCATGAGGGTATGGCAGTTGTTTTGCAGGAATATACAGACACATGCACACCAAGTAGCCTGGAGTAAGATTAGAACCCTACCTATCTAGCCTTGTGCACTATAGATCACAGTATTTATTGCATGCCCCATGAGCTTAAGTCTCGATACTACACTGTCAGCTGGTAGTCTTAAGGTGGATGACATGATCAGGCCTTGTACAAGAAGGCAGTGTGGAAGCCAGCAGCAAGTTACAGGACCAAAAAGGGCATAACCAGTGTAGGCAGGGGGATATCCCATGAGGGCATGGCAGTTGTTTTTCAAGGGTATACATACACATGCACATGTGCGCGCACACACACACACG
The DNA here is from genome assembly GCF_019279795.1 of Protopterus annectens. Classification (NCBI taxonomy): domain Eukaryota; kingdom Metazoa; phylum Chordata; order Ceratodontiformes; family Protopteridae; genus Protopterus; species Protopterus annectens. Next base: position 233,545,652 of record NC_056746.1, read on the forward strand.
CACACACACACACACACACACACACACACACACACACACACACACACACACACACACACACACACACACACACACACACCAAGTAGCCTGGGGTGAGATTAGGACCCCTCTCTATCTAGTCTTATTCACTATAGATCACAGTACTTATTGCAAGTGCCACAGGTTGAATCTGTTGTATATGTGATTGCAGGCACAGTACTTGTGCATTACATAAACTAGGCTTGTGTTGAACAGCATCTGTGGCCTGCAGAGTGATATTGCTTCATACTATTGCTTCATACTATTATCTGCAACTAGTATCCCAGCAGTGGGATAACTGTTATCATCCTAGCTATGTGCGTACATTTACCAGTATGACCATATATGGCTGCGTGCTGTTAGATGGGCAAACCTGTGGGCAGGAATAACGTGCCCTGTCCATCCATGCATTGACAACATTATACCTTACATCACCTGCTCACCTGCATCTCTCTACGTGGTGACATTCATCAAGGACATGGGTCTGTAGGTAATTGGATTATGTACTGTTGCACTCTTAGTTTGGATCTTTTGAGCAACAGTATGGATGTGTGATAGTGCAGATTTACTCACCATTATTATGTATGTAGGACAATACAGACATCCACACATATATTTATGTAATTAACAGGGATATGTATATAAATGTAGCTGTGTGTGTGTATGATATGTATATGCATTATGTAGATATAGGGGGAGAGTCTATGTATCAATGTGATATATATAGCTATATATATTGGTATATCTATTTGACATTACATAATGACAGATATATTATGTGTGTGAGACAGAGATAGTGACAGATAGATGGATATGTATATGCATATGTCTGTATATATAGACATATATATACATAACAGGTCAGTCTGATGACGGGGCAACAGAACTGCACTCATTTTAACTACAATAAGTGTTTGGGCATGCCCAGTGTGACTGTCAGTACTTATAAAGTGACTCCAGGCCACACTTAACTGTACTCCAGTCTGGGATTTTGAGTGTTACAGACTATACCTCTCAAGTCCCCAGAGTTTCACAGAATGACCAGAGTTTTGGCTCATAGTTTTAGTCTGTTCCTCATAAAATGTGTGGTTTTCTGGCAAATCACTTGCATGAACTTAGGAATGAAGTCACTAAATAGTGACATACATTTGAGTGTCTGACTCCAAATCTTTTAGAAAATTGTTTTTTGACCCTGTTATTTTAGCAACTGTTTACATTTATGAGACCAGTATTTAACATATGCTCGTATTTGTGGGCCTTTGTCCCCCCATTCTGTCAGGCTTTGAACATATTTCTTGCAGTAAGAGGTTGAAAGGTATGTTACAGACATCTGTCCCTGTTTCTGCAGTACTGCACATCACTCAAAATGTCCACGGTATTTCCCAGCTGTCTGCTGTACTTAATATGTGACTGAGATTCATAATGTTACACCACACACAGACTGTCTGTGAAAACACCAACATAATAATACCTCACATGCAAAGGATGTGCCTACTTCCAGATTAGAAGCATCAACACCATCACCCATGCTAACTTCCCTAGCCCACTGAGTCACACAGGCTGCCTGACACAGTGGAGTCATTCATCACACAATCAACAGCATAAATATGTATGTTGTTATTCCTGTGTTACATATGACATACTGTGTGTGATCGAGTTCTGTGTTACAGCTCTGAGATTGCCTGGTCTGCTGATATACCACTGCTGACCTATTGTTAAAGCAGTTATATGGGAAAACTGCTGTATTGCGAGTGGGGGAACAATAGCACATGATCTGCTGGGATAGGCAGTGGTCCAAATATCATATAACCCCACTGTTTAACATCTCGCTTGACTGATGTAGTGCATATTCCAACCATGAGGCCTAGTGATTATTAAGGAACACATACTATTAGACTGGGTACCTGTAATCCCGTGTGGATGTTACTTCTGTCCACATAGCTCACTATATTTCCTTGAATAAATGCAGCAGATCAATACATATGATACCATATTATAGTAATCCTTACAAGTAGTGTGTAGGTTAGAGACTTACCTTACAAATGCAGCAGTTGACAGGACTGTAGTTCAGGGCTGACTCTGTGTGATGCAAGCAGTACACAGCCAATACATGTATAGGTACAAGTTGTGTGGGGTGTCTGGCATTAACAATTTTTACTATCTGTACGTAAGTAGGAGTAAGGTGTCATTCCCTAGGGCCCTACGTTGTCAGTGAATGTGCTATGCGTTGTCTCTTAGCCAAAGCCCTGGCATACTGGGCATGTCTATGTTTGCCTACAGGGACATCATCAGGGGGTTCCTCCTCTAAGTCTTCCAGTGACTGTGGCTGTGATGACATAGACACTGGTGGGGGGGGCTGTATATCCCTTCCCTTTGCTAATCCTGTTGCAGCTGTTTACACAGGATCATATTGTGTAGCATGGCACATACTGTGGACATATGGGCACATGTGCCTGGAGAGTACTGCAAAGCTCCACCAGATATATTGAGGCACCAAAACCATGACTTCAGAAGCCCAAACACATGCTCTATGATGTTCCTAGTTTGTGTGTGTGTGCCTCATTATGGTGTTCTTCAGTGGGTGTGTGCATGGCCCCCACATGCTGACGTGGGCCCCAAGGCTAGATTTTTTTTGTGGGCCTCCATAATTATATTTATAAAGAAGGAAAACAACAAAATTATTGGAAAGTGTACTTTCTAGCTTTCATTACAGCAAATTTTTCAATTATTTTTGAGTAATTGACTTTTTTAGCAAAATCATTTTCTATACATAAAATTGCCAAATGATTAAGCCGTTCTTGGCTAGTGGAATTTCTTTTCCACATTTTTAACGAGTTTGCCAATTTACAGAATGATCTCTCAGCCGACGAGACAGTTACTGGAATAGTACAAAATAATTTCAATGTAAAGGCAAATATTGCCAAATATTTTTTGCAGATTTTTTTCATATATTAAATTAAGAAGTTTAATTGGTGACCTTTCCGAACCAAAAACGGTCTTGTGGATTGTTTTAAGGTGAAGTACTTCATTTATTAAATCATCCGACAAATCTCTTTTGTAAGCTATTACAAGTATTGCTACTTTTGTGGTTAGCTGATCTTTGTCCAAATCCTCAAAATTCAAAATTGGAGAGAATAATTCACAAATATCATTTGCTGCTTCAAATCTTGTTTTCATATCGTTGATAATAAAATCCAACACTTGGTACACGACAGAATTTCGGAAGTATTCACATTTTTCAGAATTTGTGCACTTTTCGGGAAATTGGTTTTGGATTTCTATTGCTGTAACAACCACTTTAGCTTCATCAACAATGTTTTCCCATGAATTTCTTCCACTAAGTCTTTTACCAAGGCGGTCTATATATCAAGAGATAATCCTTTGCTTTGTATGACAATATTCTTATTATCTGTACTGGCTAGTATTTTATGCCAGTTGTCATCAACAGACCTTTCTAAGAACTGAAATATTTCTTCAAACCTTTAAGCATATTTAGTGCTGAAGGAGTTAATACTGTAGCCATCTCACTAAGAATGTCATCTATCGCACCAAGTACACCGGGGTAATGTTTGAAGATTGGACGCACAGCTTGAATTCTTTCGCTCTATCTTATTTCTGACACACTTTGAAGAGATAATGGTATGTGTTTTCTAAGTACCTCCCAGCATGCAGGACTATGAGCGAAAAAAGTGTACAAGCTCTCTACATTTCTGAAAAATGTTATAACATCTGGATTTAGTTTTGCAGCATTCACTCCTATGCGATTTAATGAATGTGCACCACAAGGGGAGAACACTACAAATTTGTTCTTTTCTAGAATGCAGGTTTGAACGCTGATTACTTTACCACGCATATTGGCACCATTATCATACCCTTGTGAATGGCAATCTTGAAGAGGTATATTGTGTTTTTCAAGAGTAACAAGTATTTCTTCAGTTATTTTTTGTCCCATTTTCCCAGTAAAATGTATGAATTCGATGAAACATTCAGTTTAAATCTTTGTTTAGAAATACATATCTGAGAATCAGGACATTTTGTTCGTTGTGCAAGATATCTGGTGTTGCATCAACAATTATGCCATAAAAAATTGAGTCCCTTCTTTGATCCAGAATGGTGTGAATAACTTGGTCTGCACAAAGGTCTATAAACTCATTTTGAGAATACCATGACAAATAATGGACAGATCCTTTCATATTTCTTCCTTCTTCTGTCTGATTTTGTTGAACTTTAGCAAGGTGTTGTCATGTTACTTCATCATATTTTGCAATTAGTTCCAAAACCCGTAAAAAATTTCCATTGTGGACATTTCCAAGTGTTGTGTTCTCTCCTTGAAACGCTAAACCTCTAGATACCAAAAAAAGTGTTACGTCTAAAATTCATCACAGAATAGCTTTCCACTTGGTTGTCTCAGACTGAATTTGGAGTTGGAGGGCTTTATCGATTCCATGTCCTATTAATGAATCCAAAAGACATTTCCAAGCTACATATTGTTTCCTATGTTTAGCACTATTTTCATGAGATGGCAAAATGTCATATGACTTTTTCCAAGGTTTATTTTTAGGAGAAAATTCTTCTTGAGCTAAACAGCTTAAGTTTTTGTTATGTGGATCACAGAAAAGTCGACATGGTAGGCAGTAAAGAATTTCTTTTGTTGCATTCCATGTTAGCCATTCTCGTGGAAAATGTTCACTTGTTCTATTATCTTTCATTTTTTTTTATATAAAAGAAACTCTTGAAATTCTCTGCCATTAACATCCTTTAGCAATTTCTTATATATCTTTTGGAATTCTTGAAAGGTGGTGTACTATTTCTTGTCACAGGTTATTTAAAATTACTTGAGGCCATGTACCAGGATCATTGTATTTTACATCAGGATTTTCAAAATGATGTGTAACTGAAGTATCGACTGTATCATGTTCTTTCACAGTTAGTTCTTCTTGAGGTTTCACATTTCCTTGTTCTATGACAGTTGCAACAGTGGCAGCCACTTCCTCTTCGACTGATTTTTGAATTTCTGAATTCTCATAATCGCTATCTTCATGATTAGTACTACGCGCTAAATTCTTTTCGTCACCATATTTATATGAATTTTATCGATTGATAGTGTGATGCTTTCGCTTCTTTTTCATATTTAAGTTTCCTTTACTGAGCGCCAGACTTGTGTTTATAATTTGAAGGAGACATGGCTTTACTTTTACTTATTATTGTTAATTTCTATAAAAAAAAAAAAAAATAAAAGCCAAAATATATAAGTTTTTCAAAATGAACATATCCATAAAGAACAGGATGGGTGCAAAGCAAAAATATTTACTTACGATTACAAACATACCTCTCAACGTGAAAACATCAAAAATCTGGACAAATGACCACAAAAAATATGTACAAATCTGTATGATAATTAACATAAAATATGCATACCTAATTATGTAACCCCACCCATTCCAATAGAATTGTGGGAAATTAACTTTCAAATGCAAACTGAAGAACAGACAACCAAAATATGGCCCCAGAGTCCCCCTTTAGCCATTCCAATGTCCCATTACTTGGCTATTTCACTCCATTTACCATAAACCACTGGAATGTGCATACTGCTTTACTTCTACAATGATTATTTGGAATTCATTTAAAATTTATTTTACATTTTATAGGATGAACACTAATAGACATCTGCTAAACAAAGCAATACAGTCTCAGAATGAAAATAGGCTTAGCATTAAAACTTCTCTGCCCTTGAAACTCACATTCATTAAAACTCGGACACTAATGCTAAAATAAAATAGCTGCTGCCATAACCACTCTGCTTACTGAGTTTAACATTTGAATTAGAAAGCTGCGGAGCTGCTGCCAATAATGAACCCCACACACCGTGTGAGTTGCATGATTAAATAATATAGCTGCTCGCATACCTCTCAACTGTACAGATTTTGCAGAATGGCCAGATTTCTGCCTAATATTTTTGGTCCATTTTTCATAAAATTGTGATTTTATAGCAAATCACTGAAGATTTAATCAGAAAATAATGTCAGACATTTGAGTTTCAGACTTCATATCCTTCGAAATTAATATTAAAGCACATCCTGTTGCTCTATCTACTTTCTTAGTTTGTAAGTACAATATTCAAAAATTGTCCCTATCTTTGTGCCTTTGCCCCCCTCCCCATTATTTATGGCTTTGTCCAGATTTCTTACTCTAAGAGGTTGAGAGGTATGCTGCTGTTATAACCACTCTGCTTTCCGTGTGTAACATTTGAATTAGAAAGCTGCAGCTTCACACACACACACACACACACACACACACACACACACACACACACACACACACACACACACACTAATGCTTAAATAAAATAGCTGCTGCCATAACCCGACCAGTGCGCAGCCGCAGACAGCCATATCTTGCACAAGAATCTATACATCCAAAGACCAGAAATTCAAAGCATGGCTATTTATGTTTTCACACTAACAGTTACAAAAGAAGATCATGGGTTCTGCAACACATGCCTTCAAAATAAGTAATCCATTATCCCGACATAAGCTAGTAATAGTCATTACTCAAAGTAGCTGTTATTCATATACTTTTAACAGTCAGGTACTTGGGTTAAAAAAAGTTATTTGTTTTGGCACAAAAATAACTGGTAAACTTCCAAAAAAAGAATAACATGAAAATGCAGCTCAGTTAAATCAAACTTTCAGCGTGAAGATAACATATTTTATCATATATATATATATATATATATATATATATATATATATATATATATATATATATATATCCTACTGGCCATTAGAATAACACAGTACAGAGGCAGAGAAAAATAAAAAAGTCATACTGCTTCACAAACATAATTTCAGTGGAGGCACAATTCACTGATTTATTCCTACTATGAAATAAATGATACTCTCTAGTACTGACTACATTGAAGTGTGTACATTTTTTTTTACCTCTTAAATCCAATAATGTCCTTTGCAGCACTATCAGCTGCTCAGTGCTCAGGCTTCTGGCTCGTCTGTCCCGTCCCTCTCTATTTAGGCCCTATCTCATTCTCTTCTCTGTTGCAGGCTTGCAAAGTAAACAGCACAGAGCAGCCCTGAACCAAATTCCAATAGGCTGGCAGGCTGCTCACAAAGCCAACGTCACTGTACACACCTCTGTGCAATGATGTCAGTTTGAAAAAAAAAGCCGGGAAAAAAATTTAAAAAAAAAAGCCGGGAAATTTGGAAATTAAGGAGTGTCACTTGGGAATCTTGTCACCCTATTATTTCGACCTCAATCTCGCTTGAATTATTTTTTCTTTGTAGACTGTTTTGTGTGCCATGTTATGTTATGTGTTGTGAAATGAGAAAACTGTTAGAAACGTAATCATTATACTGTAAGATCACAGAGCATTTGAATGCATTTCTTAAGCTTTTAGAGATACTTGGAGGGTATTCAAAGTCTTACATCTGGACTTTATCATTCCCTGTACTTATTGTCATTGTATTAGTATGTTTCTCAGAATTAATGTTTTAGGAAGACTGAGGTATACATCATTATTTTATCATATCTGATTTAAAGTAACTGTGGTATTAGGTCCTGTACTCTGATACCAGTAGTGAGGCATCTGTAGATGTGCTGTGTGAACGTACTTCACAAAACATCTAATAATATCAGAGAATATAAAACAGGTGACTGCATTTGAGAAAAGCCATGAAGAGACACTATGATCTATCATTCAGTGAAGCATAACATATTTCAGAACATACAAGCAAGGTATGAAACAGTATAAATGCATTAAGTCATGCAGAAACCTGGGGAAACCAGTTAGTATAAAGAGAAAAAGGCTGCACTGTGATTAAGTGCTATAGTAAGATATTTGGTAACCTCTGGTAACACTATCAGCTCATCAGAAGACCACATTAATGCTGGTTTAATGAGTTTACCATTTTAATTTATCAGTTAATAAACACTGTAACCCAATTATATGTTTCTGTCTGCAGAATAGCACACTGTTATTAATAAAACTGAAACCATTAACGTGTATTGAGTTTTGCAAATTTTGCCCAGCACTCCTCACATAGAGGAATAAAGATCTGCCAGTGACTCTGGCAAACTGAGTTTGATTAGTGACTTGAGCACCTGATGGAGCTGGCCAGGTGGAATTAACTTTGCTTCTTCTGGAGGAAGAGAGATGGGATTATGCAGGAGACACAACAGTTCACAAGCCCTGGTGGTGATATTGATGCTGTAACTAGGACAGCTGTTACAAAGGTAGGTGAGCAAGAGGGACACACCTCTCCTCAATCCTCAAAACTGGTAAAAAACAATAGATTTGGTACGGTTGAGAGGTCTACTTATGAATCAGCATGATTCCAGTTAAAATCGAATATGTTTTTGTATAGAACACACAATGTAGACAACATGAACATAAACATTAGATACGGCTCAACCATGCTGGTTTTTTTTTTATGTAAAACACATGGCCATACGACGCAAAGGGTAAAAGTATATCACATGTTCATAAGATACCAATGCAGGCTAGAAATATCCCCAAGCACCCAACTGGCTCGTGCCACCTGCTCTGCCGCACTGTTAATAATAATAATCATTGAATCGGGAATTTTGAAAAGAGCCCATCTCCACAATTGAAAAAGATATGGATATGGGCCCTTTTTGAAATTCACGAGTCAATTGTTGTATGAATTAAAGTATAAATTTTCAGTGGTCGAGAAATTTCCAAAAGAGGTTTTAAATATTTTTATCTTTTGACTGATCACAATGGGCCCCCTTATCCTGGGCCCCCAGGCTATGGTCCTGTCAGCCCCCCATGTGGGGGCCATGGGTGTGTGTGCATTTCTGATGGGTGTCATCATCCATGGTTCCAGTGCATAGCCAGCATCCCCCAGTAAATGGCTTTGTGGGATGTCCCTCCTAGCAAACATCTGGTACAGCTATGATGTGTGCCAGATATGGGAGTCGTGATAACTGCCAGGGCTGCCAGCACACACATTCATGGTAATGCCCTGGGAATTGCACCCGACCAGGCAGTTGATGGAGTGATACCCCTTCCGGTTGACGTAGATTCTACCCTCCTTGCCTGGTGGTGACTTGATGTGTACATGAGTGCAATCTATGGCATATTGCTGGCCCTCACCTCAGGGGTGAGGGGAAATTAAATGTGCTCACTGGCATATGGTAGCATGGCATCCAGGAAGTGGAGCACCCTGCAATCAGATGCTTGTGAGACACCCATCATGTCCCCAGCTGGTCTATGGAAAGTACCCGTAGCTAGTATCTTAAGGGATACACATACCTTTGTTTCCACTACGATGGATTCCCCTCTGTTGGCTCTGGGTCTGAGTTGTGGGTGGCAGAGCTCAGTGAGTTCTTGTAGAATGTCCCTGTCCATCTGGTAGCACTCTACAATCTCCAGCTCATGTAGCTCCTGACCTGGAAGGGTATCCTGGGTCTGAACACTTTTCTCCTTCTCTGTCTAGGCCTATTGTCAACAACAGCAGCAATGACTTCAGCATCTAGCACATACAAATGTAGCAGATCTGCAGCAGCCTAGTATTCTCTCAGTTAAAATTCCCAAGTCTGTACTCCAATGGTGCAGAGTATAGGGGAAAATCAGATTGTGGGTGTATGAATACTTTATAGTGCTCTGCTGTAGGTGCTGACTGTGTGATTGGCTACCTGTGATGCATTCCACCTGCCTAGTATATCATTAACATCATTTAATGGTCCTAGTTTAAGTTAAACAGAGGTCAAAACTAATTAGTATGTCACTGTCTTTTAGATACAATCAGTACTGTGGTGCACCTCACAAATGCGTGCCCCTTAAGTAAACAAAGCTTAGCAGTCAGTGTACACACCCCCACAGGCTTCCATACTCAGCATGGCTGCACACCGGGTAAACACGCTGAAAGTCTCTCCTCTTAGCTAAACAAAGCTTAGAAGACAAAATGATTGACTTCAACAATTGGCGAAGTTTCTGGTGTCATTTAAAGGGGATCCAGTATCTGTCTGCCTGGGACGACATGATCGACAAACCATGATGCTTTGCCAGAGATGGTCTGCACATGTCACCCCTGGGATTCAGGTTACTGGCTAAGGCTCTTACCACCCCTATAGTGCCTTTTTTAGTCAAGGTTCAAAGGACAAAACCACCACCATAACAGATATAAGCATGCAAAATCTGAAAGTAATGCTACTCAATGCTAGAAGTCTAAACCTCAAAATGCACTTTCTCGAGGCACTCCTAAAAATGGAGAACATTGATATCTGTGCAGTAACTGAGACCTGGTTCAAGGCTCCAGACAGCACCCCTGCAATACCAGGCTACACCTCTTACCACACTTTTCAGCCACCAAACCATGACCAAAGCACTAAAGGTGGAGGAGTGTCCATATTCACCAAGGATTTTCACACCTCCAGGCTAGTTGCCCAACACAATGCATCTGAAATGCTACAGGTGCAACTAACACTAGGTAAGACTGGAATCCAAATTGTAGCTTGCTACAGTTCCCACACCATGCCCCAAGATTCTTACTACACCTTTCTAAACATACTGGAAAATGTTAAGTTACAACCAAACACCCTAATACTGGGTGATTTCAACTACCCTGCCATTAATTGAGAAAACTACTCGGGTACCATCACCTTTGCCCAACAGTTCTTGGAATTCATAAATTCCAATGCTCTGGACCAACTAATCCATAGTCCCACCAGGGGCTCAAATATCCTAGACCTAGTCATTACCAACATGGGATATCGATGCTCCACACCAATGGTCACCCCCTTGTTGGTCAGGTCTGACCATAAGCTAATCATCCTTGATGTCCACATCCCACCCACACCCCAGTAGGGAAGCCACCATAAAACCTTCTGCAAAGCCAACTTCATGCTACTCAAGTCAGAAGTGACAAACTTCATGACACCCATGCAAATGGGAACTGAAAGTTCAACTGCTGAATCCTACACTAAGGTACTGTATGAGCACATCCATTCGTGCATGAATCATGCCATTCCAAACAGAACCAAGACAGTCTCCTCCAAATAAAGGAACCCAATCTGGTGGTTCCATGCCATAAACAAACTATACAACAGAAGGAAGAAACTGTTGCAGAAAAGAGGAAAATCCCAGAATGCAAAAAAACTTCCTTACCAGCCTCAGTAAGAAGCTGAGATCCCTCATAAAATCCTCCAAAGCTAGTTACAAAAATAAAATTGCCAAAGATTCCAAGGACAACCACAAGGCATTCTATAGTTATGTCAAGAATCTAAATGGCAATGCTCAGATCTGCTCTGAGCTACAACAGAATGGCATTAACTATACTGATCCCAAGGATATTGACAATATCCTGGCAGATCGATTCAGTGCCAACTTCAATCCCCCCTCTCACCCCCTAAAGAGCCCATCCCAATACAAAAAGATTGCCAAATTCTGGTAATCACAGCCACACAAGTAAAAAATGAACTCTCCAAAGCTAAGAATACAGCATCCATGGGACCAGACAACATCCCGGGCTGTGTACTACATGAACTACAAAATTAACTGGCACCTCACCTAAGTGTCCTGTTTAATTATAGCCTCACCTCAGGCTTTGTGCCCAATGAGTGGCGCACAGCTACAGTTATCCCACTCCACAAGGGGGGATCCACCTTGGATCCCAGGAACTATCATCCCATCAGTCTGATGAGCCTGATCTGCAAAGCCATGGAACGCATTATCATGAAACTTATAAACAAAGACATTGGCAACCTTCAAACACTGGACCCCACCCAGTTTGGTTTCGTAAAGGGCCGATCTTGTCTCGTCAACCTGATTGACTTCTTCAAATCAGTCTCCAGAGCTGTGGACAAGGGTAAGGCAGTCCACACAGCCTATCTGGACCAAGCCAAGGCCTTCAACACCATCCCCCACTCTGGAATCATAGATAAACTTACTAAGTTGGGCATTAATCCCTACGTCACTCGATGGGTTGCCAGCTGGCTTACTGCCAGAACCCACACTGTAAAAGTAGCTGACTCCAAATCCAGCTCCAGACAACTGACAAGCAGAGTACAGTGGGTTCAGTCCTGGGACCGCTCTTGTTTGGCATCTACTTCTCTGAAGTACAGACCAACACTAAGGGACACTGGCTAACAAAGTTTGCAGATGACTGCAAACTGGGAACCATTATTGAATCACCAAATGATGTGGATATTCTACAAAAGGCCCTTAAAGAAACAGATGCTTGGTGCCAGAGCCATGGGCTCAAGCTCAATGCCAAGAAATGTATAGTTATCCCCTTTGGAAAAAAACATGTACCCATGAATTACCACATAAGTGGCAGTACACTAAACACTGAAAGTGTGATAAGGGACTTACGGACACAGGTGGACAGTGGTCTCACCTTTGATAACCACATAGCCACACCAGTCAGGAAAACCTTCTATGTGGCACACCTCATCACTAAGGGCTTTTCATCCAGAAAAAAGGAGGTCATTGTCCCACTCTACTCATCCCTCATTAGACCCATTATAGAGAACAACACCCAATTTGGTATATACCTCACAAGACATCTGCAACAACTGGAAAGACCACAGAAATACCTCACTAAAAGAATCACAGGCCTAAAGCAGATGCCCTATGCTGACCGTCTAAAAAAACTCCAGCTATACTCAGTCGCATATTGCCTACTCAGAGTCAGTCTCTGCTTAATATACAAGGCCATGTCAAACCCAGTGCTGTTGGACATGCTACACTTAAAGAAATCCCAATCCCTTAGAGCCACATGCTCCAGGGATCTAAACCTGGTCATCATAATGAACAAAACATGCTGGAGGGATAGGTTCCTGACCCAGAGACTCCCCATACTCTGGAATAGACTGCTCATACATGTCAAGCTGAGCGCCTCTTTGGCCCTCTTCAAAAGGAACCTTGACGACTGGATGGTAGATTGGAAATTCACCCCAGGGATCATGTCATTCACCCTGCTAGGGGATCAGGGAAGTAAATATTCTGGGAAGAAATATCTAGGGAATTGTTATGGCTAGGCTTGTATAGGCCCTAGGGCCCATAGTCTAGTACCAACCTATGAACCTATGAATAAGTGAGTGCACACACCACCTCCAAGGATACATTCAGCAGTGCAGCACACCACTCAAACAGGCTTAAATAAGCATAGACATCATTGGACACACCCTCCCCTGATGTCAGCTACCTGCTTTCTAAACACCAACATGATTCTCTGCCTACATGAAGGGGATATGTGGACATGGTTACCCCTCTGTGCTATTCAGTAACTCCACCTCATTTGCATAGGGATCCATGCTCATAGTCTGGAAATTACATGCTTGAAAGCCCTACCACATTAGCAACAGCACCAGTGCACCATTTCAGATACTCCATGCAGGGTGATGTGATACATTTTCTGTCACATATTATTAATTTTATTTTTTCCATTTTTTTTTTTATAATGCATGTTTGCACACTGCTGTACATTGCACAAACATGCTCAGATTACTAAAAAAAAACCCAATAAATTTAACTTATTTTCTTTAATTTGTCAGACACAGTCACTCATATCTGTACGTGGTACGCCATTTCTGTCCATGTAGCTACATTTTTACAGCCCCTTTTGTCTGTCTATATTCCTGTACACAGAATTTTTCTGTGTACCCTTCAGACACTGACATGGGGTCTGCAGAACTGCCTATCTGTTTGCTGGATCGCTCTACCTGCCTCATTTACATGACATTCACCTGTTTACAAGGTGATTTGCATGCCATGGAAGTTGCCGTGTTGGCAGGCTCATGCATGGCACTCAGCAGTGCTTACTGAATCTCAAAATGTTCACAGTTGTGTTAGCGGCATGGCACGATGCCTACATGGAAAGAAAATATGTAGGCTTTATTAAATCCCGCCCTGACACTATTTAAATAACCAAATGGTGTGTCCTTAGAAAATGGGTTTTATCAGGAACTCATTGAATTTTTCAATAAGACTGGTTTAGAACTGTTGAAAATTTTAATTAAGAACAATAATATCATCATGGCTAAAGTTAAAATGAAAAAAAATGAGAGAGATGCTAGCATTACTGATATGTTGCAACATTCCCCTAACCTGCGAAGTGAGTATGAAGAAGTCATCTCATCAGTTGAGTTATTTGAAAAAATCATTTTAGCTCGTAAATATAAAAAAAACTTGAAAGAGATAAATTAGCGTATTTTAATAAAACTGCTTATGCAGTGACTTATGACACTTATTCTAATGTTAATTCAAACTTTGAACCTCCTAATTTTAGTACTTCCACCACTTTAAAATCAAGACAGAATGCTGACACAAAAAAAATATGTAGGCTTTATTAAATCCCGCCCTGACACTATTTAAATAACCAAATGGTGTGTCCTTAGAAAATGGGTTTTATCAGGAACTCATTGAATTTTTCAATAAGACAGGTTTAGAACTGTTGAAAATTTTAATTAAGAACAATAATATCATCATGGCTAAAGTTAAAATGAAAAAAATGAGAGAGATGCTAGCATTACTGATATGTTGCAACATTCCCCTAACCTGCAAAGTGAGTATGAAGAAGTCATCTCATCAGTTCAGTTATTTGAAAAAAGCATTTTAGCTCATAAATATAAAAAAAAAACTTGAAAGAGATAAATTATCGTATTTTAATAAAACTGCTTATGCAGTGACTTATGACACTTATTCCAATGTTAATTCAAACTTTGAACCTCCTAATTTTAGTACTTCCACCACTTTAAAATCAAGACAGAATGCTGACACACCTACGGATGACACTGAGATTTTAAAATATAATACAAGTGATGACATCAGTATGTTGAAACTGTTTCAAAGAAAGGAAGAAGGAGAAACAGTGAACACTATAGAAGAGCTAGTGGAATTGCCTTTATATTCACTAGATGGACTGAATTCACAAAAGTATTCACAAAATGTCAGGAAAGAACATGGGAGAAGTCATCTAAAAATCCGAATATGAAAAGACGTGGAGTTCAAAAGACTGTTTAAATCATGCTGTACCAGCGAGTACAGAAACAAAAACTGAACTTATCTAAGTTTGAATTAAGTTGTATTCATATAATTGTTTTTAAATTAGGAACACATTTTGTACCAACTCATAGAGCTGGCATTAATAAAAGTATATTAGAATTAAAGTTATATACACAGAAGTTGAATTTAAATTATTTACTTAAAGGCATAGGTATGTTTAATAAGCTGCGCAAACCGTCTACTTTTAATCCAACTGTCAACAATGCTATAAAAGTTTTTGAAAACCAAAACAAATTCAAGGCTGAAGGTCACAAGCAGCACCTGTTTTATTTGGTAAAACCACTTAAAACCAAAACAAAAAATACATATATATTAAGTGCTTTCATCCCTTATAAGAACTTCATCAGGATTCTGTTCTGAATTTCAGTTCTGAATTTATGTTGCATAGTTTTCCTAATAAAGAGCTGCATATATTAAAAGCCAGTGTTTTAATAAATTTCAAGCCATTTGTCCATAAATTCTTTTGAAAAAGTATTGCCTGCTGGTAGTTTGTTGACTCTTAACCCCTTTAGCACCCAAAGGCTCCTCAAACTGCTTTCAAAAAATAAATGTTCCCATTATAGTCTTTTCAGTTTAGTTAAATCTCTTTCTAGTTCTAAGAAAACATCAGAATGACTTACATTGGGAGTGGCAGTTCCTTGAAAGTTTCCATTGTTGAATGGATTAATGGGTGGTGCAAGGCAGCCAAGTAAAACATCACTGTTGATCCCATTCACAGCACCATTTATTACATTGGTTTGTCTAACTGTGAAACCAGCATGAATGGGTTGGAAACCACCCATATTCTTGATAGTGTTTACATGGACAAAATAGTGACCATGTTTCATTTTATTGATGACCTGCTTTTGGTCTGAATGAGGACAGATATTACTCTGGAAAGTTTTATAACCTATATAAATAATGTATGCAGTTATTTGAAATTTACTTACCAGTACAACCAAGTTTCTATTAATTTTTTAGATGTGTGTGTTTTTAAGGTAGGGTACAGACTTGCTACCAAAATTTGCAAAAAAGAAGTTCAGAACAGCTCATATTTGCTTTTTAGCAGTATGCACCCTTACAGAACCAAAATAAACTTTTAGCTAAAGGTCAACTGATGAGAATCAGTGAGTTAACTGTCAGTGAGGAAGATTATACAACAAAAAGCAATAATTTTTGTGACAAATTACAAACTAGGGGGTACCCACAGAGTTTGGTTCTTAATACTAAGTCTATGGTTACACAGCAAAGAAGTACAACTACATCTAAAACACAAAAAAAACAGAGCTAATGACTATAAAATTAGAATGCTTGTAACAAACAGTTTGGATTCCAGTGTTATAAAAAATATAATAACTAACAATTGGAATCTTTTCAGAGGAGCTCCTGACATTATAGAAGTTATTGGTAATAAACATCTTTTTACACAAAAAAGGGCCAAAAGGTTTAAGAACTTTTTTGCAAGAAAAATTGAATTTACCCAAGGTTAGGAAGGAAATGATCAAATGTTACAACTGTAACATGTGTACTCTTCTGTACACTGAAGAAACACACTTAATTATTAACAACATTAAAATTTACATTAATGAAACATTCTCATGTAAGTCTAAATTTGTGGTTAGTTTAGTATTCTGTACATGTAAATGTTATTATATTTGAAGAACAACACGTGACTTAAGAGAATGTATGAACATAAATATGCCATTTATATAGGGGATGAAAAGAATGCATTAGCTAAGCATTTCAGATCTGGAAACTGTAAGGCTGATTTTAAGATTTTAGTTTTAGAAGCTTTAAAAGATGTGCAATTATGTTTTAACCCTGAAGATGAATTAGGATGGCTTGAATATAAGTGGCAGGTAAAACTAAATGCCTGACATTTTACAGGCTTGAACAATAGGGAAGAGTTCATTATGTTTTTGAAACACAAAGGGTTAAAACTCTGAGCTATCCTGTCATATGACTTATCAATTGGTTATGTAAATGTTTTGTAATTGTATTTACTTCAGTCTGAAGCAGTCTCTTTTAAGATGAAAGCGCTTACTGAAGTTCTGTAACCATTAAAGTGGATTTTTCTTCACTGATTTTATTTTATTTTTTATAATAGATATTAGATCAGAGTAGACTGATGAATATTTCTGATTATTTTAGTTTCACAATAGGTGAAGTTGGGATAGAGGTTAATTTTTTGGATGTTAATTTAAAATGAAATTTGATCAACAGGAAAATTGACACTAAAGTTTATAGAAAATAAATATTTTCAAACAGCTACCTACATTATAAGAATGGTTATCCTAATTTTTTTGAAAAAGAACATTCTAAGGGGCCAATTTATTAGAGCCTTAAGGATGACCACCAGATAAAGTGATTATAAGAAATAAATATTAAATATTATTTCTATGTTTGAAAATAGAGATTACAGTCATGACTATTTATGTAAAGTAGCTGAAGAAGTTAGTAAAAAAAGGCATGATATATTTAAACCAATACTATTTGGAGATAGTGAAATAATTGAAACAATTAATATTATTTCTGGGATATTAATGAAAGATATTAATCCAATGTTTATGTTACAGATGTCCACTGATAACTGTACTATTAGGGACATATTTTGTAGAAATTGGTAGATTCTCGAAGGAAATCCTGAAATTTTTAAAACAATTGTGGATATTCTTAATTTTGTATATAAGAAATATAATTATGTGAAAAGTCTTTTACAGAGAAACAAGACTGAAATAAAACCTCCCTATACTGAAAGAAAAATAGTAATGCATACCTGTGGCATGTATAAGGCATGCAGGTTTATTTATGTCACTCCTTATATTTCCTTGGAACAAACAGAATTTGTCATGCAAGTTAAAAGTAGATACACATAAATCAATGGGGGTGGTCTGCATTGCTATGTGCTCAGTTTGTCCATCTTTTTATATAGGAATGATGACTCATAGGTTAGAAGATAGAATAAGGGGACATTTGTAGTCAATTAAATCTAGAGACACAAACAATGCCCTATATAAACATTCAGAGGTCTGTAATAGCTATAAAAAATCATGTTTGCTGTTATTCCACAAGTTCCAAAGGACATGAGGGAAGGGGATTTTAAAAACAAATGATAAATTATTGAGACCCAGTGGCAAATAAAATTAAACGCAGACAGACAAGTACCTTGGGTTGAATGAGAGTGTTAATATTAAATGTTTTTAAAAGAAAAGAGGTGTAAAGCCAACAACCAGTATAAAAGTGTTGATGGAATTTAATTAATTAATTATCATCTATTTTGTTTTAGTGTTAATGTGTAGCTTTTTTACCTTTGTACCTTTTTAACTTATGTTATAGCTTTAAATGACTTAATTGTTTTTGTTAAATAAGTGTGCTATTTCATTGGTGAGTGATTGTATAAATGCTTAATGTTTTAGAAGTGTTTTATTGATTTGATTTCTGAATAAGTCAGTTTATGATGAAAGCATATGATTAAAGGGTTTTCATGCTAAAAACATGAAGTGCTTGTTGATTTATTTGCCTGGTGCCTATTGTTCTTAAGTGCTTTTTTAAGTTAAGTACACTTTCACAATTAGTCAGGATAAACTTTAATACATGTGCCTGAATGTTTAGAATTTTAAAAATGAAATATATATTGTTACCCAAACTTATCAAAAGCTTTATCATCCTTTTCAGAAGGAGAAGGATTAGAATTATCAAATGTTGGGAGCAGTTGGATTATCTAAGTTATGTTGGGTCAGGTTTGGGGTGAATATATAAAAACTTGAAAGACTAAGGCACTTATTACATATTATCTGCTTTCTTATGGGCAACATGCTGTCTATCAGGAAAACCATAGGCTATGACAAAACATCATCCAATGCAGATGAAATGAATGAGCCACAGGACATCTCCCCTGGGAGAATAAATGAGCCAGTTGGTGGGAGGGGAATCTAAATGGTCACTCAGGGGAATAGCAAAAATAGAAGTAAAAAATTCTAGAACTGCTGATAGGCACCAGCGGAGACAATGAAGGGTACCAAATGTCATAAGATGGACTCTAAGCCACTTTTTAGAGAGGGACAGATGGAGCTGGGGTTGGTATAATGGTCAATATGTTTACCTCACAGTCACAAAGTACAGGATTTGATTCTCACCATTGAAAGGGAAATTTGCCAGGCTTAAAATGGCCACAAAGGCAGCTAGCCTAGTACTTACCTATGAACCTATAAAGAATGGGGGAAAATATAAGTGAAGACTTCTAATCTGTAATGTAGGCAATGTAACTTTAGGAAAGGAAGACTATATTTTTTACAAGACATAGATGAACTAAAACAAAAACTGTCTGATGTTTCAAGCAATGTTGTTTTATTTCTATATGTATTTGCATTATATTTGTGACAAAAATGAATTTGTGAATTCTCCTTGGTATGTACAATTATCAGTAAAACAAGAAGGGAGTCTCAACTTAAATTCATGTTTTTTTTTCTGAATGACAGGAACAAATGACTTTAAAGAGATCACTGTACACATGACAAAATCAGGATGGAAGTTATACCAGTCACATTCCGGAAGAACTGATACACTAATAGGCAAATGTTGTATTCTCTGACATAAAGAAGGTAAGCCAACCCTGACAGTTACCAACACAGCTCTTAATACAGTTCTATGCAGAATCTGGCTAAATCTTGATCTACAAAAAATGAATCTTATAAAAACTATGGAATTTTTAGCTGGATGATTTACAGCAGTAGTCTGATATCAAGCATGACAGTAATGTCACAGCTTCATCAGAACTGAAATGAAACATGAAGGGAGGAAGTGACATGACTTCTTTTCATAGATACAGTCAAGTAGTAAGGAAATGTCTGATGTTTACACCTGGACTGCTGAACGATTCTCTTCTTATGAAACACTTATAGACAAAGTTAAAATAATACTAATACTAATATAAATACTAATACTAGCACTATCACTAAATCTAACAACACTAACAAAACTAATACTAATGCTAATAGAACACTGTCTGCAACATGTGCTTTACCATGGATAACCTTAATTTTAGGTTAGGTTATATCTGTGGGCACAACTGCCAGTTTGGAGCAATTGTTCCTATCTGGTGGACTAAATTTCACTGGTTGAAAATGGATATAGTTTTGTGTGTTTGTTCAAAGTTACTAGGGGATGGGATATTTTGAAAATATACTTAATTTTTTGTTTGACTGTTTTCATTAAAGGAAAAAGTCTTGAGAAGTATGGCATAGGTTCAAATGGAGATGAGAAGAAACAACTGTATAAAAGATCAGCCTGCCAAACATTAGTATGTACATATACAATAGAAGTTGGAAATACACATTCAAAAATAACTATTAGGTATAATAAGTGGGAACAATTGCTTCTTATCATAATGGCTACTCTAGCTATAGTATCCTGGAATGTAAATGGCTTTACTTGTATAAACACAAAGGGAAGGGTATTGAATTTTATTAAGAAAAGCAGACTGCAAATAGTAATGCTGCAGGAGACACATTTAGAAAGAAAAGAGCATGAGAATTTGACAAAGAAAGCAATTCAGGATGGATATTCAGCAGAATATCAGGGACAAAAGGGGAGTAGTGATACTTAATGCAAGAGGGGCTTCAACAGTAATAGAAGAAGGAAAAAAGATAATAGTGGTAGATTTGTGGTAGCAATGGACTACTGGCAAGGGAGGAGGATTATGCTATCATGTATTTGCAGTCTACTAAAAACTGCTGTAATGGAACTTAAGACAATTTTGAGAGAAATAATCAGCTTTCAGTAGGGAATATTATTTGTAGGTGGGGACTGGAACTTGATTTGCAATAGTGAGGATGTCTCAGGAGACCTAGAAGGAAAAATACAACAAAAGAAGGAAGACTTCTAAAAAAATATGAAAATATTTGGTGTACAATACATGAATTAAGTAGTAAGAACTTGTGCAATAACTAGGCTAGACTGGATAGAAAGTATATTTCATGGGAACATGTGTATTTAATTGAAAGCTTTGACATACATCCATAGGTTCATAGGTTCATACTAAGCTAATGACCACAAGGGTGTTAGACTAGCTGCGCAATCCAGTCCAGTTTTGTCTTAGAGTTCCTTCCATGTCTATATGGTAGGGTATGTTCGTAAACAGGTACAGAAAGGTTATGGGGTGTGTTAGTTGTGGATTAATTTACTTACAATTGACTTCTGCCCATCAGAGACATGGGGGCCAGGGTGGGGTTGAATTCGCAATTTCCCATTTAATGATTAAGATTTCTTTTGAACAAAGTCAGGGAGAAACTCTTCTTTACATAGATAGGCAGCTTATTCCATAGCATGGGGTTCCTTTGAAACACATATCAGTCTCTCCAGCAGGTTTTATTTATGTTGCAGAAAAACTTCAGATCCTTAGATCTAGTGTTTCTGATGTTGCTTGTTTATGGATGTACAAGAGATCCATCAGAGCTGCATCTGAGGATGCCTTATATGCTCGGTATAGCTCACCTCCAAATAACTTGTAGGAGACTGAATACAAAGATGGGACCTTAAGGCGATCTGTGAAGGACAGAGTATTCATACCCTGGATGTTCCTGGTAAAGAACCATTGAGGGCATTACAAATCTTGCAAGTGCCTGGTTGGGTACATGCCAAACTGGGCACTGTACCCAATGATAGGTCTACTAAGGGTTGAGTAGAGTGGTACTATTATTTCCTTGGACCTGGATGTCATACTCTTGCGTATCAGTTAGGTGACACAGAGTTATTTTCTTGCTATCTTGGCAAAATGTTGGTTGAATGTCAGATAACTGTCTACAAATGTTCCCAGATCCCTATTAGGTCATGTCTTAGGGGTGCTTTATTGATTAAGTAACTAACCTGGGTGGATGCTTTACCAAAGGGCATTATAATTTCTTTGTTTTTTGTTTTTAATCTACGGCTTTTGCACCAGTCATTTGCTTATATTAGGCCATCTTGTAGAATATTAATGTCATGGGGGAATCTTTGATTGCTCATAATTTACAGTCATCTGAAAAATGTGGTGCTCCAGAGGCCTTTGACCTTGAAGTAGATGCGAAATAGGAACAGGTCCAACAGAGAAACCTGAGGTATTCCACTGGTGACCGGTCTCTTGGTGGAGGTAGTCTCACTGATCCTGGCTTCCTGGGTCCTATCTGTGAACCAGCTAGCAATCCAGTGAGTTTTTTAGGGATATATGATTAGTTCTGAGAGTTTGTCAACAACAGCTGAGTGGGGTTTTCATTTAACACCTTGGCCAGGTCAAGATAAGTGGTATGCACCATTTTCCCCTCAACCATATCCATGGTGACCCCCTTGAAGAAGTCTACCAGGTTAAGTAGACTTAAATGCAGTCTCCTTAGGGGAAATGGAGATAGCAACAAACATTACACACCCACATGTACACACATATACACGTATTCCATGGTTGCTATGAACCTCCTAACTATTTAGTTACATAATCTAAGGAGCACTGTACTAGTCTCAAGCATCACAGGAGAACTATTTCAGAAAATGCACTGATAAAAACTAAGATGAAAATGCAGGGAAATTAAGTAAAATGAGACATGGGTACTTTTGAAGTGTTGATTATTGTAAAAGAGATAAAAGAACTGGAAGAGGGAACTTTAGAAAAGGGATGGAGAAAATTACACAGAAATGGAATTTGTGGGAGAAATACATGCAGAACAATGTTCAGGAAGAGGAGTTAGGTTTACAGAAAAACAGGAATTGATTGATTTATGTAATGTTGGATTGAAAGACAGTGTAATGTATAATTTGTTTATATGAGAAAAAAATTTAATATGGTTAGTTTTCTTTTCTATTAATCTTTGTTTGCCTAAGTCTTAAATTATATTTTAAAAAAGGTATAAGAATACTGACCAAATAATTACTATTGTTATTTTCTTCCTCCTTAAGGAATTATTCCCTCACCCAATTCTTGCCATGGTCATTGATTTGGCCAAGGCGTTTGTTAGAGTAAACTTTAAATTTTTATTTTTAGTCTTATCTATATTTAGTCACGTGGGTTTACTCCTGGTGCTCTGGTTTCCTCCCACATCCCAAAGACATGCTGTAGGTGGATTAGACACTCTAAATTGGCCCTAGGCATGAGTACGTGCATGTGTGTGCCTTTTGTGGAAGGTTGGGTGCCAGGCTGGCAAATCAATACTGTAAAACTCCACTGACAATCGTTCTGCAAACAGTTGTTCCACTGTGGTGACCCCTAACCAGGAAAAGCTGAAAGAAGAAGAAGTCTTATCTAAATTTAACTTTCCTGGCAACTTTATTAAATAGGTAAATAGATTCATAGGTGTGTATTAGACTAATGATGACTGGAGCCTTTTTAAGCCTTGCCATGCATCCCAAATCTCTGACAAGTTCTGGTAACCTTGAAAATGTAAGCAGAGGATGGGAGATGACATAGTTACAAGAGGGGCCTGGAAGATGAACCATTTACATGCTGCCTTTGTCCATTGGAGACATAGGTGCCAAGCCAGGGATGAATTTCCTGTTCCCCATTCAATTGTCCAAGTTACACTTGTGTTTGGGAGGAATTCTGCTTCACATGATTGAGGAGCCTGTTCCAGAGAAGGGGTAGTCTCTGGGATATATATCTGTCTCTCCAGCAGGTCCTTATATAACAGGCAAGGTTTAAGTCTTTAGAATGAGTAATTCTGGGGCTGTTTGTTTTGTTGATATGCAGGAGGTCCATCAAGGTGGAGTCTGACAATGCCTTGTTTGTCAGGCATAGATCTCCCCTCAACAGCCTGCAGAAGACAGAATACAGGGACAGGCAGCCTGCATAGGACATATTACATATGCTCTGTATTCTTTTAGTGAGGAACCTCTTTGGACATTCCAACTACTTTATGTGACCGATTAGGCACATACCAAAGGGGAAATTGTACTCAATGATACATTTTTTGAATGTAGAATAAAGTGGAACAATGATCTCCTTGGACCTAGACATCATATTGTTGTTAATAAATTTGACAGCATAGAATGCTTTCCTCACTATCATAGATACATGATGGTCAAAAGCAAAATTACTGTCTATGTGTGTCCCCAAGTCCCTGACTACTGAGTCAATTCATAGGGGTGCTTTGTCAGTATGATAATTACCAGGGTGGATGACTTCCTGAAGAATGCTATTATGTATTTTTTGGCATTTAGTCTTAGTCCATGGCTGTGACACCAGTTATTTGTCTGTGTCTGCCCTTTCTGGAGAACATTAGTGTCACTGGGGGATTCCATGGCTGCTCCTGATTTGCAATTCTCTGCAAATTTGGTCAACCAGAGGCCCTTGACTTTGTCCTTGACGTCAGAGAGGTAGATACCAAAAAGGAGTAATCCTAGGATTGATCTCTGAGGGACTCTGCTAAGGACTGGCTTTTTTGTAGAGGTGGACTCGTCAGTTTTAACTTCCTGCATCCTATCTGTGAGCCAGCAGGCTATTCACTGGGTGACATAAGGGTTTATACCTAACCTCTTTAGTTTGTCAACAATGCCTGCGTGAGGTATTGTGCCAAATGACTTGGCCAGGTCAGTGTAGGCAGTGTGAGCCATTTTGCTCTCTTCCATTGCTTTAGTGACCTTCTTAAAAAAGTCTACTAGGCTAAGTAGGTATGATCCGCCCTTGAAGAAACCATACTAGTTTGGGTCCAGTGGGTCCAGTGTCTCGGGGTTTCCTATGTCATTATTGAGCATTTCCATGATAATTTTTCCATGGCTTTGTATATAAGACTAGTGTGACTTATGGGTCTATAGTTTCCAGGGTCTGTAGATGGCCTACCTTTGTGCTAGGGATGATGGTTGCTGTTCTCCATTTGTGAGGCATGAAGCTTGTTTGGTGGCTACAGTTAAATAATGATTCCAGACATCCCAAAAGGTTATGTTTCATGCTATTTTGAAGGCAGCCTGGGATATTGTCAGGTCCCATTGATACAGTGTTCTTGGCCTTAGAGAGAGCATTGGGAACCTGTTCCCTAGTGATAGTTGGGGGAGTTAAATCTGATATTTCCTGAGGGGAGGGGAGGCCTAATTTACCTCAAATTTGGCTTTGGTAGACTTTATTTGTTCTCTGAGTTGTTTTTTTTTTAGTTTGATGAGAGTGCTTTTATCCTGCTGGGTGCTACACCTTTTAATTTTCCCATGATTTTCTTCCTTCTGTTATACAGCCTATTCATGTTGTGATTCTATCAGGGTGGCTTGTTTTTAAAGTTAGTTCTGTACTTATTCCTGGTGGATACAGTTGCCTCTATGCAGCTATTAACATGTTTGTATAGGGTTTCAGTAAATGGTTCTGTGCTGGCAGCAGTGCTCTCAGGGTTTAAGGGGGGCTTGAAATTTTGCCAGGTTATCACTTAATAGTAAAAAGTTAGCCTTAGATTAGTTCCTGAACATTCCAACATTAGCTGGAGTTCCAGGTTTTATTTTTTTTCAAAGGAGATGGCTCTGTGTTCTGACTTTTGCAGAGTGGACATTACACTTGGGGGTGTGCAGCTCTATGTCATATTAGTGAGGACCAAATTTAGTATGTTTGTGCCCCTGGCTGGTGCATTGACAATCTGGTCCATGGAATTTGTGTGTACAAACACGAGGAATCTCTGCACTTGCATGTTTGGAGTTGTATATGATTCCCAGTTAATAATGAGGTAATTAATGTCACCCATGAATATGGTATTGAATTAGATGGTGAGTGTTAGAGAGGGACCTATAGCTTGCAAGTAAGTGGTGTAGGATCTTGCCTATAGCAATCTGAACACGGAGAAGCTCAAGTGCATCATCCTGCTTGATCAGCCTTGAGGTATATTTATTTTTGATGTAATTCGAGACAGCTCCCCCTTTAGTCCCTGTGTGTGTAGTAGCTGGTCTAAATGTGTGGAAGGCATCATAGTCTTGCACTTCTGGGATGCTGTCTGTGGCTTTAAACCATGTCTCAGTGACTACACAGATGTCAGCATTCTCTAGAGTGAGGAGCGCTTATAGGGAGTGGAGATTCTTGTTTAGACTCCTAACATTGAGCAGTAATACCTTCAGATTTTCTTGGTTTTGATTTGCTATGTCAGAGTTTTTTTCAGTTCGGCTTTCCCTAAAAAAGGCACAATGTGGGAGGACAATGTTTTAGCTAATATTCAAATGCCAATAACCAAAACTGGGAAGACAACAACACAGAGGGTAAAACAAATCCTAGAACCCTATCAATATTCTGACTACGATGGAAAAGAAAACAACTTTGATAAAATAAAAATGACTTTAATGAAAACAAAAGGTTAAGTGCTTTCATTTAAAAACAGTTTAGACATCTTCAGAACCATTAAAACACAAAGCTAAACATACATACATACATACATACATACATCATAAAAAAACTAAAATATATCAAAAACAGGAAGTGCATCATGGCAACAAAGTACCCAAAACCTTTGAATAGTTTAAATGCTTGTTAGGGAAGCACTTATGCCTATTTAGGATCCTGTTCCAGTCCAAGATGGATATAGTCCATCCTAAAAACAATGCAGGACTAGCTCACTACTGGCGAAGTCCTAACTACAGTCCTCCATACCAGTATAGATCAGGCCCTATCCTTTGATTAGCCACCTGATGAAACAAATGATGTAAAGCATTCAAGTTAACTTATGCCATGGATAGCTAACACCTGAAAATATTAATGTAAGTGCTGTTCTTTTATTTATTCATTTCCTGGCCAGTTAGGTGGGCTAAGCCACACAGGACCATTTTCAGACATGGCCTAGACCTTACAACAAAAACAATACAGAATACATATATTGGTAAGTACAATACATAACATCAGTGAAGCAGTATATGTATATTAGTAAGCACAGTACATAAATGTGTGCAGCATTGCAATATAAAAACATCTGAAGATGTATAACTAGCTAGACAAGTACCTCACATGAAGCAAAGTAAAAAAAGCTAGAGGTTCACATAGATCAACAACACTTTACACTACTAGACAGGCACTTACTGACTAATTTTAGAAATCACTAGATGAGATAAGCTGTGTGGAGGTTTGTAGCAAGACACAGTAGTAATGATCTTGTCTTAGCTTGCTTCTTATCAGAGCTTCTTCCCCATTCCTGGCACTGCCTATATAGCTCTGAACCCTTTCCCAGCAATGTCATTTATCCCTATATGAACAGTATTATCCAGTTTACTACACCATGTGGCCATCTACCAGGGTCCTGAACATTCAGCCCAAATTCTTCTCAGCCATGGCAGCAGACAGGCACTGTAGCTTCCACAATACTCCCTTAAATCTACACCTAACAGAACTGTGTCTCCCAAAAGAAACTGTTTCCTTCTCTGTGCATTTCTATGTCACCTGCTATGGACTTCCAGTTTGGAAGTTGCTAGCAACCATCCTGGTCTCTTTTTCTGGTGTCTCATAAGAGGAATCAATCTGTTTCTAGAGGGTCTATATTAAATCATCGGCCACTTAGGTTGTTGAATGCCTAAACGTCGACAACTTAAAATTGTGAAAAGCTGTTTCCACACAGGGAAACAATGCCGTTGGCAAAAGTAAAAAAAAAAATTAAATAAAAATTAAATGGGGGGCTTTGCCCCCCACACCCCCTAACTAAATATACCAACTCAGAGATCGCTCTACATTGTAAACAGGGCAAAATCCATGTAACAGCCAAACAACTTGTTTCCCTGTGTGGAAACGGCCGCTCGCGATTTATTTTAAGTTGTCGATGTTTAGGTATCAATATTTAGGCGTTCGACAACCTAAGCGGGTGACGATTTAATATAGACCCATTTCTAGACACCAACAGAACTGTGGAATAATTTCAGGGATGCACCTCTGTCTGCCTCCTAACTCCTGAAGGCTCATTAAGGGTAATGTGAGACAACTGTTCCTGGTTTTTGGTAACCTCTTTGGTAGGGACTTTTTTCAAGACTTGGGATATTTGTATGGTAAAAGCACTGAATTCTGAAAAAGCAGATTTAAGACTTGTCATATCCATACTGGCAGGAAGGGGTACACCAGGTCACCAAAGGATATATGGAATTAATTAAACACCTCTGAATGTTAAAACTTTATGCTTTCATGGAAAGACTGTATTCACATATTTAGTTTTGACTGATTGCTTACTTTTCTATAGGGCAAGAAAGAACAGAGAAACTCAATGGAATATTAGCTAGTCCATGAATAAGGTATAGAGACTTGAAGCAGAAGCCGCTATGACTCACAAAACCTTCATTTACAAGACCATTTTAACAGTACTGAAGCAAGTGTTCTGTTTGCTAAGTTTCATTTCTACTGGCAATTTACTCCAGATATTCATCACTCTGAAAAGTCATCCATGTCATAACTGCATCTGCTTTTGTTAGTTCATCTTTATTAATGAGGTATGACTGCTAAACATAGCTGTTTGCTTTTACTAGCAGTAGCAGGGCCAAGAATGTGAAGCATTTGCTTGAGTAGCAGAGGTTATGGGAATCAGACCTATGATTGCAAAATACAGCTGGCCCATTATTTTACTCTGACAGCACACTGCCAGCTGTTTTGATTTATTTATTATTTATTTAGTTGTACTTTGTTTACCAGGAAAGTCCGCTGGGCCATTCATGGCCTGTTTTCAGTGGAGGCCTGGGAAGAAAAGCTCCACAATAAACATAACCTGAACTCTTGTGGATATCTGCTGATATAATTCTTCCCTTACTTTCTAGAATGTCTCTCTTGAGGAAGGAAAAAAAAACTGCACACAGTAATATATGTTATAGTTGTGAGCTCCAAGAGTTAAGGTTATTGATAAATCCGGATGCAGAGAATCAGTTAACAGACAATGGTCGCTGTCTATCAGATTTCCTCATTCTTATGTCTCTAATGCTAATGAGCTCTGGGCTCCCAGATTGTCTCACAAACTTTACAAAATTATGAAAAAAGTATATAACAGTTTGCTACACAGCTGTCTCATAAATTGCAACATGTACAATAGGCTGATTAATGGAGTGCAGAATATATTCTTGAATATGCCTCATGGAATACAACTGCAAGTTCTTCACTAGCTCCTCCCCCTACCTTCTTATATTATCTTGTAGTTTAATGCAGAAGATTAAGGATACAAGATGATAATGAGCTTCATCCTGTAATCCTAAATTTAATTCCCTGAGTCATGATTTGCCTACTGTGCGATTCTGATTAACTCACTTAACCAGGCAGGGTTCCTTGGTCTCAACCCAGTAAGACAACCTGATTAGGCAAATAAGGAAAATGAAATACTTTTCTAAGTTTGTAAATACTTGACTGATTTTACATAAAATGTCTTTTCCAACAACCTCTGAACCTATAAAATCTTACCCTCTTTGACCTCCTGTTCCTTTGCAGAAAAAATGGTTCTTCAAATACCCAGTTAAAGGAAATAAATCTTCATCAACAGATAAATAAAACATATTGGCATGATAGATTCATATCCCAATGTATTACCCACATCTGGAACAAGCTTCCATTGCATGTCATGCAGACTAACACCTTTGCCACCCTCAAGATAAAGATAATTGGATGGGCAGTCACAAATCCTCCCAATCTAACTTGCATTGAATTATTTTAGGATGCAGGGGAACATTTTTTTAATGTGGTCTATCGGCCAGGCCTATAATGGTCTGCAGACTGATTGCCCCTAGTACTTACCTATTAACCTATCCACCTCTTCCACCACTAAGTCAATAAGAAAATCCACACATACTTAACATCCATTTAACCACTCCTACCACTGCTCACTCCGAATAATACCCTGCTGATTACTTTGCTCAACCTTTGGATGTTAAGCACATTTTGTTATTCATTCCCGCTTATGCTAACCTTTATAACTTGTCCTTCCTGTTTGTTCAAGACCATCACAGCAATAACAATAGTTGATCTACTGTTTTCCTGTCATCCTTATGTGAATCAGAGATATATACTGCAGTCAGTAAATCTGAGCAGGTGACTTCGGCGGTTGCCAGTGAGCTCTCTACACACACCTGCATCACCGTAACTATAAAAAACACCTTGCTTGCCTGTAGGTACTTTCAAGCTATCTAATACCAAAGCTGTCAGGTTCTATTCTGTCACAAATTGATATGTATCCACCCTATTCTGTAGATATAGCAATGTGGAGGGTGTTTGCACAGTAATTGTTATTATTTTTGGAGGATGGGAACAACCCTATTTCCCCAGTATAAGGGGATCTTTGTCTTTTGTAACCTCTTTTTTAATTTTACAGTTCTGAGGTTATTGTAACTCCAAGCAAGGAGAATTCCCCCAGCAGTGGCTTAATTCATCTAAGCAGGGCTGTAGTTAATTGTGCATTATATATAGCTGGCTTTCATTCAAAAAGATGATTCTCATAGTAGGGGTCTAAAGAAAAACATTAAATTAGATCACATCATAATAGTGACTTCCATAGGAGGATGCATTCCCAAGAGAAAACATAATATAATAATATATATACTGCAGCACAAAATAACAGCTACAACTGATGCCACTTTATTTTGGATTTAATTTTAAATTAATTATGCACTTCAAAAGTCTGTGTCTCCAACTATGAAGATCTTACTTCTTACTCTGATATTCAGTGAAGTAGTTAACCCTTTTATCATGCCTGTAATATAGATCTTACCACATTATGTGTTTGCCATATGAATGTTGAGATAACCACATCAGAAGTGAATCTTAGCATCCATGTCAAGAACACATGATAATGGGATATGATTGGTGAGAGACGATCATAGCTCTTTGTAGTGCATGGAGTCTCATCTACTTCATGTATAATCAGAAAATAATTTTGATGTGTTTTACTGGCTATAATATCCCGTAAAGCACTTAGTGAATGTTGTCCCATAGACTGCAAATAAGGAAAAAGTCAAGGACAATTTTTAAATACTGCCCTAATTTAATTAAGCTACTTGCAGACTGGCATCTGTAAACTTCCTTGGACATAGGAGAAAAGATAGTCAATTACCAAGGGAATGTCCCTTTCCTTGTAAATGACTGTAACAGCACTTAGCGGGCTGTGTAACATTTCTTACACACCTTTAAAAGCACTGTTATGGTCGGCCTCACTCTACAGTAAAGTGTAACTGGTTTATCTTTTTTTTTTCGATTCTGGAGCAAAATCATTCCACTCCATGCACTACAAATTTATTAATGAAGATAGCTTTTATAATGAAAAAAAAAAAAAAAAAAAAAAAGAGTTTCACTCAAGACACATGCAGCATTGTGGTGCATAAAAGAGAAACCAGCATTCTGAATCTAAATGACAAAATGCTACATCAGGAGCCAAAAAGCTTTTTTCCTAAAGAGCTAAACTTGAAATTCAAAGGGACCATAATACAAAGGTTAGTTTTGTTGCCTCACGGTGCATGGTTCTTGAATTGGTTTTCATATGGGTGCCTTTTGTGCGGAGCCTGCATATCGTCACTATTTCTGTGCAGGTTTGCACTATGTGCTCTGGTTTCTTTCCACATCCAATGCCCATAGATAAACAAGTGATCTTCCAAACTACTCATAGGTGTATGAGTTATATGTAAGAGCATGGATGCTTCCTGCAATAGACTGGCATCCTATCCAGGATTAGTTTCACTCTTTATCATGAACCCATTGAGAGCTAGGTAGGCTTTGTTTCCCTTTGTTCTTAAATTGGATAAAGCAAGTAATTAGGGAATAAATGAATGAGTGACTCTATGAATGAATGAGCGAATGAATTAATGAATGGCTTTAGATGGAAATGGATTTTTATAGCCTGATCTATACAGAAACAGCATAGTTTCAAATCAGTCACTGAAAAATAAAACAACTTAGCCTTGCTCTGAACTTAGCACCCTTTGAGTTTTAGGCTAAATGCAGTTTTATTTCAGTAGTTATTTCCTAAGCACCATACAAAATTTCAAGTAATGTACATGAATTTGAACAGTGAAATATACAAAAAGAATATAACAATTTGTTTTTGCATTACCTCCTGCAAATGCATGCTGAATGCATAATTAATCCTACTGAGACCTAAATACATCGAATAACCAAAAGTAACAATGTCAAAATGTAACTGTTCCATGCAAACAACCTGATAATTAAAGGTTATTATACTGATTTGTAAGAACATAAGGCCGGATTCATAAAGGTTACCACAAAGTGTATACTATGTGTATGCTTAGTGTAACATTTCTTAGTAAATAGCATAAGCATTGGGGTAGAAACATTCTTGAATTCAGAAAGCATACACAAAGTGTACACTTTTTGGTAACCTTTATGAATCCGGCCTATATTGTCCACAATAAAATCTATTAACTGAATGGCTATCTATAGAACTTAACAGTTTTAAAGTACCTAAGTCCATGCAAAAGCAACATCAAACAGCTCCAGAAGAAACTAAAAAAAAAAATGGGTCTTCAAAACAAATTATAGCATGTGACTCTCAGTAAATGAAGATAAGTCTGAATAGTAAAAGCAAAATGTAAACCGAAGGTCGTCACAAATCACCAAAGAGGATGTAAAATGCTTTAATAAAAAAAACAGCTGTAAAGCAGTTTTCACAAGCACTTCATCAGGTATATGTTAAACAATGCTCACAACACAATATAAAAACATATGAGGTGGTCTTATGATTAAAATAAGAACAATCATTGGTTCATAGCATTGTAAATAAAAACCCATATACAGTATATAACGTCTTATCTTAATTTGAAGTCTGTCAACATATTTGCCTTTGTTTTGCCATGGGTTTTAATGCTTGCAGTACCATTTAATACTGGATATTTATCAGCTCTGATCAAATTAATCCAATATTACTGCGGTGGTGGGGCTGCGGTAGCATTGTCACCTCACAGTAAGACGTTGTCCTGTTCGATTCTCAGCTAGAGCATCTTCTGTGTGGAGACATGCATGAATGGGCGTACCTTCATTGAAGGTTGTGTGTCAGGGCCGACAACTCGGCACTTAAAAATCTACTGCCAATCATTAGCGGACTGGAGTTCCACTGTGGGGACCTCTAACCGGGAAAAGCCAAAAGACACAACATCAAATTAATCTAATGAAAGACAACACTTTCCATTTTTGTTTTTATATCACTACCCCTTCTATTCTCAAGAAATGTTTCCAGTACCATAAATGTATAACTTAAGTGTGACATTGATTATTATAATATGTTTATAAAGAGCATTTATGTTTATCTGTCTTCTGATATCAGAAAGGTAATTACAAATGTGTTTATTTTAGTTTTTCCTATGTAGAAGGCTCAGCAGGTATCACAATTTCACCAAATAAACAACATATTTGTGTCACAATCTGTGTAGCTCTTACATGAATAATTTGTATTAGTTATTGGATGAATAAAGAATTTATACTTGCATATATATTTCCATTAAATGCATTTATTATAGCTGAAGCAATCTCCACCCCCATGATGACCTTCCCCTGTGGAATTGTAGCAGTGTGCATAGGCATGCCCATCCTCTCCTGCCAAATCTACCAGGTCCCTGAACCATTCATCAGACTCAGATCACCTGGTCCATAGTCAGGGCTTTATTTCTTTTTTTTTTTTTTTTATTCCAAAGTTTTTTATTGATTTTTCAGTAACAATCATTTGAACAACAAATTATGATAAAACTATGTACAGATTTTACAAAGGCCTCAGGCACTGTATGAACTGTTATAGATACAAAGAAGGGTACACTATTCATTTATTCATACTTTCAAAGTGACTAATTTGATGGAGATAGATCTAAATTCAATGACTGAATAAGGGATAAAACTTTTGTCTAGGGGTTGTTAGTCCATTTTCTGGGATATATTCTTGCTTCTTTAAGTTTTATTTCCATTGACACTACTTCAACCAAGAGGGTCTTGAAATCTTGTAAGGTTGGAATGGAGGGTGACTTCCATCTTCTTGTAATACATGTTTTGGCTGCTGCTAGGATTGTCCAAAGAAGATACTTATTTTTATTATTCAATACAATAGATTCATTTACATTCAGAAAAATGAACGGTTTTGGATAATATAAAGGAATCAGTAAAGATGGCTTGGAGAAAATTTTTAATATCATTCCAAAATTTCTTAATGTGTGAACAATCATAAAAGATGTGAGACCAATTGGCCTTGCATTTTAAAGAGCATCTCCAACACGTCACCTGCTCCGAGGAGTTAAATTTAGCAATCTTACTAGGTGTGTAAAAACCTTTATGCAAAAATTTCCAGAAGAAAACTTTCCACATTTGTAAGTTAGAGGTTAATTTAAGAGAATGTAAAATATTTGATTTATTCATAGAAGTTAGGGACAATGTGCAGTCTTTAGTAACAAAATCCCAAAACCTCTGATTAGGAGTAGTCTTATAAGTAATAATAATTTTATAAATTTTTGAAATTAAATTTTTCCAATTAAATTCACCATGTAGTATTTCATTCATAAGAGTTATGCACTTAGGTGGAGAGTTAAAGGAAGAACTCTGTATTGTTCTGCACAAATCTGGAGTGAATGGAAGCAGACTATTGAGAACTAGCCAGTCTGATGATGGTAGATCAGAATTTGTGTATCTATGGTAACTAAATTCTTTGTGCAGTGAAACCAGCATGTAAACTTTTTCCTTTCCCAATAGCTGAGTGTATCTAGACTAATATTATCGAAAAAGTTTTTTGTAGCTTTAAAGGGGAATAAAAGCTGGATCCATATTTTAATGTCAATATTGTTATTTACAAAACTTCTAAAGGACTTATAGATATGATTTAAGTAATCTAGGTTAGTAAATTTGATAGTATTATACTGTATATTAATACAAAGTATATACCAAAGTTTGCTACTTAATTTGCTTAATTGTAATTTTTGTATTAGTTTATTTTCATTTAGGATAATACTTATATGTAGTGTTTTCCAAGCCGAAGAATATTTGGGATCTATCCAATTTAATATTGTTTTTAGGTTAGAGGCTTTGATATAAGATTCTAAATCTGGAAAATGTATTCCTGCAAGCTCCCATGGTCTGATATGATTGGTTAGAGCTATTCTATGCTTTTTGGGGTACCATAAAAATTTTAATAGTGTTTTGTTTATTTCTTTTAAAAGTTTTTTTACTGGGTAATACAGAAATAGAATGATCTATGTAATTTATTTTTGGCAATAAGATCATTTTAATTAATTGTAATCTATCTTCAAAATTTAGATGTAATTTATTCCATTTCTCTGTGAGAGTTTTTAGTGAGTTTATAATGTTTTTATAGTTTGTGTTTAAAGTTAGGTCTATATTTTCACATAGATCAGTCCCTAGATACTTCAAAGAAGAAACCTGTTTCCCAATTATTTCATTAGTAGTTGAATTAGTATTATCATTAGAATTTTTTTTATTTAAGAGCATATGACTAGATTTGGAGCTGCTAATTTTAAGACCAGAAATATAGTAACATTTTTTGACTAGCATATCTAATTCTTGTAAGGATTCTTCGGAATTTATTAAAGTAAGCAAGATATCATCTGCAAATAACATTATCTTGGATTTAAATTGATTATTTATATTTAGGCCTATAATTTTAGGATCTGACTGAATTGCCAAAGAAAGGGGTTCTATTGCTAAAGCGAATAAAATCGGAGACATTGGGCATCCCTGTTTGGTACCTTTAGTAATTTTAATTAATTCTGATGTAAATGGGCCTGATTTTACATATGCTAAATTGTTATAATAGATATTTTTTATAAAAGTAATGAATTGAGTGGGGAATTTATATAATTCTAGAATTTTAAAAAGATAATTCCAGTTTAATGAGTCAAAGACCTTCTCAATATCAAGAGTGATTAAAGAGCCTCTTGTTTGTCTCTATTT
This sequence comes from Protopterus annectens, assembly GCF_019279795.1. NCBI lineage: Eukaryota > Metazoa > Chordata > Ceratodontiformes > Protopteridae > Protopterus > Protopterus annectens. The sequence continues at coordinate 233,581,510 of NC_056746.1, forward strand.
AGGATATCTATAGTAGTTATAATTCTTTGGATATTATCTTGGGTATGTCTATTATAAATAAATTGCGTTTGGTCTTCTGAGATGAGATGGGTTAATGATTTCTTAAATCTGTTAACTAGTATAGACATTAATAGTTTGTAATCATTGTTAATCAAAGAAATTGGTCTATATGATTTGCATACATGAGAGTCTTTATTTTCTTTTAATATGGGAGTAATTAGTGAGTATCTCCATGAGGGTGGAATTGTACCTTGTAAATAAGATTCATTTAGGGCTTTGTGTAAGAGTGATATAGCAGAGAGTGGCAGAAGCTTATATATTTTGTTAATAATACCATCTATACCCGGTGATTTATTATTTTTGCTTTCTTGAATTTTGCCATTAATTTCCTTTAGAGAGATTTGTTTCTGAATCTCATTAATCTAAGTCTCTGGTAGATTCTTAAATTATGGGAAGTTCGAGCTATGTTCTGAAAATTCATGTTGAATGTCTTTGTTTTTGTACTGTTCTGAGAAGTGATACTTAAAGGCATCCAAGATATCACCAATATCAGAAACTTTTTTATTATTTCTCCCTTCGTGGAGTATACTCACAATATTATTTTCAATGGAATTTCTTTTCACTCTCATTGTTAAATTACGCATATATTTTGAAGATACAGAGAAAGAATTAAATTTTAATTTTTCTAGGGCCAAGTTGGTTTTATGAGTTAAAATGTCATTATATTTTTTCTTTAAGGATTCAGTTTCTTTTTTCTTGTGTGGAATGGTTCTAGTATTATCTTTATTAATTTATACAATTTGTTTTTGTATATTAGATAGTTCTGACTCCCATTCCTTCATTTTATTATTAAGCCAAGTGATAATTTTGCCATATAAATAGGCTTTCAATGAATCCCAAAGTATTACTACATTTACGACACTGGTTAAATTTGTATCTAAGAAAAATTATATCTCTGTATCAAGCCAAGGTTTGAACTGTTTCAATTTAGTAATATATACTGGTATTCTTTTAGTGAAAGATAGCTTTTTAAAAGCTGTTTGAAGATTAAAAGTAAGTGCATTGTGATCAGACATAGGGCATGGGACTATTGTAAAGAATGATATTTTTGTTTTTAGATCCTGGGATATAAATACTTTATCAATTCTGGTTTGAGTCCTGTATCTAAAATCACAGTGGGAAAATTCTAATGAATTATAATTTCTAAGATAAAATAAATCAAATAACTGTAAGTTATCTACCCATTTTTTAAGATTTTCCTTATAGGAGTAATACAAAAAGGTCTCTTGTTAGTAGTTTCTGAGTCATTCAGCAAACAATTAAAGTCACCTCCTAAAATCAAACTACCCTTAGAATTGTTAGTGATGAGTTTTAAGTGTTTTTTTATTGTTGTTACCCCAATTCCCAGAAACCAATAGACATTGACCAGTGTCCGAATTCTATTACTAAATTTTATTATAATAATTGATAAAAGTCCTTCCTTATCTTCATAATTATACAAAATTTGAGGAGAAATAATGCTTTTCCTCCATAGTGTTAAAACACCTCTGGTCTTTTTGGTGTATGAGGAGTTGAATAGTTTTAGGTATTCGTTCAGGTTCATTTATTTTGAAGTGGGTTTCTTGTAAAAATATTACTTGTGCTTTATTTAATTTAAAGTATTTTAACAGGTTGAGTCTTTTCCCTGGATTATTTAATCCATTAATGTTTAAAGAAAGAAAAATCAAATCCATCTTATTTATTCAATGTTTTAGAGTGTAATAGGTATGATAACAAAGTAGTCATAATATTTAGGATTTGCGTACCCTTCTTGGAAAGGTTATATTTTAGCGATGAGGTGCTGATTCCCAATATAAAATACAATTTAATATCAGACTGAGGCCTAAAAAAAGAAAAAAATATTTAAAGCTAAACGTTTAACAATCAGTAAATCCATTAACTGACATGGAATGCAAAACATTCCTAATCTGACAGGAAAAAAATCCAGTCAGATTAACCATCACTTCCAATTTTTTGGAATACGTTTACCCAACTTGAGGCTCCAGAGTATGTATTTTATGAAGTTCTATAGGTTAATTGATATGAGCGAACAACAATATATTGATATAATATATAGTTTGATTATATATAGTACAACTAAATTTCACTAATAAGCCATTGTTTGATTAAGAAATACATATCCTCACTTCTGTATGAATTATTATAGGAGCAAAGAATTTACAATTTGATAATGAGCATGTATAGGTGATATTTATCAATTAAGGTCTCAAAAGAGCATCTGAATACATAAAATTTCCAATAATTTAAAGATAGGTAAACGTAACAGTGTTAACCAGGATAAATCAGTACAGTAGTATATCAGCATTTAAAGTATTTATAGTAACAGATATTACATGTAACTAATTGCTAAAGCATTTCTCTCACTATGAGGTGTTATGTGATTATCACTCCTCTATATAGTAATTTCACATATTTCCCTACTGCTACTAGTTAGTAACAATATTACAATAGTATAATCATAAGCAGGACATATGGAAATGGGATGTATATTTAGAAATGATGATGGTTGACAGAGGAGATACTGCTCAAGCAATTCCTATCACAAACTCAATAAGTTCATATAACCATGGAAAGACTCCAACAATAATTAATAAATATAAATGTACTTTCTAACAAATTATGCAAGGTTTTATATAAAGAAGCATGTCTTAATATTTCATCAGCAATTGAATAATCTTCACTATTGTAAGGTAAAACTTGGTAGAGTCAACACTTTCGAACATATTTAAATGCAGAGTGATTACTCATTCAAGAAAAACTCTTATTTTTTTGTACATGTATATTTACTTCTTTCATCTATATTTATTTCCTCTTTCTATTTCTCTTTCAGCCTTCTCTTAATGAAAATAAACATTTGCTATATAATCCTTAGCATTGTCATTACATTCCTTATGTATTGAGTTGAACATTTGAGCACTGCACAGTGAGCCCCCATTATTACATAGTTAATCTTCAGCCTTTTACTCAGGTCAGACTTGGTGACCTAGTTAATTGCAATAGTACTGTGTGTATAAACTTTGTTTTCATCATAATAGTTGTTTCTTTTATATATATATATATATATATATATATATATATATATATATATATATACCTGTTCATATTCGTATGTATCCTTATATATATAAACGCATATTTATGTCTACATATCATTACGCACATATATGTTGATTTACATTCTCTGTATTAATTTTGTCAATAACCAAGAGAGCCTTTGTGTTTGAAAGAAAAGTTTGAGAATGGAATTAAAGGAAAATTCCCCTTCTTAATTGTTATTATAGTTATCAGACAATCTCTCGTAACACGTCATATACTGATAAGTATATTAGAGTCTATATTGCAGATATTATTGTGTGTACATAATAAGGTAGACTCATTTTCTTTTAACTCTTATTTCAATAAATGTTCAAAGAGTTCTAAAATCACATATCTAACTAGACATCTATCTACTATCCTTTTTCCTCCACTATTGTATATGAGGACAACAATCCGATAGTAGTAATCCTCTAGGGCTTTAACATTTTGAAATTAGCTTAACTTCTTTATTTACCAAGTGCAGGATGGAGATTAATTGTAACATCACTAAGCATGGCTAATCAGAAATGTATTAATATCTTGGATATTTGTGCCTCATGGGCCAGCCCCTATAACAGTTATATTGTATATTTCCTCAATAGCTACACTGTAAGGTACAGCATAGTTGTACCAAATGAAGCAGATATCCCAAATCAAAACTGAAAGAGCCTGAGTCCAAATGTGAAATGATGGTACTAGAAAATGATTTTATATGCTCCCTATGACTGTCCTTACTGTTTTACCCACTGGGAGATTTTAAACAGGAACAGTTTAGATGTGTTAGAGCCAATTGTAACTAAATATTTATAGTATATTCTATTAACTTGTCACCAGATTATTATGACAGCTTTTCATCACAAACTAAGGTCTTAGTACAGAGTTTTTACGATTTCTATGAGTCATCAGAACTTGTATAAACATATATTAGTTACTGTCAGCTATGTTGTATAATGTATGGGCTCATATCTGTAACTTATACTTGCCCTAGAACCCCTTAATAGGTATGAATTAATAACAAATACCTGATTTGCTTTCCTCCTCTCGTATTCATTTGTGCACAGCAGTGATCAGGGTACTAGACATGCTTAATGTATGTACAAATTCACAGGTTTTCACAATATATCTGTTGTATTATCTATGTGGCATGTTCAGGATGGAACAGCATCTGTTCTGATGTTATGCTCATGTTACAGTCGGGTTGTGAATGGTGGAGTTCTCTACTAAAGAAGATTATGATATAGTCAAAAGCAATACTGTACTTAGATGCAAAAATAAGCATAAACTGATTCAGGCCTTTTCTTAATTAACACAGATGGATATACTCAATGAAGATTACCTTATCTGATGTTCATGGCTCATTTTTCACAGTTGTCATAACCATTTTAGTTTGTCATGTTAACTTTTTTGATTTATTGATCTAGGATTTTACTATACCATTCTAGACTATACCATTGTTGCCTCACAGTAAGAGGCTCTCCCGCTCGACTCTCAGCCGGATCGTCCCCCGTGCGAAGCCCGAATGTCCCCCCCCATGGTCGAGTGGTGTTCAGTTATTTCCTCAATAATGAATATGTTAGTGTAAACAGCACAGTGTGCCATAGCATTTCCTCATTCATGTTACTCAAGAGTAATAGCATTTTACTAGAGGCTATTTGAATGATGAAGATTTCTAGGAAATCCATAAACTAAACTTTTTCCCACAACAAGTTAGCCTTCCGTGCCCCACTTTCATATAATTAGTCCAATACCACTCAAGAAACAAGCTAGAGAGGGACTGGCAAGTCCCAATGGAGTGAAGCATTTGCCCATCTCTAAGCTCCATTTGTCATTAACAGCCAGAACTTACAAACGATGACAGCTATAAGCATTCTTCCATTCAACAGAAAGATTCCTTTTTTTTTCTTTTTATTATCTTTTCCTATCTATTGTTTACAGAATACTTTCATTTATATATATATATATATATATATATATATATATATATATATATATATATATATATACAGTTGCTTGTGTGTAGACTAGAGTAATAATGTATTTAATTATTAGTGATATATTATGTAAAGCCAAATCTATTAATTTTTGATCTGTTAATTTCCCAAACACTAGTCTTGAGGAGACTTGTAATGTAGCAGTGATGTCATCGTCATCTACATAGTCCCACCCTGGTTGCCACAGAGATCAGTTTCTAATTAATTTTACTTGGATCAAATTAACAACTCTAATAATTTCTAACATTTAGTTTGATGTCTTATTTGCGTTATGTTTCACGTAACATCAGGTTGCTGAATCAGTGAGATAGGCAAATGAGATCTCTGCTACACGTCAGCAACACTCATACAGCTGGCCACGGATTTCTAACACAGTACGCAAAGGCAACTCAGACGAGCTTCTTAATGTTAAACAAAGCTCAGTATACAGGCAGCCACGAGAGTACTTGAGTGAAAAAAAAAAAAAAAAACAAAGGGAAAAGCAACTTTTGAATTCAGTGCAGTGCTCGAGGTTACTTTCCTCACGAAAGAAAGAAATGACAGTTTGGAATGTTAAAATGCTAAGCTGGAAATAAAGTCGGGAAAGAATATTATGATATGTTGAAGTCATATAGTGACAGAATGCTTGAAATGACTTCAAAAAAAAGGAAAATAAATAAATAAACATATAACAAGAGTTCTTTGCATTGTATATATAAAATCAGATTCTGAAATTATCTAGTTCAGATTGCTAATTAAACGGACAGTTCTAAAGTTACCTGTTTCAAAACTCTCCCTACACCACTTCCCTCTTCTTCCCATAACAATGTAATGGAAGGAAGGAAAGACAATTCAATAAATAAATGAACGTATGTGTGTAGGATTCAACTAGCTATACACCCTAGGTATCACTAGCAGCTGTATCTAAAGACAATTCAATAAATAAATGAACATGTGTGCAGGATTCAACTAGCTATACACCCTAGGTATCACTAGCAGCTGTATCTAATAATAGTAAAGCATTATTAATTTTAGATTGCAAGTTTTATAAAGACATATGCAAGACAAATAAAGTGATGATACATACTTCTTTAGGTCTAGGTTTCCATAAACTTTTATGACTTAGTTTGATCTTTGAGAGAGTTAGGAAGTCCAGTAATTTGGCTTCAGTTTTCAATTTCTTCTTTCTTACATTCATCCAGTTGTTTTTCTCAGATGATCTTTTAAGGGTCATAGATGGTGTCCAGCCCATACCTTCTGGGATTGTAATGATGTTATTGTTTTGGATAAAAGAAACAGCTTCTTCTATATTGTTGAAAGATCTCATCTCATTCTGGTGGTAGATTTTGATTTTGGCTGGATAGACTAATTATGCTTTAGTTTTATTTTGCTTTAAAAACCTTACCAGTGGCCAAGAGCTTTTTCTCATTTCCAGGACTCTTGTGGAATAATCATTGTCTAGCCTTATTTGGTTTCCTTTAAAAGAAAAGGGACTTTTCCTCCAAGCTGTTCTCAGAATAAGTTCTTTATCTAAGAAGGATAGGAACTTCACAACAATAGATCTTGGAGAAGCATTAGGGGAAGAAGAAATAGGTTTCCCTATGGCTCTATGTGCTCTCTCGATCCCGTAGGACAGACCTTCTTTTAAGTCTAAGAATTCAGGCAGCCAGGAATTTAGGAAGGAAATAACATCTTCTCCTTCTGTTTTTTCAGGGAGACCAAAGATTCTAATATTTGTTCTCCTCTCTCTGTTTTCAATGTCGTCTACTTTATTTATCAGCCAGTTATTTTGTTGCAGTATGGTCTCACAGTGAGATTCATCTTCCTTAAGCCTTTTATCTATGTCATTCAGTGAAGTTTCAATGTTCAGAATTTTGGATTGTTGCTGCTGGAGGATTTCCTTCAGAACATCAGTTTGTTGTTGACAGTTCATCTTTAAAGTTTCAATTTTGTCAGTAAATCCTTCCATTTTTAAATACAGTACCTGGAGAGTGGTAGATATAGACTGCATCTCCTTCCTTAATGTGGAATCAGCATGTGAAGATTTTGAGTTGCTCATCTCTGTTTAGTTGCATAATCCTTAGTTTTGACAGGAATTTTTTTAAGAAAAGGCTCCAAAGTTGAGAATCTAGTAGATTATAGATTCCCAAATAGACTGTATAACTTTAAGGAGCTGCTAATAGAATTTTAAATAATAATTTTCCGTTTCTTAGTAACTGATATGGAGCTTAAGAAAAAAAGCTGTTACCAGTTGGCCATCTAGGCTCCATCCCCCCAGGGCTTTATTTCTGTATCTGACATAAGCTTACATGTGGTTTCTGAATTTCATTAATGCCTTTAAATACTAAGCATTCAGGAATATGTTAGAAAAATGCCTGATGTGCGCAGACACACACACACACACACACACACACACACACACACACACACACACACACACACACACACACACACACACACAAGTGTATCTGATGGGTAGAAGTACCAGACTGCATACTTACATGTAAATTTTAACTAGTATTGCTTTTTTAAATACATTTTAAATCTGTTTTTAGTCATTTATTTACTGGAACTATAATCATGAATTTTAGCAATTTGCTACACAGATTCTGGACCTAATCTCTCTAGTTTCACAGCTGCAGGGCAAAAGCATCTTTAGGAAGTTATGCATGCTCAAGACTGCCAAGAAGTCTACATTTAAGGCAAAGTTTGAGATCAGGTTTCATTTAAGTCCTACCAAATTAACCAGAATACCTAACCAAAACTGTTCTCTGTGATGCTGGCAGTACAAACTATATATCTTTTCCCATTTTGCAGGGTTATATTTACCTTCAATTTCTCCTCCTCACTGAATATCAGTTTACTTGATAGGTCCGTTTTTGATCCTGCCAACTTTCCCATCTTCTCCTGCAGCTCATTCAGCTTAGTGTACAGTCGTTCATTTTTATCTCGTAGCTGTACCTAACACAAAAATGCAATATAAGTCTGTAACATTGCAATGAATCCTAAGAGACAGTCTGGTTAAAGAACCAAAAATAAATCTATTATGTAGCAACAGTTACTGCGATTATACATTTCTGCATTTCTTCTTGATTTATTAATCCACTTTATCCCAAACAATTTAGTTGCTCAGCAGTCTTGATTATGCTAAAAAGAATCTTCACCTTCTGATGAATGGCACCTTATATAGTTATTTAAAGATTGTCTTAAATTTTGTTTCCAAAGTGAAATTCTGGTATATTTTTAATAGTAAAATGTTTTGTGTAAACTGTAACACTTGAAGAATTTTATACAACAAAGTAAATTAATTGTACTCAAAAGGACACCATTTAACTTCATGGTTTGGCATGCATCCTTAAATCTAATTTATTTATGTTATTTATGTCACCCCATTCACTAAAAGAAAAAAAGGCTGGTAAGTGACTCTGTGACTACAGGAAAAGAGAAATAGAATTAGAACAGAATACATATATCACGTGTGGGCTGCATATGCTGGGAAGGTTCTGTGGGCTGGCAGTCAGTGCTCCAATAAGCCAGCTTTGCATTTTCTTCCTCCCCATCACACATACTCATACACATAGCTTTTTAAACAAATGTTTGTATTTGCTTGTTTAAAAGTATGTCTTCCATTGTAGAAAATTAGTGAAGCATTCCTCTCAGGAGTACAAAGACATACAGCACTGGACTTCATATGTCACTGTGACATATTTCATGACTAAAATATAATCTGTTTAACCAGCACTCTTTGATGTACTAGATTTCTTGTCATCTGTCAAACAAGTCAGTTTTGGGGTTTCCCAGAGAAAAATAAAATCAAAGAAAGTCCCGCAGTACAAAACAAAGAATTTCACCATGTTTAAGCAAAAACATATTTTGTTTGTGGACAAGCCCCCCTCTCCCAATGTTCCTGTACTTCTTATAATCAACTGTGAGGTTGCTGCTCCTCAGAGAAACTGCAGTGCAAGTGTGTGTGTGTGTGTGTGTGTGTGTGTGTGTGTGTGTGTGTGTGTGTGTGTGTGTGTGTGTGTGTGTGTGTGTGTGTACTTTCTGCTGTACTTTATATTTAGGTACTTAAAAATCAATGGTCTCAACAAAAGTGAACATATCATCAGTCTAAACACAAGCAGATAGCAAATCTTGCCGGAAAGTTTAGATAATCCATTATTTTCACAATCTTTGGAATTATTAATCATCTAGAATAGTAACAGATACATTAACAGCACTGACAAGCACCTGCCATGAGTGAAAACTCAACATTCTGCTCCTACCCTGGGATGCAGTTTAGCTCTCACAGTTTTCCAACAGATATGTATGACAGTACAGCTTAGAAGCCATTTATTATTCCTTACGTAATATTTCATTCCTATGTACGCATATCAAGTATGCATGCATACACACACACACACACACATAGACACACACACAAGCATCAAGAAAGCTTGGGGTTATGAGAAATCTGGTACATACATTCTCATTGGTAAGTCTTCTGAGTTGATCTTTAAGCGTACCCACATTTTCCTTCTCGCCCATGTGTTTTCTGGTGTTCTGTTGGGCAGCTAAAATCCTTGCTCGGTACTGTATTATAAGAGACTATAACAAAAAAAATAATTGAGTTTTACTTTTCAAATCATCCTAATCAGACTAAAGTTTAACAGTGCCATGCTCTTTCTGTTGAAGGCTATATCTTGCCTGAGAAAGGTTGCTATACACAAATGTTGCTAAATGCTATATCACTGAAGCTATCAAACAGGGAAGTGAGTCAGTTTGCAGAGTCACAAATGGATATATGATTAGCTAAATGAAACAACATTGCCCCACCCTGTTTGCCAGTGTTCACTGACTTTTACCCTTCCAAGCCATTTCCTGACGGCAGTGAAACTGGCTTCTTGGTTCAGGTCTCAGTCTAAAGGCTGTATTACACTAGTGTTTCAAACTAATAGCTCTTATTGGCAAAAAGAGATACAATTTTATGTGGTCTCCATCATTCCATAAGTGCACAAACATAGAAAATAAAAACAAACAAGGTTCATTACAGACATGTAGCTTGCCTGTATCCAGACACCTCACATCCTGCTTGGTATCTAGTTTCACATTCTTCTACTCAATGTCAGGGCTCCTGCAGTCCTGATCTATGTTATCTGTGAGTTCATGTACCTTTTTAGTTTACAACCTCTTCTGAAAATATATGCCATGCAGTCACCAACTTGTCTTTAAATAAATGCTTATTTACATCACCCCTTACTTCACCCTCCAGAAGGTCCATTTTATGGCACTCACTCATTCCTAAATATTTTTTGTTATCTTTCTATATTCCTATTTATGACTAAGATTATCAAAAAAATCTTTATAAAGTAGCTGCCATCACTCCAAATCTCTCTTGCCTCCTAGGGTTCACATCATGAAGCTTCACTGTCTCTACCTGTATAATTATTTTAGGGTGAACTGTACAAACCAAAATTGTCCGTCATTTTGCTGACTCCACCTTATGCTCTTATAGAACTGCAATCTTCCTGGTAATTTGTATGATGGTATTAACTTCTGTTTTACTACTAGTTACAGCTCTGCTAATACAACACAGCACCTCAGTGGCTCACATCACAGGAATGGCAGACAGTTAGGCAGTAGTTAGACATGATTACACCTAGACCACTTTCCTGCTTGGTGGCCATTATCTTTCTCCCAATTTTATAATCCTTAACTACATACCGTTTTACACTGAATATTAGCTGCTGCATTCTAGACTTTTCTTCCACTGTATCTGCATCTCTGCATCTCTCCTCATTGATTCAAGACTCCTAGGATATACAACCCCAGTGTATACGATACCACCATTCACTAAAAGCGATAGACTAGGATATACAACCTCAGTGCATACAATACCACCATTCACCAAAAGGCATAGACTAGGATATACAACCCCAGTGCATATGACACCACCATTCACTAAAAGCCATAGACTAGGATATACAACCCCAGTGCATATGACATCACCATTCACTAAAAGCCATAGACTATGACATACAACCCCAGTGCATATGATACCACCATTCACCAAAAGGCATATACTAGGATATACACCCCAGTGCATATGATGCCACCATTCACTAAAAGCCATAGACTAGGACATACAACCCCAGTGCATACGATACCACCATTCACCAAAAGGCATAGACTAGGACATACAACACCAGTGCATATGATACCACCATTCACCAAAAGCCATAGACTAGGATACGCAACCCCAGTGCATATGATGCCACCATTCACCAAAAGCCATAGACTAGGATATGCAACCCCAGTGCATATGATACCACCATTCACCAAAAGCCATAGACTAGGATATGCAACCCCAGTGCATACGATACCACCATTCACCAAAAGGCATAGACTAGGATATACAACCCCAGTGCATGTGACACCACCATTCACTAAAAGCCATAGACTAGAATATACAACCCCAGTGCATACAATACCACCATTCACTAAAAGCCATAGACTAGGACATGCATCCCCAGTGCATATGACACCACCATTCACCAAAAGGCATAGACTAGGATATACAACCCTAGTGCATACAATACCACCATTCACCAAAAGGCATAGACTAGGACATACAACCCCAGTGCATATGACACCACCATTCACCAAAAGGCATAGACTAGGATATACAACCCTAGTGCATACAATACCACCATTCACTAAAAGCCATAGACTAGGACATGCAACCCCAGTGCATATGACACCACCATTCACCAAAAGGCATAGACTAGGATATACAACCCTAGTGCATACAATACCACCATTCACCAAAAGCCATAGACTAGGATATGCAACCCCAGTGCATATGATGCCACCATTCACCAAAAGGCATAGACTAGGATATACAACCCCAGTGCATATGCTACCACCATTCACTAAAAGGCATAGATTCCCTTCTATCTTTTCTATACTTCTGGATGCAGTCATTTATTTATTTAACATCTGTTTACTGGGAGTGTTCAACTGGGCCAAAGGCCCATTTTCAGTGGAAGCCTGAGGAGAAAAGCTCAGCATACAGTACACAGACAAAAAAACAAGAAGAATTTACAAAAAAATTAATATAAATACAATATAGTTACAAAAATTTACAAGACAAAAAGTACAAAAAATATACATAGTTATAAAAATAATATGATAATAAAACACATACGTTTAAATAAGATACATTAAAGTTAAACAGTGCAAATGTGAAAAAAAGAGAAAGCTACAAAGAGTTATTTAACCATTATTATAGAGTGATACAGAAATAGTGTGGGAGTCATGAAGCAGGACTGGACCAAAATCAAAGCCCTGAAGTCAAGGTCAGCCTCAGGTGAACAGGTACCCTAGGCAAAGAGCTACATGGTAACCCCCCACCCACTGCTAGCCCATGTACATCACCTAGTGGCCCCCCCAGTCCCACTCTGTCTTGGCCTATGAATACCATCCAGATTGCCTTTTTCTTCCTTTTTGTCATAGTTTGGATTAATGTTCAGTTTTTCCTGCATTTATTCATTACGCATGTTCTAACTAGGCAGGACTACACTCTGATAAGTGCTGAGGAAACATACGCATTAAACTATGGATCTTGGGGCTACAAAGCTCCCAGAAGCTATGGTAGGTCTAGATGCTCTAAGATACATTTTACAGTATTTTCAAACAACATTTTTCATCCACTCATGGCCTGAATAAAAATCACAATTAAAAAAAAAAATCAGTGTTACTCTTCATCTTTGTAATCTTTGTTTTTTCTGCATCCTTTCAGCACACCCTAACTGCCCAAGACTACAGTCTAATAACTGTTGAGAAAATAACTGCATCAAACCATGAGGATTCTGCATGGACTGATGTACATTTTAGACTTTTTTTTAAAACGTAGGTTCATAAGAGGTTACTAGGCATGTTCTGTCAATGTCACTGGCTAAGTTAAGATCCCTAGAGCAAGTGACTCTTGTGCCATTTTACTTGTGGATGTGCAGCATATCTATCAGGGCAAGGACAGAGACTGCCCTGTAGGCCAGGCGCAAGTCACCTCTCAGCAGCATATATGATACAGAGTACAGTGACAGGGCTTTCAGTCTGTCCATGTAAATCATGGTTTGAAGGCCCTGTATTTTCTTGGTGGGAAACCTCTGTGGTCTCTCCAGTTGCTGCAGGTGTCTGGTGAAGTACATGCAGAAGGGAGTATTGTACTCTATTAATATCTGATGACAGCTGAGTACAGTAGAATTATAACATCCCTAGACCTGGATGTGATGACCTTACTTATGAGATACGCAATGAATGTAGAAGGCTTTCTTTACACTGTGGAAACTTGGTGGTTGAAGTTCAGATTGCCATCTACCTGTGCTCCCAGATTTCACACCACTGGGTTTGAACTTAGGGGAGTGCTGTCAATATTGTAATTAGCAGGGAATTATGCTTTGCCAAAGGGAATAACCATGCAGGTTTTTGCATTTAGTTTTAGACCATGGCTTTGGAACCAGTCATTTGTCTGTGTTAGTCACTCCTGTAATATAGACTACCGAACAAAAAACTCCTTTGCAGGAACAACACCAACTGGTAAAATTCAAGAAAGCAGAATACCAAGGTGCCAAACCAAAGTGCAGGAACAAAACTTTTATTGTCAGCTTCACCAGTAAAAGCATTAAAAACACATAGAATAAATCCAAATATCTCGTCAAGCGCTTTCACCCGGGCCCTCCCAGGCTTTTTCAAGACCACTTGAAAAAGCCTGGGAGGGCCCGGGTGAAAGCGCTTGACGAGATATTTGGATTTATTCTATGTGTTTTTAATGCTTTTACTGGTGAAGCTGACAATAAAAGTTTTGTTCCTGCACTTTGGTTTGGCACCTTGGTATCCTGCACTCCTGTAATATGTTAACATCATTGGGGGACTCAATGATTGCACCCAATTTGCAATAATTGGCAAACTTGGTAAGCCAAATGCTGTCTACTTTAGCCTGGACTTCCAAGAAATAGATTTCAAGCAGTAAAGGGCCCAGCACAGATACTTGTGGTACACCGTTGGTGACAGGTCTACTAGTAGAAGTGCAGTCACCAGCTTTAACATTATGTGGTCTGTTGGTGAGCCAGTTGGCAAGCCATCTAGTGACATAAGGGTTAATCCTCAGCTAGGAGAGTTTCTCAATGATACCTGAGTGGGGGAGGGGGGTTGTTTACAAAGCCTTGGCAAGGTCAAGATAGGCAGTATGCACTATCTTACCTTCATCCAGGGCTTTGTTGACTTTCTCGAAGAAGTCTACTAGATATAATAAGCATGATCTACCCTTAACAAAGCCAAACTGGGTTGGGTCTAGAGTTTGAAGGTCACCTATGTCCTTGCTGATAAGATCCATGATGACTCTTTCCATGGCCTTACAGATGAGGCTGGTTAGACTTATGGGTCTATAGTTCCCAGAATTGGATGATAGCTCCCCTTTCTGCAAGAGGATTACATTTCCTGTTCTCCATTTTGCTGGAACAGAGACAGTTCTCAGGCTATGGTTAAATAGAATGCCAAGTGAGCCCCTAGGTCCAGTATTAGATTGCTTAATAAGCAACCTGGGATATTATCTGGTCCGACTGAGGCCATGTTTTTGGCCTTGGAGAGTGCAGATATGACCTGAACTCTAGAGATACTAGGCAGGCTTTGAAGTATGGCTGGTGGGAACAGGGGGTGACGTTTGCACCAAATCTGTCAGTTAGCAGGTTGGCAATTTCCTCTGGTGTAGTATGAGTGGTACCATCTACTGCCAGTTTGGCATATAGCTGGGCATTCCCTTTTAGATTTCAGACGTAGTTAAAGAATGCCTTATGATTATCCTTAGTTAGGGATGCTATTTTACCTTCGTAATCAGCTTTAGAGGACTTTACAAGATTTCTGATTTGCTTGTTCAGCTGTGGAGGGAATTCTTCCTGTGCTGAGTCAGTTCCTTCTTGCTTTAAGGCATCAGTTTCTTCCTTTTGTTATATACTCTGTTTATACTTGAAGTCCACCAGGGTTCTTGATGTTTTGGGAGGACCTGGTTTTAATTATTTTAGGCACAGCCGAGTCTATACAGTTGCTTAAGTGTTTATACAGGCGATTTATGTATACCTCTGCATAGGAGTCATTGTCTGTGATTGCAGGGGGTATAAAATGTTTTATACCATCACTTATTAGGCTATAGTTTGCTTTGGAAAAGGTTTTTAGTTTTTTTGCTCCTGTGGTGGTGACAGGTTCGATAGTTACTTTGAACAAGACCAATTTATGGTCCGACCTTACCAGGGAGGGCATCACACAGGGGGGAGTACAGTGACCTCCCCCATGTTAGTGAGTACTATGTCTAGGACATTTGAGCCCCTTGTGGTGGTGCAGACTATCTGTTCCAAAGCATTTGTATTGACAAAGTCCAGGAATCTCTGGGTAAGCATGTTTGTGCTCATGGATGTCAATCAGTTGATGGAAGGATATCTGAAATCACCCATGAGTAAGGTGTTGGGCTGTATGGCGAGTTACTCCAGTAAGTCCAGGTAGGTAGTATGCTTTTCTTGGTTCATGGTGGGGGACCTATAGCTAACAATGGTATGGTAGAGTATTTTGCCTATAGTTAATTGGACTTAGAGTAGTTCGAGAGAGTGGTACTGTTCGACCAGTCTCGAGGTGTACTTGGCTTTAATGAAGACTGATACACCTCCACATTTGGTTCTTTCACACTCATTTTGAGGTATGAATGTGTGGAAGGTATTGTAGCCTTGCATAGCCGGGATGCTCTGTGCAGCCTTGAACCATATCTCAGTGACTGCACAGATATCAGCATCTTCCAAGGTGAGGAGTACTTCCAGGGAGTGCAGTTTCATGTATAGCCTCCTAGCATTAATCAGCAGAACCTTGAGTTTGTCTCAAGTGGATTTTGTTATGATGGAAATTTTGTACTTTTGACACTGCTTTATCAGTATCCGAAAGCCTACAGGAGACAGGTGCAGACCATCCCTAGCAAAGCAGCTGGCCTGTCAAACATGTCTTCCCAGGCTGACAGATACTGGATACCCCTGGACTGATCCCACAAGCTAAGCCAATTGTCGAAGTCAATCATTTTTTGTTTATATTGTGGCTTCATCCTAGGTGAAGGTAGAATGCTGCTTAGGGCTAGGATCATACCTGCCTGGGACACAATCTGAGAGTTCAGTCATGTCTCTCTTCATATAGTCCAAAGAGGTATATCTCAAGTCATTCATCCCAACATGAACTATGGCCGAGTCATAACAGTACTTGTTGTTCAGTGACTTGAGTGCATGTGTGATTTGACAGATCCTGGCAACTGACAGGCAGCTGACTGTGACTTTCTTGTCCATCCTGGTGAGGGGGACAGCTGTGTGTCTTACCATGGAGTTGCCTACGACCAAGACATTAGGTTGTGAGATGTTTTGCATCAAACAATGGCCTAAATGCAACTTATGATTAAGGAAAGAAATTCAGTATTGCTCTTCAGCTTTGCTTTTTCCTACACCCTTTCACTCCAGTAATTAAATTAAACTGGGGGATCTGGTGACATTATTACATATTACATATTCTCTGAGGTACATTTTAGAACTGTTCCAGCCTTTTGATCTAATGATAGCAAAAACAAATATCATGTGTAAGGAAAGAAATGCAATCTTACTTTTTTATTTCAAAGAAGAAATAAGCTGGATGGCTTAATGCTCAAATCTGACCAAATGGCAGCTCCCAATAAACTGAGAAGACAAATGCTTATGAGGATATATAAATCATAACTGTGAACAGTACTTGCCTCCCAACTCTCCCCTCCCAAAAAAGGTAGTCTTATTGAGTACCCCTCCTCTGGTGTTAAACTAGAATGGAAATGAAGGCACAAATGGCCACAGTCATACTTCAAGTTGCTGTTGTAATTTGTATATACATGTCTATTGACCCTTACCCCAAAATAGAACTTAACAGATTTATTGTCATACATTTATAAATAGCATGCTTCTTTACCCTGTCTTAAAAGATGTCCACCTGGAAATGCGTCTGATATTTGATTATGCAGAAAGTGAAAAAGAAATATTACAGCACTGTTTCCAAAGTTTTTACTTCTAGACAGTATACTGATACTTATACAAGCTATACTGACCCACTGTGCACCCTTCTGAAGGAAGGTTAAAGAAATAATGTCTCTAACCCTCCCCTCCATATGCCTCAACTGTCCAGATTTTCACAGAATGTCCAAATTTTGCCTCATATTTTTGGTCTGTTTCTCATAAAATTGTGGTTTTCTAGCACATAATTGGCAAATCATTGGGGATTTAAGTCAGAATATCATTATAGACATTTGAGTTTCAGGCTTCATACTCCTCAGAAAACTCACACTAATTCATAACCTGTTATTCTATCAACTTTCTAAGTTTGTAAGAGCAATATTTAAAACTTATTCATACTTTGGACCTTTGTTACCCCATTATTTATGGCTCTGTCCAGATTTATTGCTCTAAGAGGTTGAGAGGTATGTCCCCCACCCAAAGCTACAGCAATCTTCTGTGTACACTTCTGAGCAGGGCTGGTTTTAGAATATTTTTTGAGAGATGACTGTTGAAATGAAGAGTTAGTTACTTTCATCTAGGCAACCAAGCATTCATAGCCACTTGTATGGACAATTCAGACATCTGGTTGTGATAAAAGAGGATGGCCATAGTTGTCACTCATTACACTATTCCAAGTTGCTTTGTACAAATCAGATTAGTCATGCAAAGCCAGAATCATAAGCAAACAACAGTAGACAGCAAATCATTTTCCTCTACAGACTGCTTCAGCAATTATACTTTGTGCATATTAGGTGCCCATCTTGCTTCTCACAAATGCACACTAATTCTGCAAAACCAGATAGTGACTGTTTAAACTGAGCAAATGGCAAAACGTTCGGTTACTTATATCCAGCCAACCCCGACCCCACCCAGAATGTCTGATAGCTGTGCAATCTTATTCCACCTTTGCTACACACAAACAAGTTGCCACACATTAAACTATTCCAAGTTACTCCACAAAAATCACAGCCCAGAAGTATTGCCAAAAATATCTGATTGATCATTGCCAGCATCATTGTAAAAATAGCAATACTTATTTCATAGTTTCTATCTTCACATCACACCATTCCTCTCAACTGTCCAAAACTCTGCACAATGTCCCCTTTTTCTCATATTTTTGTCCATTTTCTGGTAAATTGCTGAATACAGTCTCTAAACCAAGCAATGGAGATTCATACTTCTTATTGTTCAAAAAGTGCATGTTGAAGGAAAACTGCCTTCATGCAGCTTTGTACCTACATTTGAACACTGCAAGGTCTCTATGACCTCACAACATTCATGTTTAACATGCGGTGAAGCCAAATGGAGCACCACCCCCTGGGGAAGTCATCACACAAAGGGTGCATTTTGTTTTAACAGGGCCATCACAGAACTGCCCAAATCCACTTTTTTGGGACCTTGTTATATACTTTCGCCAAATTTTAAAATGCCCACTTAGTCTCTTCCTTCATCTCCATCTTTTTCACATCTGTCTCACTGCAAACATTGGGTTGGTTGTGCTGCATCCAGAACCTCTCATCTCTCATCTTAATTTTTACTACTCTGATATTCAATAATCAGTAATTAATCACCTTTCCCAGCACTTTCCTAATGTGTGTCAGAAGGTTAATACCATTATGCTGCCCATGTTGTGAATGTCACTTTTGTTCTTGTACACTGTCACTAGAATGTTTATTCTCCAGTCATCTGGGATACGTCTTTCTGTCATACTGCTATGATTACTCTCTGGAGCCATTTCTCCCTTAACTCACACAACATCTTGATTATATTTATCATGACCTCATCTGGCCTGCTGCTTTGCCTGACAATATTTTCTTTAATGCTGTTCTTTCTTCTTCTCAGGTGAGCTCGTCTTCATCTTTCATCACAGGCTGTGTTTGATGCAGTACAGCTGATAGGCAGTGTGTGTCAGAGATTATGGTGACTATGTTATGTGACCTGAAGTAGAGCATTTAAAAGCAGCTTATGCTGTGAAATGTTCCATATGTTGTGCCTAAAAGAGGAGTAGAGAGGTCTTCAAGATTTGTGGGAAGATCCTTCCTTAGCTTGTGTCCAAGGGTGGAAAGAGAGTGGTTAGAGTTCTGAAATCTTATTTTAGGTGCTTGCAAGAGATGCTCTGAAGAGCTTTAAGATCTAAGGTTATATGACGTAACCTCTCTAAGTAAGCTAGCGGAAAGAGAAGGGCAGGAGTTTTCCTTCAGGATCCGGAAAAGTTGGGAGACAAGGAGTAGATTGGCTCATTGCTGAACCGGCAGCCAATTAGCTTTGGGTTATGTAAGACAGTTCTGTTCATATTTTGGGGAAAGGGCAATGCAGTGACAGATGGAGCTGGAGATTGTTTGGATGGTGGTAGAGTTTTTTGGAGGAAGATGCTACAAGAGGTAGGTGGTACTCAAGTTGGGCTAGAGGAATCCCTTTGCCAGTAGCATTTCTAGCTGGATGGGAGAGGAAGCAAGAGATTTTCTAGGCTCAGAGGAGTAGGGAGTTTATCTTTTTCCAGGTGTTTTTGCAGTGGTACTAAAAGCCAAGTAAGGGACCAAGCCAGACTTCTAGGTATCTGTAGGTGTTAACCTGCTCACTGGCATTCTTAAGGTGGTCAAGAATGAGAAGGTTAATTGGGGTTATTTTGCCTTTTAGTGGAGGTTCCGGAGAGCATTCATTTTAGTTTTTGAGGAATTAAGTAACAGTTTTTGGTACTGAGCCAGTTAATAAGGAAGAGAAAATCTTTTTTGCAGATCATATTGAATTGAGTGGATTGTGTAGTTGGAGCAGAAGAAAACCATGTTGGGGAAGGTTGAGCATAAGGTTATTTCTAAACATGAAGAAAAGAAAAGGGGCCAGTATGGAGTCTTGAGGGAGTCATTTAAGTAAGAGAGTAGTGGCTGATGTGCTGTTGTTATAATTTACTGAGAAATGTCGGTTAGTTAGGTAATTTTGGAACTAGGGAATAGCATCTAGGATAATCCCAATGTCAGTAAGGTGGTTAAATAGGACTGGGTGGTCAGCCAGGTGAAATGCTCTGATAATATCTATAAATATGGCTCTAGTATAGAGGCCTTTGTCCATAATTCACAAGGTATGATCAGTGAAGGTCCGAGGTGAAGTGGAAGTGCTGTGGCTGGACCAGAAACCATGTTGCTTGGAAGAGAGACGGCAGTATTGACTTTGGTAGTTTGAGAGTTGATTATAGACCATTTTTTCTAAGATTTTACTGGGGGTAGAAAGGATGGAGATTGAGCAGTAATCACTGTGTAGTTAGGGTTGGACTTTCTGGGGAGAGGTAGGATTTTTGCTGTTGTCCATATATTGGTCATACAGTTTTGAGTTAAGCAAAGGTTGTAGATATGTAGCAGAGAAGTAACAATGTTCTCCCTACATTGGGATATAAATCAGGGGAGAGGGTGCCTGTCCCTGCAGGTGAGTCTTGTTTTGGGTTTTCAAGGAGAGGTATAATATCTTTGGTTACAATCTTTTTAAAGTAAAAGAGCAGAGTATAAGGGGGGTGAGGGAGTGAAGTATATTAGCTGATGGAGGGGAAGGGGAAGGTGGAGATGTGAGTAATAAAGTATAAGAATGAGAGGGAAGAAAAGGAGGAAGTGTGAGCAATAGGAGGAGCTTTACAACCTGTTAACTGGTTGGCCACTGCCCACAATTGTCTAGGGGTGTGTGGAGAAGGTTTGATTGATGTGTTCTCATATGATGGCTCTTATGATGGCTAATTGCTTGTTAATATATTTATTACGGAGCAAATACTGATCACAGTGAAAAGGAACAAACATTAGTTTAGTCATATTAATAAGCATCCTAACAGCAGCATAATAGTTCAATAAGGAGGTACAACATTTTCCATGGAAAAGCTGATAATTTTCTGTAATGTAAAAGCAGTACTATGTCACATGCAAGTATTAATCAAGGTCTTTCAAAAACAATGGCAATGTTGGTAATTTTGAACTGAAGCAGATGGTTTCCGGAAGCTGAAGCAATTTTTAGAAAAGTTCTATTCTCCAACAACCGTGCTGAAGAAGGACCTTTTGATTCTGAGACCTTAGTGGGTGACGGCATTACATAAAAACTAATTCACAGGCAAAACGGGTGTAGATCAATATGTATGTATATTTTAACAAATTTTCCATGGGCTTGCACAAGTGTATAATTATTGTGCATGTGGGAGCCTGACTGCCATTTTGTAGTATGTTGTTGAGATGTAAGCATGCATGTCTGTCAGTTATTCAGTTCATTTATATTTTGTACTGCTGCTATCCATCCTGATGTGTTTCTATGTAATAAAGCATACAAACGAACTACCCACCTGTTCATCTTCAATTGTAAACCAAGACGAGTGACGGTGTCAGAATGGGATCCAGAAACAAGACCAAGAGACACTCAGTTAATGGTGGAGGAATACTGATTAATGGATCATCCCTACTGCATGTATAACTCACAAAAGCAGGTCAAAAATGAATTTCAGGTATCAAAACTTGCTTAAATGATTTCTTACTAAAAAAAATATATAAAATAAACTCAGAATGCTCAAAACGAATTTCTAGTTAAACAAAATGTCCAAACCTGCAACATAGTGATAAAAAATATTCAAAATAATCATGAAAATGTCTGAAATAAAGTTTGAATTGCATAAAATATATAAAATAAGGAAAATGACTGCATTTTTGCACTATGAGTTACTTTTTTGCATTAATTAAAGCTATTTGAGATATCTGAAGTATACAAACTGTTCACAAGTTTGTGTAGTATTCATTATCTTCTTTCGGCTGCTCCCATTAGGGGTCGCCACAGCGGATCATCTGTTTCCATTTCTTCCTATCCTCTGCATCTTGCTCTGTAACACCAACCACCTGCATGTCCTCTCTCACCACATCCATAAACCTTACCTTAGGCCTTCCTCTTTTCCTGTTACCTGGTAGCTTCATCCTTAGCATCTTTTTCCCAATATACTCAGCATCCCTCCTCAGCACATGTCCAAACCAAAGTAATCTTGCCTCTCTGGCTTTGTCTCCAAACCTTCCAACCTGGGCTGACCCTCTAATATACTTATTCCTGATCCTGTCCACCCTCGTCACACCCAGTGCAAATCTTAACATCTTTAACTCTGCCACATCCATCTCAAACTCCTGTCTTTTTGTCAATGCCATTGTCTCCAACCCATATAACATAGCTGGTCTCACTACCCTCTTGTAGACCTTCCATTTCACTCTTACTGGTACTCGTATGTCACAAATCACTCCTGACACTCTTCTCCACCCACTCCATCCTGCCTGCACTCTCTTCTTCACCTCTCTTCCACACTCACCATTACTCTGAACTACTGATCCCGTATTTAAACTCATCTACCTTCGCCACCTCTACTCCTTGCATCCTCACCATTCCTCTATCCTCCCTCTCATTCACACACATATATTCTGTCTTAGTCCTGCTGACCTTCATTCCTCTTCTCTCTAGAGCATGTCTCCATCTCTCCAGGGTCTCCTCCACCTGTTCCCTACTCTCACTACAGATCACAATGTCATCTGCAAACATCATAGTCCACGGGGACTCCTGTCTAATCTCATCTGTCAACCTGTCCATCACCATTGCAAATGAGAAAGGGCTCAGAGCTGATCCTTGATGTAATCCCACCTCCACCTTAAATGCATCCGTCACTCCCACTGCAGACATCACCGCTGTCACACTACCCTCATACATATCCTGTACCACTCTTACATACTTCTCTGACACTCCCGACTTCCTCATACAATGCCACAACTCCTCTCTAGGCACCCTGTCATATACTTTCTCTAAGTCTATAAAAACACAATGCAACTCCTTCTGACCTTCTCTGTACTTCTCCATCAACACTCTCAGAGCAAACATTGCATCTGTAGTGCTCATTCCCACCATGAAACCATACTGCTGATTACTAATCATCACGTCCCTTCTTAACCTAGCTTCCACTACTCTTTCCCATAACTTCATGCTGTGACTGATCAATTTATTCCCTCTGTAGTTACTACAGCTCTGCACATCACCCTTATTCTTAAAAGTCGGTACCAAAACACTTTTTCTGCATTCCTCAGGCATCCTCTCACTTTCCAAGATTTCATTAAACAATCTGGTTAAAAACTCCACTGCCATTTCACCTAAACACCTCCATGCTTCCACAGGTATGTCATCTGGACCAACAGCCTTTCCATTCTTCATCCTCTTCATAGCTATCCTTACTTCCTCCTTGCTAATCCATTGTACTTCATGATTCACTATCCCCACATTTTCCAACCTTCTTTCCCTCTCATTCTCTTCATTCATCAACCCCTCAAAGTACTCTTTCCATCTCCTCAGCACACTCTCCTCACTTGTGAGTATGTTTCCCTCATTATCCTTTATCACTTTACCTGCTGCACATCTTTCCTACCTCAGTCCGTCTGTCTAGCCAGTCGGTACAGGTCCTTTTCTCCCTCCTTAGTGTCCAACCTTTCATACAACTCTTCATATGCCTTATCGTTAGCCTTCGCCACCTCTCTCTTTACCATGCACCTCATCTCCTTATACTCCTGTCTACTTTCTTCATCTCTCTGACAATCCTACATCTTCTTTGCCAACTTCTTTCTCTGTATACTCTCCTGTACTTCCTCATTCCACCACCATGTCTCCTTGTTGTCCTTCCTCTGTCCAGATGTCATACCAAACACCTTTCTAGCAGTCTCCTGTACTAGCTCTGCTGTAGTTACCCAGCTATTTGGTAACTCTTCACTGTCACCCAGTGCCTGTCTTAACTCATCCCTGAACTCCACCTCACAATTACCCTTTTTCAGTTTCCACCATTTGATCCTTGGTGCTGCCATCACACTCCTCCTCCTATCCTTGATCACCAATGTCATCCTACAAACCACCATCCTATGCTGCCTAACTACACATTTCCCAGTCACCACTTTACAGTCTCCAATCTCCTTCAAACTGGCCCTCCTACATAAGATATAATCCACCTGTGTGCATCTTCCTCCACTCTTGTATGTCACCCTATGCCCCTCCCTCTTGTTAAAATATGTATTCACCACAGCTATAGCCATCCTTTTCACAAAATCCACTACCATCTGACCCTCTGCATTCCTTTGTTTAACACCATACCAACCCATCACTTCCGCATCCCCTCTGTTCCCTTCACCAATGTGCCCATTGAAATCTGCTCCAATCAACACTCTCTCACCCTTGGGTACAGTCATCACCACTTCATCCAACTCACTCCAAAATGTTTCTTTCTCATCCATCGCACACCCATCTTGTGGAGCATATGCACTAACAACATTCATCATTACACCGTCAATATCCTGCTTCATAAACATCACTCTATCCAACACTTTTTTCACCTTCAAACCACTCTTAGCATACTGTTCCTTCAGGATAACTCCTACACAATTTCTCCTCCCATTCACACCATGATAAAACAGTTTGAACCCACCTCAGATACACCTAGCATTACTCCCCTTCCATCTGGTCTCTTACAGACACAATATACCAACCTTACTTCTGTCCATCATATCGGCTAGTTCTCTCCTTATACCAGTCATACTGCCAACATTCAAAGTTCTGACCCTCACTACCACAGTCCTAGCCTTTCTCCTCTCTTCCTGCCTTCGGCCATGCCTTCCGCCTCTTCTCCTCCTTCGGCCTGTAGTATTACAGTATAGTTATTTTGCAAAATACAGCCATTTCAAGGCATATTTCGCAAACTACAGTATTTTGAAGAGTCTATTGTGCATTTGAATGTTATTACAAGTACTTGCTGTGGGTGTATGTTCATATATAATTACAAGAACCATTTTTTCAGTGTGTTTGGGCATACTTTGCTGACATGGCAGATGGATTTCAAAAATCAGCTCCACTTTTCTTTGATAATAATATTGCAGATAATTGGAGAGTGTTTGAGCAAGAGTACAATATTTTCATACAAGCTGCATTTTCTTACAAAGATGCATGTACAAAGGTATTTATTCTGCTTAATTTAGCTGGTTCAGAAGCCATAGAAAGAGAGTGTTCATTAGTGTATGAATCTACTGTATTTGCAGGTAAGGGGAAAACTGCCATATAGTGGTACTGGATGAGTCAAGGGAAGACCCTGAGTGCTTAAAATGTAAATTTAGAGAAACGTGTAACTCCCAAATTAATATTACAATGGAAAGGCACTTACTTTACACAAAAGCTCAAAAGTCTGGTGAAACTTTTGCAGCATATATAACTGACTTGAGAAACAAGGCTAAAATGTGCAGATTTGGTGATTTGAGAGAAGAGTTGATAAAAGGCAGACTTGTGTGTGGTATTAAAGATTATGCTGTGAGAAAGATTTTGCTTTGTGACAGTGATTTAACTTTGAATAAGGCCATTGAGATTTGTTAGATATACTTACAGAAAAGCACACAAATATGCTTACAAGTGAGAAATACATGCTTCCAGTATCTTCTAAAGCTAATGTTGATAGTATGCAGCACGTGGTTAAAAGAAACAGGCCCAAGCACATGGCAGCAACTGTGAGCCCTGCAATAGTCATTGGTAAACCCCAAAGCTTTCTAGCAAATTTCAGAGTGCACACAGTCTCAGTGAATTACAAGGGTGAGTCAGCAAACTCAAAGCATGCACCCTCACCTAGTCTCATAGTCAACTGTCGTAATTTTGGTGGCAATCATGTTTCTAAAAGAGAAAAGTGCTTAGGTTTTTGGTCAGCAATACCACAGATGTAAAAAGTGGAATAATTTCCAAAGATTTTGTAAATCAAAAGAGGCACATTCTTTTATTAAAGGAGAACATTCAAAGAGACAAGTTGATCAATTAGAAAGCTATGACCCTACTTTTTATGTTGATAGCGTGTCTGTGCTTAATGAAACAGTCAATGCAGTTGATTTATGGGCAAAGAATGAAGTGTTTTGTACTGTTCAGATAAATGGAAGACCCATAGAGCTCAAAGCTGACACAG
The DNA here is from genome assembly GCF_019279795.1 of Protopterus annectens. Classification (NCBI taxonomy): domain Eukaryota; kingdom Metazoa; phylum Chordata; order Ceratodontiformes; family Protopteridae; genus Protopterus; species Protopterus annectens. The sequence goes on from NC_056746.1 coordinate 233,607,654, forward strand.
GTTCAAATTACAATGTTATGGCAGCAGAAACATTTGCTAGAGTACGTGATCGTGAGAAGCTTGATTTGGCAAAGTGTGTGAAGCTTGTTGCTTATGGTGGTGAAGAAATTCAAACTGAAGGTTCAGTAGTACTTTCTTGTTACTCTGCTAGCAACAGCTATGACTTGCATTTTTATGTGGTCAAAAGGCACATACAGTCATTGTTAGGCCTCAGAGACAGTTTGAAATGGGACTACTTTCATTTAATAAGGAAGTGCATCATGCAAGCTTGAAAGACCACTATTCTAATTTCTCCCATCTATTTTTTCTACCTATGCTGATCTTTTTGAAGACAAACTAGGCAAACTACCAATTGTCTACTCCATGAAGTTAGACTCTGAAGTCAGTCCAGTTGTCAGACCAGCCAGGAAAGTTCCAGTAACTATGCAGAACAGAATCAAAGCCGAGCTAGATAAAATGGTGCAGCAAAGTGTAATTTGTCCAGTTGATGAACCTACTGAATGGGTATCTTCCATGGTCATGGCTCATAAGAAAAGCTCAGATGATATTAGAATATGTATTGATCCAAGAGATTTGAGCAAAGTACTGAAAAGACCTCATCATCCAATGTGTACAGTTGAAGAAGTCACTGATCTTATGCCAAATGCAAGTGATTTTTCTGTCTTGGATGCAAAGAGTTAATTTCTGCAAATTTTGCTAGACTGAAAAATCTTCATTGCTAACTTCTTTCAATACTCCTTTTGGCAGGTACAGATTTTTGAGAATGCCATTTGGGATAAATTCTGCCAGTGAAGTCCGCCAGCATGCAATGTAGAAAATTTTTCCTGGGTATCCATGTGCTATTATAGTAGGTGATATACTAGTAGGAAGTAATGGTGAAGCTGAGCATTACAGAAACCTCAAGAAAGTTTTGGAAAGAGCACACAAAGTGAATCTTAAGCTGAATCCTTAAAAGTGCAAATTCAGGCAATGAGAAGTTACTTATGTTGGTCATTTATTTACCAGTTCAAGCTTACGAGCAGATCCTTCCAAGCAAACAGCTATTCTCAAGATGCCAGCTCCACATAATGTATAAGCCCTACAACATTTTCTTGGCATGGTTAACTACCTTAGTAAGTTCATTTCACACTTGAGCCAACTTTCAGTACTGCTTAGAGAGCTGGCATGCAAAGATGTATCTTGGTCATGGTCAGAACAACACCACAAAGCATTTGATGTCCTGAAACAGAGAATTGCTAGTCCACCAACTGTCAAATATTATGATCTTCAAAAAACAATTGCTCTTTCTTGTGATGCTTCGAAATTTGGTTTTGGAGCAGTCATTCTTCAAGAGGTAGACCAGTAGCCTATGCGTCCAGAACTCTAAGCCAAACTGAGATGCAACTGAGATGCAGTATGTGCAGATAGAGAAAAAGCTCTTAGCAAGTGTGTTTGCATGTTCGAAGTTCCATGATTATATTTATGGTAGACCTATCCAGATTGAAACAGATCACCAACCTCTAGTCACTATTTTGAGAGAGCCTATGCATACAGCTCCTGTCAGATTGCAAAGCATGATGCTCAAATTGCAAAAGTATCATTTCAATCTTGTCTACACAAAAGGCAAATGTCTTTATCTTTCTGATACATTATCCAGATTGCCCAGAAATACTACTGAAGAGCATGAAAATGAGAAATTTGATTTTGAAGTCATGGAAGTGGGAATTTTTTCTTCCACGTGTCTTGATGAGATTAGAAGTCATACAGCCACAGATCGAGCTCTTCAGAAGCTCAATCACTTTATCATTTGAGGATGGCCATCAAAGCAATCTTGCTTACCAGTAGATATGCAACCTTATTTTCCTTACAGAGATGAGATTTTGTCTGACAATGGTATCATCATGAAAGGTCTAAAAGTAATTGTTCCAAAGTCCTTGCAACAAGAGTATATTATTATTTTGCATCGTGGCCACCCAAGAGCAGATTCTACCAAAAGAAGGGAGAGAGGATTAGTATTTTGGCCTTCTATATCATGGGACATTGAGATAGTATTTTCATCTTGCTCTGTATGTAATAGTACTAAGCAGAACTACTTTAGCTAAACCAGATTCCTGAACTACCTTGGTCGACAGTAGCTACAGACATTTTCGAGTGGAACAGTGAACATTCATTGGTGTTAGTAGACTCTTATTCAAATTGGTTCAAGATTGGCCTATTTCCTAATCTAGCATCCAGTACTGTCACTACTAAGTTGAAGAGTCAAAGTGCCATTTTGCAGTTCATGGTAGTCCGCACAAAGTTATTTCTGATAATGATACACAGTTTACAAGCCAGCAGTTTAAAAGATTTAATAATTCACTTCCCAGCATCGGACCAAGAACGGAGTCAAAACAAGTCACCACTAATTCAAAACTTTAATAGCTTTTTAAAATAAACCACTGAAAACAAGAGCTTTCATCCTGGTTACCCACAGGTCTTTTTCAAAAGGTAAAAAACCAAACACACCCATCCATTTAAATAACTCGTGTGACTTGTTTCAGCTCCAGTCCTGGTCTGACACTAGGAAGTGGATTATTTGTTTTCTCATTGGTGGGTTTGCTGCTTCTACAGTTTAAAAGATTTGCTGATGAGTGGGACTTTACTCATGTTACAAGTAGCCCTGAGTGTTCACAGTCAAATGGTTTAGCAGAATGCACAATTCAAAGTGCAAAGCAATTACTAGAGAAGTCAAAATGAGACAACAGTGAGGTTTTCTTGAATCTCTTGAATCTCAGAAATATTCCTCGTGATAAACATTTTGATTCACCTGCAGAGAGGCCTTCTGTTGAGACAAACCAGAACTGCACTACCAATTATCAGTTATCTATTGGTTCCATGTGTCAAGAACAATGGATCAGTGAAAGCCCATCTGTTGAAGAAGCACTTATCCCAGATGTCCTATTATGGTAAGACCAGCAAACTTCTCAATCGATTACGAGAAGGGGAGATAGTGAAGATGCACATGTCCAAAGGATTTGATCAGATTGGAGTATTGAAAAGTGTATGTCCAGAGCCGAGATCATACATTGTGGAATCACTAGGAGTAGAATTTAGGAGGACTCGGAAACATTTGATCCTGGTGTCTGAGCCTGTATTGCAGTATCATACCTGCGAGAAAGACTGTAAATCTCAGAGTGAGTTATCCAGCATTCCAGTTCCAGAAGACGTTCCAGTAAATATCCCTATTCCTGAGAAGAATTACAAAACTCCAGAATCTGCTTGTTCATCAGTAACTGTCCCTGTTGCTAAACTCAGTTCTGATTGCTATATCACTAGATCAGGTCGCATTTCCAGACCATGTTCCAGATACATGACAACTTGAATATAAGGACATAAGTGTTGTGTTTGTTTCTTAGTGTCTATACAATTGCACATCTTTTCAAAATGTCATTTTATTGTGGGCAATTCATTAAAGAGGGAGGATGTAGATCAATATGTATGTATACCTTTAAGAAGCTTTCTATGGCCTTGCACAAGTGTATAAATATTGAGCAGTGGGAGGGTGGCTTAATGGTTAAGGTGTTTGCCTTACAAACACAAGGTGCAGGGTTTGACTCTCACAAGGGATTATTGGCTAGGCTTAAAATGGCTCGCAAGGACAGTTAGCTTAGTACTAATCTATGAACCTATGAACCTGCGAGCCAGAGTGCCATTTTGTAGTAAGCTGTTGAGATGTAAGCATGTATGTCTGTGTAGTTTGTCAATTAATCAGTTTGTTTATATTTTGCACTGCTGATATCCATCCTGATGAGTTTATATGTAATAAAATATATAAATGAACTACCTTGCCTGTTTATCATCAATTGAAAACCAAGACAAGTGACAAAGGGGATGACATTCTAGGAGTAAGAGCCTATATGCTAAAAATATCAAGAGACATGTTATTCTGGCTGCAAATGGTATCCAGTTAATGTTTTGGAAAATATACAGTGGTGTTTAAAAGTAACCTGACATTACAAAAAACTGGTAAAATTTGTTGATTGTCATCTTAAGCAATATGGTATGATAATGGGAGATAAGGCTACAATACAGAGGTCATACTCAAGTTTTAGAATTAAGAAATTAAACAAGTAAAGCTTTCCAAGCTTTAAAAGTAAAGAGTTAGCTAGTCTATAGTAATATCTGTGCATTTAAACAGCTCTGTCAATACTAGACCTGATATGAAATCTGAAGGATGAGGTTAAATCCAATCACACTCTCAGACATTGTTGCTGCTGAAGAGGGTGAGCTGGGAAAGACAGAAGGTAGGTTATATTGACAGTGCAGTAGCATCATCCAGTCTTTTAGACATGCTATAGGACATGAACAGCATTTTTTTTAATTCACTAATTTGTTGGAGGCCAAGATTAAACAAGTTATTTGTGTGTTCTTTTTGGACTATTTGCATGGTTTTGCCTGTTTGTTTTTCAGTAGTTTTGTTTTTTTTTAAATTAAAGCATTGATCCTCTATGTTACAATGTTTTTGTGTTTCAGTTCAATGCACACAAACACACACACACACACACACACACACACACATATATATATATATATATATATATATATATATATATATATATATATATACAGTTACATATTTGCACATAAATACATAGATATATGGATATACTCAGAAGATTGAAAAACCAAAAGACTGACTCCCAAAAGACTGAAAACTGAAAATACTGAATGATGGAATTTGCTCCTTCTCCACTGTTATGTGATCTTTGAGTTGGTATATATAGTTAGCAGGGGGTGTGGGGGCACAGCTCCCCACATGAGGGGTACAGAGGGAATTGCTCCCTGCATTATTTATTTATTTATTTATTTCAGTTTGGTAACCGGGGAAGTCCACTGGGCCAGTGGTGTGCCCATTTTCAGTGGAGGCCCGGGGAGAAAAGCTCCAATAAGAAATATGGTTACAAGGTTACATAATGCAATGGTAAGTACATACATAAATGGATACAAAGGTTACATAATACAGTGAAAATGCATATATGCAATCAGGTATAGGGGATAAATTGGCATTGAAATACAATTTTGACATAGGTAGCACAGTTTGTAGGTATTTACATTCAGGACAGTAGGTTTAGATTGACTGGACAATAAGTATATATGAATTAGTTGATATTTACAAAATATACAATACTTGGAGTCAAGAGAGAGAGGATGCATAGTCTGAGTATGTTAGCTTGGGTTTAATCAGGATAATAGAAAGAGGTAATAGTGCAGAGAAAAGCAGGAGAATGAAGAGCTCAAAGGGGAAATTCTTAAGATAGTTATGTAGGGTGAAAGCAGGAGCATTTACGTTTAGTGGATAGGTAAGAGAAAAGTAGGGTTTTGAAGGATTCAGAGTTAGGAGTAGTCCTGAGTGAAGGAGGGAGAGAGTTCCATTTTTTGCCAACAGTGAAAGAGAGAAGGTGTTGGCCTGCAGGGCGTTTGGGTTTGTGGACAGAGATTAAATTTTGGTGTTCAGATCTCAGAGATCTGGTTGGGATGTAAGGGGGAAGGATGTTTGTTAAGGCTGGGCATTTATCTGGATAGAATATTAATTTGTGGGCAGTGGTTAGTTGGAAATAGTCTAGGAGGTTTGGGAGTTCCAGCCAGTTCAGAGATTGTAGGGTTAAGCAGTGGTGAGTAGAGGTTTTGGATTTAGTTGCAAATTTGGAGATTTTATTATAGCAAATTTCAAGTTTAGAGGTGTTGGAAGAAGATATGTTAGTTAGTAGAGGGGCTCCATATAATAGAGAGGGTAGGAGGTAGGTATTAGCAATAGTTTGCCTTGCAGAGCTGGAGAGAAAGCGGTTATTTCTATAGAGCATGACTAGCTTTTGATGGTTTTTTTGATGTTTTGTTGGATGTGGATATCAAATTTAAGGTGTTCGTCTATGGTAATGCCGAGGAGTTTTGCTGAAGGGACCACTTCTATGGCAGAGTTGCTTTGGTTAAGGACTTTGAAAGCATTCTTGTCGAAGGAGAATTTTCTGGAGGGAGGAAACAGAAGAATTTTAGATTTGTTAGAGTTGAGTGAGAGATGATTTTGGTGCATCCAGTTTTCGGTAGTGGAAAAAGCTGTTTGAGTTTTAGTCAATAGTTCAGGAAGGTTGGAGGCGGCAAAGACTAAGGTGGAGTCATCTGCATATTGGATAACTGTTGTATCAGGGATGATTGAGTGAAGGTTATTAATGAAAATGTTGAAAAGCATGGGTCTGAGGATGAACCCCTGGGGAACACCGGTGGGTGTTGGCAAGAAAGAGGAGGTAGAGTTCTTCCATCTGACAGCTTGAGATCTGTCAGATAGGTAGCTAGAGAACCAGGAAAGGGTATCAGGGGAGAGATGAAGGTTGGAGAGATGAAAGAGAAGGTGTTTGTGGGAGATGGTATCAAAGGCTTTGGAAAGGTCTAGCAGTACTGTGGATACTAGAAATCCAAAATCGCGTGCTCGATTTACTGTGTCTAAGAAGGATAGTAAGGCGGTAGTGGTGCTGTGGCCAGGGTGAAAGCCATGCTGGGTGGGAGTTAAGAGGAGATTCTGAGTTAAAAAAGGCATAAGTTAGTGATGGACACATTTTTCAAGTATTTTTGATAATGTGTAGAACAAAAGTAGGAGACACCAACACAATATAGGTTCTTCAGTGTATCAAACTCCAAATCTTTCAATCTTTGGCATTTTTATTCCATCTATCTTGATGGTTTAATATACATATTCGCTTTATTGCTGGTGCCCAATATATTGTTGTATGTTTAACTAATAAGGACAGCTTTCCATGACAATGATTTCTCAGTACATGCTTAGTCCTATGTTTTTTAACTAGGTATGTATTAATGTACACCTTTGTATATTTCACATTGCTTGAGGGTTTATATCATCCACATGAATTTGATATACATGTATATTCCCCTTTCTTTGTCTTTAATACGTTTTACAAGATCTAACATCTATACAGGAAGTTTCAAAAAATCTTTACTTTTTACTTCTTCTGAGGTTGTGTTTGACAGCTTTGTTCTGCGATTACCTCTGGTCTTTATAATATGGGACTTGTTGCAGCTTATAGTTGTACTATTAGCTAGCAAGGAGTACTTCTCCTTTTTGTTATTAAGGTATTTTTATTATTTTGTGTTTTGTTTACATACAGTACCATGTGACTGGAAGGCAGCAATATGTCCGCCAAACATTGTGCTTACTTGGGACGTTGCTTTCGCTTTGGATTTTATCCATGTTTTGGCTGGGGTAACTCTCTAAAAGATGCCCGTTTTGTCTAACAGCTCGGTTGGGAATTTGTAGCAACAAGTTCGTTGACTTAAGTGGACTTCACTGAAACTTATAGGATTCGTCACCAGGTATGGTTGCTCTTCAACGGGTTTGTTTATATGACGAGTCTATTAGCCGTCTCTATATGTGTTTGATTTTTCTTTGGTTTTACTGCTCCGTATGGTTGGAGCTTTGTGTATTCTTTAATAATGGAAATATCTACATCTGCCGTTTGACATATGTTAGACTGTCTAAAGGTTCTATGGTTCCATATTCATGGAATGTATTTTGTTTTTATTAAGGTGAGTGTGCTTCTTTGTAATGATATATGGTATCTCTTTTAACTAAGGATTAGCTTAAGGCTAGTGCTTTCTTACTGAATTGCATTCTGTTTAAAGCACTTTATTTTTCTCGGCTTGAGCTTGAGTTTTGATCTTCATTCAAACCGCTCTGTTAGAAGATGTTTGGGGTATGGTTGATGTTTGTGATTGTTTAATACAGTTGCCGGTATGTCTGTTTTGATATCCGTATACTGTATTTGCTTTTTACGTATCTCCCTTTGGTTTGTAAGCCATGTCCTTCAAGCTTGCAGCTTTATTTGTAACATTAACATGCTATGGAAAGGGAGCATATTTTCTCCGTTTATCTGTATATGAGATATGTGGCGATGCTATGTAAATAGAAGTTTTATGTTGTTATTTTTATATACAAATGAGCTTTATTCACTTTACATTTTTACTTTTATTTTTGTCTTGTATTTAAAACTATTTAGGCTGATATTTTTAACAGCATTGTTTAATTGATGGATGTAATGGCTAAGGTATACTCTGCTAATTTAATCTAATTATTCAATTATTGGTTAATGATCCCGCCAAAAAGGATTGTATTTAAACATGCACTGATCTTTGTGAATTTATCTGATGAAGCGTAGCCCTGCACTACGCGAAAGCGCTTATCTTTTGTCTATTAAAGAGTTTTATATATTTCTATGGAGTCTCGTATTTGGAGTTTGATACACTGAAGAACCTATATCGTGTTGGTGTCTCCTACTTTTGTTCTACATATTTTTTCTTCACATTTTGGTGAGAGACACCTTTAGCCAGAGTTGTGGTCTTATTTTTTACTTTATTTTTGATAATGGTGAGAGTAAGGCAATTGGGCGGAAATTAGAAATATTGTAGTTTTTGCCTCCTTTGTGTAGAGGTAGAATGAAGGCAGATCGCCAAAGTTTGGGTACATAAGACTCTTTTAAAGATTGGTTGATTAGGATGCTGATAGGGAGAGCAATACCATCTGCAGCAGTTTTGAGGAAGGAGGAGGGTAAGTTGTCTGGGGCATTTGAGCAAGGCTTTAGTTTTGATAGGAGTCTTTTTATGAAAGTAGTTGGTACAGGTTTGAGTTGGAAATTAAGCGTACAGTTACTAGGGGTGCTGGGAGTAGAAGAGAGAGAGTCGGATGGATTATTGTTGGGAAAAGATTTGGTTAGATTAGCAATGGATTCTGTAAAGAATGTGTTGAAGTGAGAGCTTAGTTCTGAGTCGGTTAAGCTAGGGTCAGGGCAAGGATTATTCCTAGATCCTGGGTGGAGTAGGGAATTAATAGATTTCCAGAATTGTTTAGGGTTCTTGTTATTATTGGACTGAAGTTTATTGTAGTAATTTTTTTTTGTCAGAGGTGATTAGTTTCTTTACTTGGTTGCGGAGTTGGGTGTATTGAAGCAAGGTAGAAGGCATCTTATTTTTTTGGTAGAGCTTCCAGGATTTGTCCCTGGAGTGCATGATTTGTTTAGTTTCTTTGGATAGCCAAGGAGCAGAATTAGTCTTGATTCATTTGTTTCTTGGTGGGGCTTGGGAGTTGAGGGTTTTTAGGAAGATAGAGTTAAAATATTCTACAGCATTGTCAAGGGGAAGAGTATAAAGGATTTGCCAGTTTATATATTTAAAAGTGTTTTAGAAATTTGAGGGGTTGAAGTTGCTGAGATTGCGAGTGTGAATATAGTGGTGTTGGTGTTTAGTAATGTTGGTTGAGCGATGTATAAAAGCAGGGAGATGGTCACTGAATGTGTCTGGGATAGTACCAGAGAGAGTTATTTTATTTGGATGGGTGACTAGGACCCAGTCGATGATTGATCCTGGGGGGTGGTGTTTGTTAGGGCGAGTGGTTGTCTGTATTACTTGGGAGAAATTGTAGAGGTTAATGAATAAGGAGGGAGAAGGTGACTTGATTTTATTCCAATCAATGTTAACATCGCCTAGAATGTAGGTTTCAACATTTATTTTTGTAGAGGCCCAGTGAAGAATATTTTCAAGGGTAGAGATGTTGTCACCTGGGGAAATATATAGTGAGATAATGCAGATATTTTTATGTTTATTTAATTGTAGGAGACAAGCGGTTAGTTCAGTATTTTTGAATTTTGGAATTGGAGTTTGTAGAGGAATGAGAGAGAGAAGGTTGGAGTAGATTAGAGCAGAGCCTCCACCTTTTCTATTTAAATGGTCACTTCTATGGATTTGGAATCCAGGTGGTAGGATCTCGGAGTCAGCAATATGGGGTTTTAGCCAGGTTTCTGAAATGGCTAGGATGTCAGGTTGGTTGTGGGAAATCCAAGCTTGTATTTGGTGTATTTTGTTATTAAGGCTTTGGGCATTTATGGTGAAGAACTTAAGGGTGTTAGGACAGGAGGTAGAAGAAGAGGGAGGGGGGAGAGTGGATGTGTGAAATGGATAAAGTGGGGAAGGGGAGGAGTTTGTTGTGAGGCAAGGGCCAGGGTTTGGATGGATGTCTCCAGATAAGGCTAGGTCATTATTGGGAGTAACTTTTAGCTTTTTGGGTTTATTAAGAAGGAAGCTGTTTGCGGCTAGTAGAGATTGAAGAGTGAGGGTATTTGTTGTGGTGGAGAGGAGTTTGGGGAGGAATAGGTGTAGTAGGCTAGGAGAAATAAGAGAGGGTGTTATTGTATGGAAGTGGGATGCTAGGAATGGTTTTGGGTGAGTGCATGGGATGGTTTGAGAAGGAGGTAGGCATGAGGGTGTTTTGGAAGAGTAAGAAGAAGCAGAATAAAGAGGAATTAGTTGCACAAGAAGGGAGCATGAGACAAGGATAGTATAAATGGTATGTGAAGACATAGTAGGATAATGTGAGGGAAGAAAAAGAAGGGAGAGATGTATGAGGAAGTTTACAGGTTAATAGAGGAGAAGAGGTAGAGGAAGTAGAGGGGGAAGTAAGTCTTTACAGGGAGAGAGAGAGAGAGAGAGACTGAGTAAGGAGGATAAGGTGGGTTAAGGGGTATAGGGAGGAGTAGGAAAGGGAGAGGTGATAAGGAGAGGTAAGTGATTAGTTAATTGGTTTGGGTGGGAGGGGTTAGTCAGAAATAAATGTAGAGGTTCTGGGGGCAGGTGGGAATTGGGGGCAGGGTAGGGGAGCGGAGTGAGCCCATAGGGCAAACGGAGCGGGAAGAGACAAAGGACAGAGAAAAGGAATGGAGGAAAACAATCAATGGAGTGAGAGCCAGAAGGTGAGTTTGCACAGTTATGTTAAGTAAAACGACTGACAAGTTAGAGTTATGGTTAATGGTGGGAGAGTGCCACCTAGTGGGCAGTCAGATTAATACAGCAGAGAGTCCTATAGGGGAAAAATACTGTTAGGTGAGAAGAGGAGTGAGCGTATGTACAGCAAGAGTGAGGGTAAAGAAATATAGAGGGGGAGTAAGGTTATTGTAAAGGACTGGAAGAGGCAAAAAATATGTAAAATAGAGAGAGTAGGATAATTCAGTGGGCAAGAAGAGGGAGAGCTTTGGCTGCTCGCTGACCTGGCAGGGAAGCATACAGCGACCTACAAGAAAGTATGTACTACCTTCAAATGGGCAGAAATAGATATAGCACTACACATACTTTCACTGACAATGCCTTGCAGGGAGCTGGATGGGTTTCAGTTTTACAGATAATGTCCTTGTTTGAGGGTTCCTTAGTTTGGACTTCCAAAAGGGAACGTTCAGGAGATTACAGCAGGAAAAACAGGAACACAGGCTGAAATGTGCAAGGAAAGAGAAAAAAAGGGGTAATGGAGCATACAGTACAAGATTCAGGAGTTTAAAATCAGGTAGTTAAGGCATACATAGTAAGTTTCCAGTTGAAAATTGGTTAAAGCAACTGTAAGAAGAAATGTTTTAAGTTAAACATATTCAAGTACCAATATAACACAAATTAACAAGGCACAGACAGAATAAACTATGATTTGTGGTAGGCACAGCACACAGATTAGCTAAGCAACAGAGTCTAATATCTAAGTTACAGTCCTGGAATGAGTGAAACGCATTAATGTTTCAGGCAGGATTGGAGTATTAAACTTCAGCTAGAGCTTTAGCAACAGGGACAATATTCTGCTTACTCCAAGTACATATAAATACAATTGGTTACGGATAGAGTGGCATTTTAAAATGCAATAAGCACATTTTCGGTAATTTCGATTTAATGCAGGTCTCAAACTGGTTATTTCTTAACTGAATTAAATGTCTCTAGGTGGCATCATGTAAACAAGAGTTCTACAAAAAGTGAAAATAAGTTGTTGGTTAACCAGGCATAATCCGTGCTCAAAACGCCGAGTTAAATTGAGTGATTGCACAGTATTCAGATTCAGAGTGGGAACTGAGGAGTTGAATTTCAGATAGACACCATTTCAGTGAGCACTGAGCAAAAACAAGCCCCGCTCAATATATGGATTCCAAGAGGTATTTTAAGTGCAACGAGCACTTTCCCGAATTGATTTCTATTTAACTCTGCATGCAGAGCACTGGGAATAGTAGTGCGACTGCACAGAAATCGCAAAAGTTAAATGCGACGAGTACTTCACCAAATTAATTTAGGTAGCACAAGCCCCAAACAGCTGTTATTTTAACTCTGCATGCAGAGCACTGAGATAGTAGTACGACTGCACAGAATTTGGAGTGTTACCAGCACATTTACCAATTTCTATATGAAGCACAAGCCCCAGACGGCTGGGTTGCTGACCTTATGTGCAGGGTGCTGGTATACTAATGCTTCTGCACAATATTCAAGTTCAGATAGGGATGTAGCAGTTTTAGCATGGATTTCACAGTTACAGGCAAACAGCTAATACACTTTCACTTGAGCAACACAAGCCCCGCACAGCTGTTGCAGGAGCCTCTTGCTAATCAATAGGAGCCTGAGCATTTAAACTACCTTTTCTTTAGGGAAATCTTCAACAGTTACCAAATAACAGCTGTCTAGCACAGATTTAATTATAGAGTTTAAAAATATATAGCAGTAAATATAAACCTGAGCAAACACAGTTTAAGCATCAGAAAAAACACACAAGCTACTAACAGCACATCAGCAGAGACCACATGCAAAGTGCTACAGTAAGTGAGCGTTTACACCGGAGAGCAAATGTACAAGTGGTACACCATTCAAGCTGACCATTAAAGGCTGGCACAAACAAAATGCAGTTTACAATTTAGTTTAAGCAATTAAGACTTACAAAGGATGTACATACAGTAGGTAGGTGCGAACACCGGAGCCAGGGATGCGTAGCAGCCAGGGGCAGGAGTGTAGTTTTAAAGATGGCGCCTCCTTCGATGGGGACGCTAAGTAAAGTGAGGGGGAGGAAGTTAGGCAGAGGGGGGAGGAGTGAGAGGGCTGAAAGGGGAGGGGGAGGAGAGATGAGAGCTATTGCAGACCAGAGCAGATAGAAATGAACTGCAGCAGGTGAGTCGGTGTGAGTAGAGACAGGCAGAAGAGTGGGGAAAGAGGGTAGGAGGGAGTAGAGTCTGGTAAGGAGAGGATTAAATATCCGTGAGGATATAGGGTTTGGAACAGGAATGCTAGACAAGGAGAAGAGGGGAGAAGGAGAAAGAGCAGGTTGACAATGGAAAGGAATAGGGAAGAGAGAGGAGAGCCAAAGGACAGAGAAAAGGAAGGGAGGAAAACAATCAATGGAGTGAGAGCCAGAAGGTGAGTTTGCACAGTTATGTTAAGTAAAACGACTGACAACAAGTTAGAGTTATGGTTAATGGTGGGAGATCGCCACCTAGTGGGCAGTCAGATTAATACAGCAGAGAGTCCTATAGGGGAAAAATACTGTTAGGTGAGAAGAGGAGTGAGCGTATGTACAGCAAGAGTGGGGGTAAAGAAATATAGAGGGGGAGTAAGGTTATTGTAAAGGACTGGAAGAGGCAAAAAATATGTAAAATAGAGAGAGTAGGATAATTCAGTGGGCAAGAAGAGGGAGAGCTTTGGCTGCTCGCTGACCTGGCAGGGAAGCGTACAGCGACCTACAAGAAAGTATGTACACCCTTCAAACGGGCAGAAATAGATATAGCACTACACATACTTTCACTGACAATGCCTTGCAGGGAGCTGGATGGGTTTCAGTTTTACAGATAATGTCCTTGTTTGAGGGTTCCTTAGTTTGGACTTCCAAAAGGGAACGTTCGGGAGATTACAGCAGGAGAAACAGGAACACAGGTTTCACTGACAATGCCTTGCAGGGAGCTGGATGGGTTTCAGTTTTACAGATAATGTCCTTGTTTGAGGGTTCCTTAGTTTGGACTTCCAAAAGGGAACGTTCGGGAGATTACAGCAGGAGAAACAGGAACACAGGTTTCACTGACAATGCCTTGCAGGGAGCTGGATGGGTTTCAGTTTTACAGATAATGTCCTTGTTTGAGGGTTCCTTAGTTTGGACTTCCAAAAGGGAATGTTCGGGAGATTACAGCAGGAGAAACAGGAACACAGGAGTAGGTAGGTGCGAACACCGGAGCCAGGGATGCATAGCAGCCAGGGGCAGGAGTATAGTTTTAAAGATTAAAAATGTGTTAAGTATTTTGAATGTTCAGTCTTTTGGGATTCAGTGTTTTGGTCTTTCAGTCTTCTGAAGTAGACCCATATATATATATATATATATATATATATATATATATATATATATATATATATATATATATACTGTGGAGTTTGAGATTAAATCTACCTCTGCTTTCTGAGTCAGAATACAATAGATTTCTGAGCTTCACCTATACTTTATAAAACTTGCAGCAGCTAGATTAAAATGTATACAATTGAAATCTGCAGTATGTGTTTTTTAGTGGTATGAAAGGATGTGGAAACTTGTTACCTTTTCCAGTGCAGTATATAAAATGATATGAAGTTGTAAATGAAGTTTGCAATTGCATTCTGCAGGGAAATACAGCAGTCTGTTATTCTAAAAGTGTATTAATTCTGGTTTAAGTACTTGGGCTTTCAAGCCAGTTATTTTACATTAAGAGGGTTCGTGGTCTGCACTCTTGTGGGAGGAGAGGCTGGACTCTGCCCTTCTGAGCTGGGAATTTCTGGTTAAAGGCTTATAGTGCATGCATATCTGAACTGTTCCTTACTGAAGTTGGTGCGCCTTGTTTGCTGTGGCATAGACTGGATTCGGGCCTGCTGGATCTAGCTTTGTTTGTGTAACTTGAGCACTAATCCAGACATTCTCTAAAGTATTCAATGGTATTTATTACTGCTTGGTTGTAACTTGATTAAAGTGTAGCTATCATTCAAGTCTTTTGGATTAAGCACTTGGGCTTCAGAACAGTTGTTTTACATTAGGAAAGTTTGTGGCAAGCACTGTGGTGGCAGGACAGGTAGCTTTCATCCTTCTAAGTTGGGAACTGCTGATTGAGAGCCCAGTGTCCAAGTGTATTAGTTCTTGTTTAGGCACTTGGGCTTCAGGCCAGTTATTTTACATTAAGAAGGTTCGTGGTCTGCACTCTTGTGGGAGAAGAGGCTGGACTCTGCCCTTCTGAGCTGGGAATTTTCTGGTTAAAGGTTTATAGTGCCTGAATATTTGAACTGTATCTTACTGAAATTGGTTCACCTTGTTTGCTCTAGCATAGACTAGATCCAGGCCTACTGAATCTAGCTTTGTTTATATGCTTGTTGTTTGTTTGCTTGTTATTTCCCTGGAAGCTAATTCCACCTAATACGCAACTTCTCAGCGCTTCTGTGGATCACTGGTGATATCTGCATTGCTTACTGTACTTATTTCCTTGTTTCACTTGAAAGAAAGTTACTGTTTGTCGTTTTTGCATTTAGTTACTTGTAACACATTGCACTCAAGTTACCTGGCACTTGCTCACTAAAGCAATTATATAAGTCAGCACTAAAAATTAAAAGCACTACACCCTCACTCCCCACTGGCCCTTGTTTTCAATTAAGGATTTCCCAATATTATTCTAGCATGTCCAAAGGTCAGTTGTCAATCTCCTCTCCGGTCCAGCTGGTGAATCTGGGAATCTTGAGGCAATGTTATAACTGCCTCATGTACACAGACAACCCTCTCCTCCTCCCACATAACACAAATACTTGAGAGATGCAGCTATTTAGCCAAACTGGAGGCTGAGCTCTCTCAACTCAGGACTGGCAAGACCAGACAGGAGGAGAAGGCAACTACACACACCACAAAACCAGCCTCACATAATGCTACCACTCCACTGAATCAAACACATAAACACACAAAGACATACTCGGAGGCTCTGAGTAAAAATTTACCTAAACAGCAGAGGCCTCCAAAGCAGACACCCAAACAACTGCTACCTCAAGACACCCCACAAGCAACACATAAACCACAAAAGCAGTGTGCAAAGCAGTCACAGCCCTTAAGGCCAAATACAACACCAAACATACTTGTCATAGGTGACTCCATAGTCAGACACACTGACGTCCCACTCACCAGGCTGAACAAGGAGAGGGTCACAGTAAACTGCCTATCGGGCTAGAATCCGCCACATAACACAAGCACTTTCGGGTCACTCCATGGCAAGTACAAATATGACACAGTCATTGTCCATGCTGGTGTGAACGACCTGAGACGTACCTCCCTGGACTACATGAAAAGAGACATAGAGGAGCTCTCTGATTATGTAGCCCAGGCAGGTATGACCCTAACCCTGAGCAGTATCCTTCCTTCACCAAGAATGATGCCACAATATAGAGACAAGATGATCAGCTTTAACAATTGGCTTAATGTCTGGTGTCATTCAAAGGGGATCCAGTGTCTGTCTGCCTGGGATGACATGCTTGACAAGCCACGCTGCTTCGCAAGGGACGGCTTGCACCTGTCACCCCTGGGATTCCGGATATTGGCTAAGGCTCTTGCCACCCCATAGTGCCTTTTTTAGGCAAGGCTCAAATTCTAAACCTACCACCCTAGAAAACAAAATGGGAAGAAACTGAGGGTAATGCTGCTCAATGCCAGAAGTCTAAATCTCAAAATGCACGCACTCGAGGCCCTTCTCAGTATGGAGAACATCGATGTCTGTGCTGTAACTGAAACCTGGTTCAAGGCTCCTGAGAGCACCCGGCACTATTAGGTTTTACCTCATATCATGCGTTCCGGCCCCAAAACCCGGACCACACCACAAAAGGAGGGGTGTATCCATATTCATAAAGGATACTCACACCTCCAGGTTGGTGGCAACGCACTAAGCTCGAAACCATCCAGGTGCAACTAACCATAGGCAAAACTGCTCTACAAATTGTAGCATGCTACAGGCCACCCTCTCAAACTCAGGAACCCCACACAGCCTTCCTGAAGACACTGGAGGGTATAAATGTATCTCCAAACACCATCATATTGGGTGACTTCAACTACCCGAATATAGACTGGGAACATTACTCAAGCCCTAACTTTCTAGCCCAACGGTTCCTGGAGTTCATAAATTCAAATGCCATGGAACAGCTAGTCACTGTTCCCACGAGAGGAGAAAATATACTAGATCTCATTGTCACAAACATGGGGACAAAATGCTCCACACCGGAAGTATATCCCTCATTGGTGAGATCTGATCATAAACTAATCTCACTGGAAATCCACATCCTGCCCCCACCCCAAGCAAAAATGACCATAGTGAAGAACTTCTCTAAAGCAAACTTCACACTACTCAAGACTGGTGTGGTATCCTTCAAGGCCCCTGAGCCAGAGGAAACCACAACCCAAGCTGCGGAAGCCCTTACAAATGCCTTCTATGAACACCTCCAGGACTGCATGGATCAGGCAATCCCAAATAAAACCAAGACTCTTTCCACAAAGGGCAAACGTCCAGTCTGGTGGACCCCAGCCATTAACAAACTTTACAATAAGAGGAGAAAGCTATTACATGATAGAACAAAATCCATAAAAGGGAAGTCACCCCTGATCATTATTAGTAAAAAATACGAGCACTCATAAAATCAACTAAGGCCAATTTTGAGAGAAAAATTGCCATGGATTCAAAGGACAATCATAAGGCCTTTTTCAGCTATGTTAGGAACCTGGGTGGAAACTCCCAGATATGCTCAGAATTAGTCCAAAATGATACAAAAATCACTGAACCCACAGACATTGCCAACATACTGGCAGACAGGTTCAGTGCAAACTTCACCCCTCTCCCCTAAAGGAGAGATAACTATCCCAGCCGAGTGTAGCCTCCCGGACATCTCAAATGCGCAGGTGAAAGCTGCTCTCTAAAGCTAAAAACACAGCGTCAATGGGACCGGATGGTGTCCCCGGCTGTGTGCTACACGAGCTAAATGAGGAATTAAACCCGCACATAAGGCAGCTGTTTAATCTCAGCCTTACCACAGGATACGTGCCCAAGGAGTGGCGTGACGGCAACTGTGGTCCCACTCCACAAAGGCGGTGCCTCTACGGACCCTGGTAATTACCGCCCCATAAGCTTAACAAGTCTAGTCTGCAAAGCTATGGAGAAGATCATAATGGAGCTCATAAACAAAGATATAGGGGACTTGCAGACATTGGACCCGACCCAGTTTGGCTTTGTCAAGGGAAGATCATGCCTTTTGAACTTGGTTGACTTCTTGAAACAGTCACCAAGGCCATTGATGAGGGAAAGGCAGTCCATACAGCCTACCTTGACCTTGCAAAGGCTTTCGACACAATACCCCACTCGGGTATTGTAGAAAAACTTACCAGCTTAAATGTAAACCCATATGTCACAAGATGGGTTGCAAACTGGCTTAAGGACAGAACCCACAGGGTTAGAGTTGCTGGCGCTGTGTCAGACTCCAAGCCGGTCACAAGTGGTGTCCCACAGGGCTCGGTCCTTGGCCCCTATTGTTTGGCATCTACTTCTCAGAAGTACAGGCCAACATGGGAGGACTTTGGCTGACAAAGTTTGCAGGCGACTGCAAACTGGGCCATAGTGGAAAGTGCATCGGACACGGATATCCTTCAGAAGGGACTCACGGAAACAGATAGCTGGTGCCAGAGCCATGGCCTGAAGTTAAACGCCAAAAAATGTATAGTCATACCCTTCGGGAAAAACAAGGTAACCCCAAGCTACCATATAGGTGGCAATCCACTAAGCACAGAAGAGGTTATCAGGGACCTGGGGACCCAAGTTGACAGTGGCCTTTCTTTTGACACTCACATTGCTAAAGTGGTTAGAAAGACCTTCTACATTGCCCACCTGATCATGAAGGGATTCACATCCAGATCTAGTGAGGTCATTGTTCCCCTGTACTCTTCACTTATCAGACCAATGATCGAGTACAATGCCCCATTCGGGATGTATCTCACCCGACATCTGCAGCAATTGGAGAGACCCCAAAAGTTCCTCACCAAAAGGATAAAGGGACTCCAAAATCTGTCATATGCTGCCAGATTGAAGAAACTCCAGCTCTATTCAGTCGCATACCGTCTGCTCAGAGGTGACATGTGCCTGACATACAAGGCCATGTCCAACCCGGAATTAATGGACATGCTCCACCTCAAAAATCCAAATCCACCAAAACCACTAGAGCAAGCGACTTAAACCTTAGCACGGATATAAATAGGACGTGCTGGAGGGATAGATTTATCACTCAGAGACTCCCTATGCTGTGGAATAAAATCCCGGTCCATGTGAGGCAGAGCACCTCGCTGACTCTGTTCAAGAGAAATCTAGACCTGTGGATGGGAGATCGTAGGTTTACCCCAGGAATCAACTCTGTGTCACTGCTGGACAGAGGCACAACAAACTAATGGGCACAGTATTTTTTCATATAAGGGGTGGCGTAAGCCACAATAATTTGGGCTAGGCTTATAAATGCCTTAGGGCAGATAGCCTAGTATAAACCTATGAACCTATGAACCTATACATAAGATGTGAAATGTATGGATGATATGTAACATAGAAATCTGCTATTTTTCTGACATGTTGTTACAAGATGTGTTATATTACTAGGCCAGAAAACTTAGGTGCATGCAATTAGAATATAGCCAACCAAAGAAAAGAAGTTCATTATCAAGAAAATGTGAAATTTTGCTTAACTGAATCTGTGGTTTCTGTATGAAAAAACATATAAGTCACATATATGATTAAAATTTGAGAGTCATAAGAGAGCTACCCTGGAACTTGTGATCTACAGACATGTGAGTTTGTGTTTCTGCACTTAAGTCTCTGCCTATGATGTATTCCAGAAATTCAGAAAGGGTTCAGTAATTATGTTTGTTATGAAACAGCTGCAAAAGTGCATGCATGTATGTCTGGGCATGTATGTAAGTGTTTATTCAAAGTAGAATTAATTTGGGCAAGTGAGCACTGGAAGGTAATGGATTACAGAAATAATGTTGAGAAAGGGGTCTGAGGAGCTAGGATAAAGACTCTGTTGAGTGGGGTATTCAGTGTTAAACTGCTTTTTTGGTGTGGATGTTGTAGGCCCATACTCAGGGCAACAGTAATAGTTCCTGCATGCTCTTGAGGCCAAATTGCACTTTGTGAATTGTGTGATTCATGTCTATGTGCCAGACTCCTACAACTGCCAAAGTAGTTTTCCTCCTGTTTGTCTTCTCAGGTACCTACTCTTGTCTCCCACTGCCTAGGTTAAAGCTGCCCACCCTGACTAGCTGCTTGTGGGCAGATGTCTATGACTTCTGTGTTGGTTTTGGCCCTTGCTCTCTGTTTTATTTGCCTATTCTTGTCTGGCAATTGTTTAAGTACAGACGTCTGCTGTTTGATATCTTCCTATTTATAACTTTGTATTTGACTGGGCAAACTCCATCAGTACCCTAGTAGTGTTCTTTTCCATTTCTCATTTCTCCTGTTGAGGTAATACTCTGGCTACATGCAATTGAGAAACCATAGTGCTCTGTTGGTATTGTTTAACTACCTGATTATCTCCCTGACTTTTTTATTTTATCACTGACTGCCACATTGAGAAGTGTCCCCCAAAGTGTAGATTGTCTGCTCCCTTTTGCTCCCATGACTAAAAAAAATAATTGGAATAACACTACCTATTCTGTCTTCCTTCATAGTAGGTGCACAAACAGTTTTTAGCCATGTTCATACTATTTCTGGTATCCTTTCTCGCTTGCATTTGTTTTCATTTGCCCACTCAGTGTGGTTCTGTCTTGATCAAACTCAAACAGGTACAGATGGAATTGCCTTAAATCGATAACGATGAAACTGCCTTCACTCTTTCATTTTTTAACTGTAATGCACCACAAAGAAGTGTTTTATATAAACAGTGTAACAATCTTACCTTTTCATACATACATACATATACCTACATAAAGAAATTGTAGAAGACTGTTTGTCAGCTAACACCAAAATTAAACTGAAAATAATTACGTCATCTTATTTTTTGTTTCAGTGATTTTTTCCATTATTGCTGCCTGCTGACATTTAGATTTGCATTGTCCAACTGATGAAGGGACACATAATTCATGCAAATCAAATGCTTTTTTTTCTTTTTTATGCCCTAAGTCTTTCATGTACGTAGTCAGCTGCATGCTGCTAAACTGAAACTTTCAATTCTGGCCCATGGATGTGTGTGCTTCCAAAGTCACTAAATATCCTAGCTAGAATTCATGGTACAATGTTTGCACTAACATCTAGCCTGTGCTAGGAGTCAACAATGTAAGTAAACCTAGCTGCAACCCTCCCTCGAGATGGGTGGCTGGTGACAACCCCTCCCTCCCATCTCCCTCACTAGTTTTATCAGCACCTGACCCTCAAACCAAACCTGGGATTGTCTGGGTCTTATTCAGGGGATTTATCCCTCAATACCTTAAAGCTTGATAGGTCATCTTAATATTGACTGCAAATATCCTTTGGTAAAACCTCACAACTGGCCTTGCAAATGCCTGTTATGGCAGAGTTAATCTTCCCCGATACCAGATATGATAAAGACTCTGGTATCGACAGTAGTTTAGACTTGATCCTGACATCTACATCTGATCACAGCAGAGGCCAAGTAACGGCTGAGACCTTCAATGAGTGTCTTTCAAGCTTCACCCTCTGGATTTATAGAAAGCTCCACAAAGACCAGGAACCTTGCCCACTCCCATGTTCATACAGTTCTCTGTTCTCCTTTAACATAAACTGTTAACCTATCAACTACATCTCTCTCTTTCTCCCTGGAGACTCTGAAGCAAAGGTTTCTAATAGCACGTTCCACTCATTTCTTCACAAGGGTGGTTCTGCTGAGATGTCTTATGTGCCTTGGTTCACATTTGATAAATAAAAAAATAATGACTTACGTAAATCAGCCCTGGCAAAATTACTATAATGGAAAATACGCTGCCTGACTGGAGTTATTCAGTAAAGCAAAACAAGGTAATGCTTTTGCACAAATACTGGAAGAAAGGCTATGACTTAACATATAAAAGTTTATCAGATAATCCCAGACAATTCTATGTAGGTATCACGGAGCTTCTCAAGAAGTATTAAGTATAACTCAAGTCTGATAAATCGATATACCCTAAACTATGTCCTCATCTCTCTCTCCATCAGAAAGGTTAGCAATTACCTTGACAATAGTATACCAAAACTAACTGTAATTAATTCATAATATGAACTTAAAATACCTGTTTCTCAAGATATCACAACTCTAGGACTCAGACTGGCCTCACTCACCCCTAATGTAGACATTTTTTCAAAAGCTCAAGAGAGGCACGAGTTCTGCATGTGGGGTCCCCGGGAACATTAAACACCATTGCCACCTTCACTAACTAATTTATTAAAGAGTGTGTGGCATGCTGAGTATGGAAAAAGGAGACGGAGAAGCATTATAAACTTCTGTGCTATTACCTACCTTACACTCATTTCTAAAGTAATGGAAAATGCATGCATACACAGCTTTCACCATATATGGAATCATTTAGGCTTTTTATGGACTCTCGTCCAGGAAGTGGGGCTAAAACAGATATAATGTATAGCACAGAATGCTTATATTCTCAGCTAAATCTTGGTGAGGGTATTGGTTCTTTATTCTTGATTTCTCTAATGTGTCTGATACCATTAAGTAACACTTCCTTCTAAAAAAAATACTAACTGTGGACAGTCTCTTTCTGAAGTTTGCTGGTTTTGCACTTGTCCAGGAGGAAGGGCTCACTGAGTTGAGTGGGAAACAACTATCTCCACCTCTTCCCTTTAATTAGTGTTTATAGGTAATCCTGAGGGTTCTGAGCATGACATCACAGATTGCTGTGGTGAAGCCAGACTAGTGCATTACACAAGTGGTTCGTCTTTCTGAACCAGACAACTCCTACATATTGTGATTAGTGCACACCAGTACAGCTATAATTTTGTTCAAGCCATGCTTTTCTGCTTCTGGTTTGTTCTGGAATATAGAAAAAAGATGTGCTCTTCACAACAAATGAATCCTTGACAGATAATATGAACTTCTTCTCATTGCTGTGAAGAACACTGTCACTGAGGTAACAAACTCTAAAAGCTGCAGTGTCTCACTGCTGACAGACAGCTTAAGGAAATTATCCATTCCAGTCAAAATCTGGGAACACCCCATAGGGCTAAAACCCTTATCAGACCTTCCTTTTGTCTTATTACAGCTGAAATATTCCTCCTTTGTAGCCTAATAAGGCCGCAGTTGTCCTCCTGATACTCCTCAGTGCTAGCCAGGATGAAACAGTCTTACTATGCAATGTGCAAATCTTCCTCAAAACATAACTCTCCTAGACAGCACTGAGTTGTCGCTGTACATGACTTCATCTGGCTTTATTTTAAGCTTCACATTATCATGATATAAAGGAGGTTCACCTATAAATTACTCTATCACTCCAAATACCCATACCTCACGAATATTCCGAAGCATTATATCCTTACTCATAATTTTCAGTCTGCCACATCTAACCTAGTTCTTCAGCCTAACATTCACAAGAGATCTGCAAAACCATGTTCCAGCTTGTTAAAGACAGACTGTGGACTAAACTCTCTGTTTCAGTTCACTTAACATCCTTTAAAAAAAATGTTTAGTCATAATGTAGGAATTATCCACCCATTTTTTTAGTTTAGCAGTTGTAATTTCTTATTTATCAAAATCAGGATTGCTGGGAACCAGAGTCTGTCCTGGTAAACAATAACTGCTCACTCCCATCTGCCCTTACCAGCTTCTTCGGACATCCAAGCCGCTATTCAAATGTGAGTTGTCTGCGATGTACTATAGGCTGTATCTTTCTACACTACAGAGCTATCTCAAAATCTTGGTATAAATTTTTTTGTCCATACATGACTTGTACCCTACTTATCTGAATTGTTCTAAACTGCCACCCATGGGCATTACATTGTACCAACTAGAGGCTGATAGTAGTTCCTAAGGCACATTTGAAATTTTTTATGTTCAATCTTTTGCTTCTCAGGACCTGCATCTCTGGAATCTACTACTACAGTGACTAAGGAAATGTTGCATTCTGGTCTGCTTTAACAGCTCCCTTAAAACATATCCATTTGATACTGCTTTTTATGACAGCTTTATTGAACACTTCTTATTTTGTCATAGTCCATTTCATCATACCTCTCAACTTCTTAGCACATAAAATCTGGATAAAGCGAAAAAGATTTGGGGGGGACAAAGTCCCAGAAATAGGGACAGATTTTAAATATTAATCTTACAAACAAAGAAAGTTGTTAGAATAAAAAGTTCAGTGTTAGTGTGCATTGTCTGAATGATATGAAGTCTGAAATTCAAATGTCTGTCATTATTAAGTGCAATCAACCCTCAATGATTTGCTAGAAAACCACAAATTTTATGAGGAACAGATCAAAAATATGAGTCAAAAATCTGGAAATTCTGTGGAAAATCTGGACAGTTGAGAGGTATGTGTTTCACTACTGTCTCATTTTTTTATGTTATGCTTTTTTAAATTATTTTTTTTATTATTATTCAAGTGCTTAATCCTTAAGTACACAAATAAACTAAAGCTGATGTTGAAAGCACATAGATAAACTAATGCTGAAGCTGATGATGCTGAAGTCAAAAGGAGTTAGAAGATAAAAGGGACATCAGGAAATGAAGATGGAATAAAGAGGGCTAGATCTATAGTGAGATAACAGTGTAACAAATTAGCATACTGTGCTCTATAGTGATGTTCAAGTCACACCACAATTAGCAGTTCTCTAATTTTCAGCAAAGTTTCAGCACTGTAGTAGTAGATTCCAGAGATGCAGGTCCTGAGAAGCAAAAGCAGCTTGGATGTCCGAAGAAGCTGGCAAAGGCAAATGGGAGTGAGCAGCCATTGTTGGTTCACCCATTCTGAGCAAAAGGGGGCAGCTTTGCCTGACCACACTAGTGACACCGAACAGCAGGACTAGGTGTTCACCTCATGGGAATCAAGCCCAATGAGCACACACTGCGCATGGTAAGCTAAGGGGAAGTCATTGTGTGTGTTTCTGTCAGGTAGGCAGCTATAGTAGAAAAGGAAAAGTCTTAAATATTGTTTAGAAATACCCAGTTGGTGCAGAAGACCCCATTTAGACCCAAGGAGAACACAGCAAACCAGCACTGTTTTGTGAGTAAACTAAGACAGACAACTAGAAGTCATTTGCCAAAAAGAAACTTACCTCAGTATTGTAGTCATATAACACAGGAAAGTTTTTAACCTGTGACAGAGATGAACAGGTCTTCAAAATGGCAGTCAGGTTCTGTGGCTCTGGATTTGGCCGTAAACAACAGATTACCCTGGTTTTGCAGTTCCCACCAATAACATCCTCCAGCAGTTGTGTCAGTTTCGAATCACTGATCAGAAATTAAAAAAAAAGATTAATAATTGGCAAAAAAATACACATCCACACCATATATTCTGATATACATTTTAAAGCCTTCACATGATAGCAAGGCAAATAGGTAAACATGAAGGAGTAAACAGTATAACTATGTTCATTTGTATAGGTATCAGTGTAGAAAAATGAACCATGTCTGAAAAGTTAAGGAAACATTTACAACCTTAAATATACTATCAGTGCTTTTACTGATAAAGTTAATAACTGAAGTTTCAGGATGGAGCTTGAAAAATCCAGTCACTCAATGGAATCCACATAATATGCTGTCCGTCTTACAGGAGGAAAACAGAGAGTGTTATACTGTGTGGGCATACTAACATGTTCACAAATGGCAGCAACAGTGCAAACATATTCATGGGTGACAGACTGAGATAATCACTGAGAAACTGGGGTGGGTTATTGTACTTGCACAATGTAAAACTGCTTCAACTTTAGCACTTTCCACAGTGGAATAAGAAGAAAATCTGAAAAAGCATGTCAGCTATTTCAGCTGTCAATCACCGTGATGATAAAACCATTCTGTTTGTAGAACCCACAAACATCCAGCCTACTGCTGAGATTTGCAGTCCATACATACACAGAAACACGTGCATGCATGTGCACACACACACACACACACACACACACACACACACACACACACACATATATATATATATATATATATATATATATATAGACATATATAATAATGACTATCAAACAATGTTCTAACATTACAGGAGTCATTGGTAAGCTCTTTCATTCTCCAAATGGCCCTGCACCTCATATAATGGGGGGGGGGGGCTGCTCACTTTTCAGCAGGAATTTGCCTTACAGAACCACTAGAAAGCTGAATGTCACATTCTGTTGAGATGCTGTAATATTGTATGGTCAAAAACTTTCCCTGTATACCTTAATCAGTTTCATGAACATTTAATGCATTGTTGTATATACTTGACATGCATACTACCACAAAAATCAATCTTTGAGAATCTTCCCAACTCACGTTGTACTTGAAATGGATTAAACCATGTAGTGGACTTGACCAATGACAATCTCATTGAAGAAAAACAGCTACCCTTCACTCATCCAATCCTCTGTTCCTCTTCCAACCAGTTCTTCTACCCCTAGGCAATTTTTTGAACCCAGGTCACCACTCGCTCATGAAGACACAATTTTCTTTGTTCTCGGGCTACATCTTTCAATCCTTTTACGCTTTATGTACATTACAACTTCAATACACTCTGTCAAATAATGGGGGCAGTGTGAAGGCCACCTATGGTGAATGGTAGTAGGATAGTTTCAGAAATGCAATTATTCAAATCATCTTTGCAAAAACAGTGTCAAAAAACATTTGAAATGCAGACTTGCAACTAATTAACTGAAGTAGTCCAGGACTTGTGCCCCATGAAAAAAAAACAGAAAAAATGTGGTGTTTTTCTTCTGTATTCTTAAAAATATTTTTCAATGACACTGAAGCTTGAGTATGAGATCAGTGCTTCACTACACTTTTCTATATTCTGTTATCCATTCATTATCAGTTAGTACTTAATCCAGTTAAAGCTCAAAATGAGCCAGAGCCTGACTTCCAAGATGGCTGCACACTGATCAACAGCTTAATTTCACCTCTCTCATTGTGAAAAATGAAACCAAGAGATAAGGGCCAGTAATTCTGTCAGTTTTAGTAAAAATTAGTTATTGGCTAGTAAGTACAGTGCCTGGATGCCAGCAAAGTAGAAACTTAGAGATCCTGAAAGAAAATCTACTAGAAAAGGTGAAGAGAAAATACTGACTGGGAAGAATCTTGCAACTGTCCAAAAGAAATCAGTTCAAGCTCCAACTTTGGTGCGAAATAATAGCTTCCAGTAATTCAGAGGGAAAATAAATTAAATGTGCTCAGAGCTGATTAAAATAAATGAAATACTGAAGGAGTACATCAACTCAAATAACAAAAAGCTGGAAAATGGAAGAAGCTTTTAACAGCTATTCAGATGAACTAATAAAAGTGCAAAAATCAGAGGCTGAAATGAGGAAAATGCAGGCTGAGTATGAGATTGCTCAAGAAGAGATGTTATCAAAAAATGGGAGAGTTGGAGGACAGACCATGCAGGGAAAATATGAGACTTTATGCTGAACCAGAAACTGGAAGGAACAGACTTCATTCATTTTATGAAAGTACAAATAAGCAACTAGACTGGTATTCCACAGCAGGATTTGTTAATTGAAAGGGCACATCATGTGTATGCTCAAAACCTGGCCATGAGAAAGCAACCAAGACCTGTGCTAGTAAAGATGCAATCATACTACCAGAAAGAGTTGATCTTGATGCAATTGTGGCAGAAGGTCAAAGTATTACAAACGGGAGACAGTAAAGTGTTTCTGGAAAATGATTATCTACTATACACCAGGCAGAAGAAAAGAGATGCAAATTTATCTGAGCAGTCAGAGAATGTCAAGAGGTGAGGTGTGAGGTTCAAGGTACTGTATCCAGCTGTCTTCGGAATATTTTTTTTCCTGGAGGATCAAAGTAATTTTTGATGGAGAACATAAGGAGGAAATATAAATGTTTGTCCAACAAACATGTGAGACAACAAACAGAGGAGTACTCTGCTTCTCATTCTTCTAATAATAAAGCTCAAAGGGAGCATCTTTGCTAGTGGAACCTTTCCAATGTTCTAAAGGAAAATGCTTGAGAGACAAAAAAAGTACAGAAATAGACAAAAAGAATTGAGAGTACCTTGGATTTGAACTAGAGTCTAGGGATTGGGAGATGGAGATAAACAGGGAGAATACCAGCAACACTGAAGTTAGTGAATAAATGTGAGATTATAAAACATCAATCATATTTGTGAAATATGGTTTTGCAAGAAAAAGTGGAAAGATTGGACTTCTGTTGACTTTGTTAAACTTGTGGGGGACTGAAAAGGATATAGGATATACCCCACTTCATGTCATTAATGTTTGGAAGGACACCAAAAGTAAAGGAAAAAGTAACTGTAATGTAAAACAATGTTTATTCTTAACAGTATCTGTATAAAACATTTCATGATATAAACTGCATGTTATATAGTAAAGCATTTTCAGTTATTGATGTATATTATAAAGATGCTAAAGTAAACAAGGGTCTTTTTACTCTTCTTTTTTAGTTTTAAGAAATATAGGTATTACAATGTAAAAAGAGAAAATAGACTGGACAAAAGTGTGTTTAAGTAAATATGCTGTAATTTTGGGTTGTTGAGGTAGGGAATGGGGTGTAAAAGTGCACATATTGTAATATGTGTAGTGTTCATATATTTTCTCCTACATTGGTGAATGTCTGGATTAATGCCCTTGGCTTAATCTAATAACAAGTTTTTTTTTTTGTAAGCAAGTACATATGAGAACATTGAATGTAATGAAAAGTTTTTTATTAGCAAATAAATGTTCAGTGTGAGTTGAGAAGTCTGCAGATGAGGGTAGCTATACATTTTGTTCTTATGTTTCCATGGAGACAAACTGATTATAGGGTTAGAAAATAAAAGCCACAACACTTTGTAAGACTACAAGTTAATGTTTTCAGAAAGCTTACAAGCTATGCTTCTCACATTTGGGAGGGAAATAAAGATAATGCAAGAACAGACAGCAATTAGTGCAAGTAGGGGAACAGAACATAGCATGCATCTTAGCATGGATAACTTTAATTTTAGGTTAGCTAATGTCTGTGTGTGCATCTGTCAATTTGAGACAGTTGTTCCTATCAGGAGGGCTAAACTTCATTACTGGAAGATGTACATTGCTTTGTGTGTTTGTTTTAAGTTAATGGGTTCTGGAGGGTGCTTTTTTTTGTTTGAGGGTTTTCATTAAAACAAAAAAATCTTGTAAAATATGACAGATTCAAATGGCAATGAAAAGAAAGAACTGTATAACCTGCCAAACATTAGTGGGTGCCTATAACACAAAAGCTGGAAATAGACTTTTGAAAAAGCTCATGCATAATAGGTGGGACTAATAAGTCTTATCATAATGGCTGCACTATCCATATTATTTTGGAATGTTAATGGCTTCAGTGGTATAGACAAAAAGGAAAGAGTATTGAATTATATTACGAAATGTAGAATGCAAATAACAGTATTACAGTAGACAAATTTGGAAATAAGTAAGCATGTAAATTTGACAAAGAAAGGATTTCAGGAGGGATATTAAGCAGAGTAACAGGGATAAAGGAAAATGGGAGTACTTATACTAATTGCTTGAGGAGCTACAATATTGACAGAAGAGGAAAATAATAATAATGGTAGATTTGTGGTAGTAAGCTGCTACTAGCAAGGGAGGCAGATTATGCTGGCATGTATTTATATTCTACCTAAAACTATTTTGGCACTTAAGAACATTTACGAGACATAATCATCCAGCAGGGAATATTACTTATAGTTGGGGACTGAGATTTGGTTTGCAGCAGCAAATATGTATTTGGGGACCTAGAAGGGAAAATATAACAAAATAGGGTTGATTTCTTTAGAAATTTATGAAAATGTCTGGTATAGAAGAAGTAAATTCAGTTTTAGGAACTTGGAGAGAATTTACATAGTATTCCCCATGATACAATAAGTGGGCTAGACTACATAGAAAGTACATTTAACAGGAACATGTTCATTTAATTGAAAGCTTCAATACATATCCAGTAACTATTTCAGATCATGAGCCAATATCAACTAAGATAAAAATACAGGGTAATGAAGCAAAAACACTGGTGCTTCCCCCTACCTGTTAAAAAGTGAGGAGTTTAAGGAATGGGTAATAGAAATTAGGGAAGATAGAAATGTCTCAGAAGTTATAGCTAGTGACTGGAATAAAATGAAAGTGGAGTTTAAAACAGGGTAGAAATAAAAGAAAAAGAGATATGGTTAAGAAGTAACAGGAACTATTTAGAGGGGCTGACAAAGGTTAAAGTGTTTCAGAATAATGGAATCTCAGAGAACAAGAAGAGGCACAACTGCAGAGTGACAGAGAGAAAAGAAGGCAGTATCTGGATAACTTGCATAAGTTTAGAAAGATTGCTGTTATGCATCTGTTTTTAGATAATAACTCCAGAGCACAAAACTTTTAGCACAACAACTTAGGCAATAGAAAGTAGAAAGGGTTGTTGCCAAACTTAGCAAGCCTATAACAAGAAAAATAAGCAGGGATCTTATACAGTATTAGAGATATTTCTGAAATATTATGAAAATTTGTATAAAGCAGGGAAATGTGGAAATCTAGAAAGAGCAAAATGGAAATATTTATGGAAGACTTAAGTATGCCAAGGTTAGAGGTAGATGAGGCTCAACAAATAACAATTAAGTTAGGAGGAGAAGAGATAAAGATGATGATATACAATCAATCTGCAGGAAAGTCTTCAGGAATAGATAGTATTCATGTGAAAGTTTGGACGCCAGGAAGGAAGAAAGTGATAAATATCTGGAAGGCTTTGCTTAACAGTAATTTGAAAGAAGGGGAAGCACCAGTATCCTGGAAGAAACCTGTGGTGACGGTCATACCTAAAGACATGTCAGACCCAGATTCATATAGGTTTATTTCAACTTTAAACAATGACTATAAAGTGTTTATGTCTATAATAGCTAATAGAATGGCAAAGGTGTTTCCATAATTGATAGATATGGATCAGAGTGGTTTTGTGGAGGGCAAACATTTGACAAAATTAATAGAACAATGATGATCCAGAGGGAAACAGAAAAAATACCACTGCTTTTGGTGAGTTTTGAGGCACAGAAAGTATTCAACAGAGTAAGCTGTGAGTCTACAAGTAGGGAGATGGAAGCATTTGCATTACCTGACGCAAAAATAAGGTTAATTAGGAGGATATATTGGGGATTGGAGGCACACATTAAGGTGGGAGGGTTCGTTTCTTACAATTTCTGTATGAATAGAGGAACCAGATATGGTTGTCTTCTTTCCCCTTTGTTATTTGCTTAATATTTAGAGCCATTGTCAAAGAAAATAAGGGACTCAGAAATTCAAGGATATAATTCGTATGGTAATCAAAGTTAGCTTTATTTGCATACAATATTATTTTGTACCTGTTAAAACCAGAATAGGACATTTCAGTGTTATGGGACATCTTGAGACAATAAAATGAAGTATTTAGGAGTATGGATTAAAAAGGATTCTGTTATGGCAGCTAACGATATGTGGGATGAGACTAAACAAAGGCTAATACAAAAGTGAGAAACCAGAAGTTCTTGTTTATGGATATGGATTGCAAGATACAAGCAATGAAAATGTTTTAGTCCCTTTAGTTTTATATACAGATTAAGCATATATTTAGCAACCAGAGGAGAAGTTGTGGACAATAATTAATAAAGAGTTGAAGGAATTTATCTGTGAGGGGAAGAGGATAAGGGTCAAGTGGGATAAGCTGATCCTTCTATTGGTTTAAATGGATATTTTAGAGATGCACAATTACAACATATATGCATAACACAAGCAGAAAGGTATAATTCAGTGTGAAAAAGGATGATCCAAGAAATTAGGAGAGAATGGGAATTTGGATGCAGATCCTTAAGGAGAATAACAAAAGTCATACAGAATACTATATTCATAATGTAGCAGAAAGTATTCTAAGAACTAAGCCAAGATGAGAATGGAGAAAGGAGATTTTGCCAATAGAGATGACTGCAATTAGGGGTACAGAGGATAGGCAAGAGGGAGCTGCCATTTTTAGAGAAAACTGGCAAAGGAACCAAGGTAATGGGAACAAATAACTAGACAGAGAAAGGAGGCCAAAAAGACACTTGGACTGTAGGCTAGAAACTGCCTTCCTTATCAGGGAATGATATAAAAGTATAGGCAAATTGAAAGGGATAGAGACATCCTAAGTGAATGTATGGCTTTGGTATATTTTTAGTTGAATCTATTTATTTATTTGACATTTGTTAATTGGGTTGGTCTGACTGGGTAGAGACTCTTTTTCAGTGGAGAGCTGAGGAGAAAAGCTTCAACATTACAAAAAAATAGTGATTAACAATTGTAAATTCATACAGTAGAAAACAATGTTAAAAGAACATGAAATAGCTTACAGTAAAGTAATATGGTTGGTTAATTTTTTTTTCTTTTTGCCTATGAGACAATAATATTAAGGTAAATTTAAAATGCACATAGTCCAAATTTGCTAAAGGTAAGACAGCCAGAAAACTACATAATGTAATAAGAATATTAGAGTGCAGACAGATGTTAGCCAAGCTGGTAAGATAGCTGAATTGAGGGGGAAACTATAGGGTAAAGCATGACAAAATCCCAGGTAGTAAGTAGGGGGAAACAGCAATTTAGGTAGGGAATAAGTGAAAGGCTAGAATAACGGAAGCTAGGGGGACAAACAGTCCTGTTTGATGAGTTAATTTATTTTATAGAAGATGCAGCTTAGGGAGGGGAAGAAGCAGGCAGAAATAGGAGATGACAGGAAGATAGGTTATGTTGGTTCATAGCAAAGACATGACCATGCCTTACGGTAGGTATATTTTAGTGCTATTTTGAAGGAGATGGGGTTAGTGATAGTTCTGATGTGTTGGAAGTTTGTACCAAGCACTTGCGATGGAGTAACAATAGACTAGTTTACCAATATTTTTATTGGGCTTATAGACCTGCAGAAAGTTCTGCTGAGAACTGCAAAGAACACAGGTGGGGATGTAAGGCTGAATAAGAGTAGAGAGAGAGAAACAGGGGCAAAAAACTGAATCATGTAAGACTGAATGAGCTGTGACAAGCTGGGGTAATAGAATTTGGTGCTGAAATTCCATACATTGCAGATTATTTAGGTATTATTCAGTGATGAGTGTGATAAGGTAGTTTAAAGGCAAATCTTGCTGTTTTGTTATAGGTACTTTCTAATTTAGTCAGAAGATTAGTTTGGAAGTTTGTGAGTATAGGGGCTGTGTACAGTAATGTGGGGAGTAGGAAGGCTTGAGCAAGGGAAAGTCTGGAGGGCTGAGTGAGCAATTTTTTTATGTCTGTATAGGAGTCCAAGTTTTCGATGAGTCTTTTTAATGCACAGCTGAGTGTGGAGATCAAACTTTAGATGGTCATTGATAGTAATTCCAAGGAGTTTTGTATGAGGTTCAGTAGAGATGGCTGCACTGTCCAGTGAGGAGACAGAAAAGGTAGCTTTATGATGCTGAGGAGCTGTAAGGAGGAAAATTAGAAGTTTAGTTTTCTTAGGTTTCAGCAAGAGTTGGTTAGAAGTGAACCATCTTTTGACTGAGTGAAGGGACTGTTGGGTAAGGGTATGAAGGTGAGAAATGTCAGAGCGAGAGATGATTGTGGAATCATCAGCTCACTGAATAATAGTAGAGTGTGGGCAAAAAGAGTATAGGTCATTAATATAGGTATTAAAATGTAGGGGTCCAAGGATGGTGCCTTGGGGCACGCCCATTTGAACAGGTAGGAAGGGGGAGAAGGTAGATTGCCATTTTACAGCCTGGAGTCTATGTAAGAGGTAGCTGGAGAACCAGGATAGGGAAGAGATGGAAAGGTTTAGAGAAGCTAGTTTTGATAGAAGTAGTCTGTGGGAAACACTGTCAAAAGCTTAGAATAACTCTAGAAATAACCAGGAGACTAACTTATTATTCTGCTGGAATGTGCAATGAGATTTATGAAGGATATGAGAGCAGTACTTGTACTATGTTTTGGACGAAAGCCATACTGAGAGGGGGTAAGAAGATTTTCTTGGAAGAGGTGGTCAAAGAGCTGTTTGTGAATGTGTTTTCCCAACATTTTTGACAAGGGGATAGGATAGCAATTGATCTAAAATTGGAGGAATCGGTTGCATTACTGCTTTTGTGAAGGGGAATGACACAGAATGTTTTCCAGATATTAGGCACAGTGTTTTCATGAATGGATCTATTGATTAATATGGAGATTGGGAAGGTGGTAGAGTTAGCAGCTATTTTTAGGAACTGTGGAGGCAAATTATCAACTGATGGAGAACAAGTTTTAAGTTTAGAGAGAAGGGACTTGATATAGGCTGTGGAGACAGGTTTGAGAGAAAAGACAGTAGAATGGTTCGAAACAATGGTGTAGGGTTGTGGATAGTGTCATTTTTGGCTAGGGTGCAGATAAAATCAATGAAGAAGGTATTAAGGAGAGTAGCAGTATCTGTGGGAGAGCTATTAGGGTATGGGTTGGGGGAAGATGAGCACTGAGGATTAGCAGCTTGTTTACAGATTGCCAGAACTTTTTGAGGTTAGAGTGTAGGTTCTCTAGTGGTTTATGTAAAAAATGTTGTTTATCAAGGGTGACCTTTTTTTTTGTTAAATTATGGAGCTTTCTGTAGGTTTGATGATCAGTGGAGGAACTGGATTTCTTCCAGTTTTTTCATGCACTGTCTCTTGTTCATAAGTAGGTGGCTCAAGTGAGTTTTGATCCTAAGTTTCCTGATGGGGGCTAAGGAGTTAAGTATTGATAGAAAGATGTTAAAAGATAGGGCTGCATCCTCTAGGGGATACTGTGGAGGAAGGACCAGTTAATTGAAGAGAGCAGATGGTTAAAAGTATCTCGGTTAAAGCTGGAGAGTTTTTGACAGTCTTTGTAATGTCGGGGGTTTTGCAGCTGGGGAGAATGTCAAATAATGATGGTGGGATGGTGATCACTGAGAGTGCTGGGAATCTAGATCGGAAGCTGCTGCTAAAAAAGGGATAGTTAGTAGGGCATATAGAATATTGTGAAATAAGTATAAAAATCAAAGAAAGTTAGAAAAGATTGTGAAGAGAGATTGAATAAGCAATTCACAAGGAAACAACAGGACAGCGTATTTAAGTCTCCCAAATATACAACAAAGTCTAGAAGATTTAGGATTTTTGCTTGGAAGTGTTTGCATAAATATTTTTAACCCCAAGCAGACTCCAAATAATTTTTCCTCAGGTAGATGGCAAATGTTGGAAGTATAATGGGGAGGCAGAGGTAACTTGCAACATGTGGTTTGGGAGTGTAATGAGTTGGCAGACTTCAAAAATTCCTTACAGAGTACTCTGCCAGAAATATTGGGTGACAAAATGGATGTACCTAAGAAAATTATTTTTAAGCTGAGATAAAATATCTGAATTGCCTAGACACTGTAAGGTATTGCAAAGTTTAATTCTGGTGGCTGCCAAAAAGCAATTACGAAAAAATGGAAATCATAGTCTAAACCAACTATATTTGAAGTACTGAACAGTAACAGAGATAAAAGAACTGGAAGTGGGATCTTTAAAAAAGGGTAGGAGCAAATTACATAGAACTAAATGCAAAGTGTGGGAACAACACATACATAATACTGTTGAGGAGGAGGTGGAGTGAGGTTTAAGGGAAGGCAGGAATTGAGCTATTTATGTAATGCTGGATTGATGATAGTTATACAAAAAATATATGTGATGTATAATGTTTGTAACTAGGAACATGTCAATTTGGTTTGTTTTCTTTTATAGAAATGTATGTTTGGGTATGTTTTAAGTGATAATTCAATAAAGATATTAAAAAAATTAGCCAGAGCCTATTTTAGAAATGACATGTACGGAGCAAATGCAGCCTGTGAGTTATAATAGACTGTTACAGGATATTATCTGCAGTGGGACACAAACATACACAAATTTTCTCACTTTCTCTCTCTGTCTATCTCTCTCTCTCTCTCTCTCATACACACACACACACACACACACACACACACACACACACACACACACACACACACACACACACACACTAATTTATAGTAGCGAATCAATATATAATATCCACGGCAAGACCAGCCACCCTACGGTGTAAACCTTGGATCGAGATGATTGTTACTATTGAAGGGACACCCTGACCTCAAGTGCAAAAATGGGAAAAGGAGTAGAGGATGGATGGATGGATGGATGGATGGATGGATGGATGGATGGATGGATGGATGGATGGAATCAATATATAATATATAGCGTGTCTTCAGATACGGCAAGAAACCAGAGGACCCAGAGGAAACCCACAGAAGCACAGTGAAAATATATTCCACACAAGCAAAAGTATGACTACATGGCGGATGGACAGCAAAATACTTGAGAATGCCAAGTATTGGTGATTAGGCCGTAACAGTTCCAGCAATTTATTTCAGGTGGATTCACAACCAAATGATGACTAACACAGGAATAAAATGTAAATTATTAAGAGAAAGTCAGAATGGACAATATCTTAATTTTTATACATAGTACAAGTAATATGGAATATTTATACAGTTCCATTTTGAAATGTATTGCAGTTACTGAAGGAAATACAGAATGTTAATATTTGGTGTAATGAGAATGGAGTCTGACTTTGTAATTATCCATAATAGCTACAGTTAACTATGGCAGTAGCTATGAAGCAATATATGACTGAGTGGATCATCTGTAGAACTTTTGAGACTTGGGAAAAGTGTTAAATCAGCTATGCACATTTCTCTTTTAATATTTTATAACCACAAAAAAACTCTCTGTTTTGCTAAGCTGACATTAAGATTAATTGTTGATGTATGGTTCTTAACAGCATGAAGACTGAAGCATTTTGTATAATTTTTTTTAAATTCTTCACATGCTATTAAAATTTACCCTTGTTTGTTCATTTGATAACCAGGCAAGTGGCCTGGTCCAAAGACCATTTCTGTTATGACCTACATCAGAAGCAAACATATATATTTATATATATATATATATATATATATATATATATATATATATATATATAAAATCCCTACTAAATTTCAAAATTTCACATTCCCAAGACTCCAAACCTCAAGGACCAGAATCTCGAGATTGCAGAATCTCAAAGATAAAAAATAAACAAAAGTAAACAGAAAAACAAGATTGTGTAATATATATGCAGGTGTGTGTGTGTGTGTGTGTGTGTGTGTGTGTGTGTGTGTGTGTGTGTGTGTGTGTGTGTGTGTGTGTGTGTGTGTGTGTGTGTGTGTGTGTGTGCGTGTGTGCGTGTGTGTGTGTGTGTGTGTGTGTGTGTGTGTGTGTGTGTGTGTGTGTATCCTGCAGTGCATCACATATATATATATTTATATATATATATATATATATGTGATGCACTGCAGGACTGCCCGGGTCAGATTTCTTGGGACCTTGTCATATACTTTCTCTAAGTCTAGGAATGCCCAGTTACACTCTTTCCTCATCTCTAGCTTCTTCTCAGCTATGTCTCACTGCAAACACCGGGTCAGTTGTGCCGCATCCTGATCTGAATCTGAACTGCCCATTTCTCATCTTACTTTCTAGTACTCTGCATATTTATCAGTCACCCTCTCCAGTACTTCCATGAAATGTGACAGGAGTTTGATACCTCTGTACTGCCCAGAGTTGTGATTGTCCCTTTGTTCTTGAACACTGGCACTAGTATGCTTACTCGCTCCAGTCATCTGGGATACACCTTTCTCTCCATACTGCTGTGAGTACCCTTAGAAGCCATTTTTCTCCTATCTCACCCAGTATCATGATCATATCTGCTGAGACCTCATCTGAGCCCGCTGCTTTCCCAGACTTCATTTTCCTCAGTGCTGTCCTTACTTCTTCTATGGTGGGCTCTTCCTATTCTCTCATCATAGCCTGTGCCTGGGGCAGTGCAGCTTCTGTGGAGTTTTCTTCATTCAGAAGCTGCTAGAAGCACACATTCCATCTGCCTCTGATGTCCTGTGGACTCATGAGCAGGTTGTTGTTGATATTCCTTATGAAGTGTGCCTGACTATCTTCATCTTTCTGTCTTTGCCTTGCAACCTGATATAGTTTTTTAGTGCCATCTAATGAGTCACTTTCCAGAAGTTGATATAGTGCCTCTGATCCCTTGTTCTTTGCTACAGCAACTTCTTTCTTAGCCTGTTTGTTAGTCAACCAGTATTATTTCCTAGCCTGGTCTGTCACCACTTTTTCCTACATTTCTTATTTCTTTTGATGACTTCCTGGATTAATGCATTCCACCACCAGCTTTTCTTACGTATCATATTTCCATAGCTGCCTCAGCCACATATCTGTTCTGTAGTCCTTGCACATGCTATTTGAGGTGCTGCCATTCTTCTTCAACTCCACTTATTTCTTCTTCTTTTTGAGTGGCTAGAGCACTTTCAGGTCTTCAGCCTGGTCTCTGTTAACCTTAGAGCCTTCTCTGACCATTGCTTGCAGCTGATTGTGGCAAACAGTGGTTTATGCTGTGGGCCAACTGGGAATGGCTTTGCAATCACTGATTCTACTCCACTGCCCTTTCCTTGCCAGGAGGAAGTCAATCTGAGTTGCATATGATCTTATAACTGTCTCTCTTTCTGATTGACAAATTGGCTACCATCAAACTATTTGCCAGACAGAAGTCTAGAATGGTGTCAACTTCTGTATCCCCGTTGCCCCACCTATGTGGACCTAGGCAGTCTTCATATCCTGTTCTGTATGCCCCAACATGTGTATTCAAGTCAACCAATATTAACAGCAATTCAGGTTGTCCTGCTTTATCTAGTAGGTCCTGCAACTGCTGTCTGACTGCACTGTTTTCCTCACTATCACAACCCTGCTGTGGGGTATGGGCTGACAGTATGAATACTGCCCTATTATTAGGCTGGAGTCTGACTGCCATGAGTTTTTCACTAATTCTAAGAACATTCCTCAATTCCTTCTGAAGCCTCTCCCACACCACAAGTCCCACACCATTTCTAGCCTGTCCTCCTCCTGATTATTTAGACTCTGGATCCCAAGCCAAGTGGCTTTGCTGCATAGCCCTTCCATTTTGTCTCCTGAAAATATAAAATATCCAGCCTCCTCCTTACCATCGTGTCATTGAACCTACATTGAGTGTAGCAGTGCTTAACATCTTAAGTCTTATTTATAATATTAACTGAACAAATAACCATATTTTCATATATTTATAAATATCTCAATAAATAAGCAATCAGAAAGGATTTTTTTGCCATTACATGAAAGGGCAAGCTGGGATAAACAAAATGCTGCTGACACTATTAGCTGGATTCCAAAAGAAAGCTGCAGACAGCTCAATGTGCCAAAGGAAGCTGTCAGTACATTAGCAATGAACGTAATTCAATAATGGATGATGAAACAGGTGCAATAAATAATTTATTCAGCATAACTAAAGACTCTGCACATTCCCACCAAGTACCGAAACACAGTGGGTATAGCCAATGCAAATAAAGTGCGACAGACTAGTGTGTCAATAATTTAATGAAAACACTCAGTGGACGCCATATGTGCTTACCCTTAACCCTTCTTTATTCTACAAATTACTAAGAAATCCTGTGGGGTACTACAAGCCATAATACAGGGTGATCAAATGTATCCTAGAAGGTAGCCAGCAAGGCACCAAGACAGCTTTCTGAACAGGAAAAGATAGATAGATAGATACAGATTAGATTGAGATGTGGTATAGGCTGTGTGCAGGATGCGTGCAACTCACATGTATGCTCACAGTATGAACGGTAACCCAGTACTAGTAGAATCAAAAGTGTGTCTGAGTCTGGGTATACTGGTCTCTAGTTCATTCCAGTGGCATACGGGAGATGCTGTAGGAGTATTCCAGACAGCTGCCAGTTGCCTTCTAGCACAGTTCCTGGCAGTAATGTGCACCAAAGTGGATGAATACATCCAGTTGCCAACAGCAGCCATGGAGTGCAGAACTGTCATGCAACAGTTCTATGCCACAGCCAACTTCCCCTGTGTCCTTGGCACAACTGACTGCACCCATTTACCAATCAAAACTCCATCAGTACCTGATGCTGAATGGTACATGAATAGAAAGGGGTGACCATCGTTCAGTTGTCATGTGGTAAGTTCTGCAGTTGGCCACATTACCAATATCATGACAACACACCCTGGTAGTGTTCTGGGGGCTTTCCAACATGGTGAAATACTGGATGGGGTCCTTCTAGATGATTATATGAGCAATCACTATATTGTAAGCAGTAGACAAGCACTGTAGCAAGAAGTATGACAAACATTCTTTCTCATCCCCCAAAAGACAGGTTACTGAGGTTATCCACTGGAGCCTTGGCATATGACTCCATAGAGAGCTTCAGCAGCACCTTCTGAGTATGCATACAACAGGGCACATACTGCTACACGGAACATCATCAAACATATGTTTGGTGTGCTAAAAGTAAGATTCAGATGTCCTGACACACCTGGGGTTTCACTGCAATACAGACTAGAAAAAGCATTACATATGGTTACATATGGTTATGATGTGTGCCATACTGCACAACATGATTACATCAAAATACTGTGCCCTATCAGCTGCAGATGTGGGTGACCTAAACCAAGAATGCCAGATGTCAGAAGTAGAGCTGTCAGGGGTGTGACAGGATGATCAGGAGGACACAGAGGTGCGAAGAAATAGTTAAGGGTGACAAAGGCTGTGGCTATATGTCCTAGCTCAGAAAACATGGCAACATCAACTCACACCTTTGAGTCATGACAAGTCACATGTACAGAAGTAAACAGACAAAACAGTGATGCTCACACAGTGTTGCCCCACAACAGCAGCAGCACAGAGCATGACTAATGGAAATGGCCCATTACTTTTCCACTTTGAACATCATGCATAACATAAGCATATGATTCACTTGTAATACCTTATACCCATAACATGACATAGCAAGGAACACATATGGATATCTACAGAGGAAACATCACAACAGGAACATTCTCTGTAAGGTGCAGCACCACAGAGGACCACGGTGGTATGTGTGGCACACCTGAGGTGCACACAGCAGAAGGTTTTATTGTCCAGGTAGGATATCATACAGATGAGTAGCATGTGAAGTTAGCTGTACAACAGCCAGTAACACAATAAATATTGTAAGGGAATTTATCAGTACAAACATAACCTAATTGCAGAGGTTGTATACTAATACTGACACATCACACAAAGCATAGTGAAGTGCAACAGTGTTAGAAAATACACTATGTACCATGCAGCAGCATGAGTAATGGTAGCATGTCAAGAACTGGCCAAAATGAAACATACCTATGTTACAAACAAGTTTCACATTACATGCCTGACATTTAATGTCACACATAAGGCAATAACACAATCACAGGTTATTGCTTCAACATGAGTTATTTAGATGTAAGAATATGTTCAAACATGCAGATCATCAATGACAGGCAGTACATATCAGCCAATGGACATGCATCATCGTTTGAGATATACAGCAACATAGGAATATATGTGTGTGTGTGTAAGTGGGTAGATACAGGAAGGCACACATGGAAGTACATGTCAGAAAGAGGATAACAAATGGAAAAATGTCAACATAAGTGTATGTAGTGCTGATGGTGAGGCATAATAGTACCTAATTAAAATGCCATATGTAACACTGGTATGCGTACAGAGGCATACCTGTGCATGCGGGTATATTAGACAAGAATTAAATGTATAGTGTAGCAATGAATGCTGGAAGAATAAGGTAACATGATAATGATGATCATGAGAAATGCTTGCTGTGTGTCATCTATCAAGAGGTACAAACAAGGAAGCAGAGAGATTGAAACATAGATCATTGCAGTTGTCAGTATCTGAATTAACAGATAATGACAAATATGTGTAGCATAACACAACCTGAAGGCAGATACTTAACTCAGATAAATGATTAGAAAATGCCTGTGGCATCAGACATTTGAGAAACCACTTACAGATGGATTAAGCAGTGGTCAACACAGTGGTCATCATTGCCACAGGGTCAGAATGACACAACAGAACACACATTGTATCAACTGTCAGTATTTCTCAAATGTAGTCTAGGGCACCCACATTGATGGCT
Organism: Protopterus annectens; assembly: GCF_019279795.1. Lineage (NCBI taxonomy): Eukaryota > Metazoa > Chordata > Ceratodontiformes > Protopteridae > Protopterus > Protopterus annectens. The sequence continues at coordinate 233,649,711 of NC_056746.1, forward strand.
CACACCATGGTCCTGGATGCCCCTGCCACATCCAGAAACACTAGGCCCATTTTGGTGAACTGAGGTGTTGGATGTACTGACAGTAGCAGTGTGGGGCACAGTGAGGGTAGAAGCAGTAGCGCAATGTGTTTGTCTGGATGTGACTGCTGGGTTCAAAGTAGATTGACTATCAGCAGGTGTGTGCAAGTTGCAGAACAAACATGTGTGAGGGCCATGTGTGGTTCGTGTGGGAGGTGGTCTGCCTCTATCCACTGGAGTTAATACGTAATGCCCAGTTTATACTATGGCACTGCTCTGACACCACCATAACAAGACTTTCAACAGAGCTGCAACAGATACCACACTGTCATGCTCTGCAACCAATGCTGCCATGACCTCTGCATGTCTGCCCTCCTGACCTTCATATAACACACGCAGCTGGTGTGCTACATGATTGGTAGCATGGGCAAATGCAAGCAGGTCAGAGCCATGACATCACTGTGAACATTCATGAGCTTGTAACAGTATGTGGACACCCTCAGGCATGCATCCATCCACATCAGTTACACTCCCACATGTAGTCCAACAGAAAGTATAAGTCTATCTTGGGAAAAGTCACCATCAGTACCTGACTCAAAACGGAACAGCTGGTCATGGTCATCATCATCATCATCATGTCCATCATCTGATATCCCCACATTATCAGAATGGCCTGCCACACTATCCTTCTGATCAGAGGCCACACCATGATACACATGACTGTCCCCTTCCAGGCCAGACAATGGAACCAATGCAGTGGCCTGTGTGCCACTGGCCATACTATCATATTGAGGCACATCACATTCCACCTCAGGATCAATGGATGGGCTACTTGAGTAGGTAGGTAGTGGATGTGCTGCAAATACAGACAGATGACACATATCATATACATTCACAGAAGTCATATGATGCAAGATATGACTGAAATTATGTGACAACTAGCTAACTACAATGAATATTCATGGTGATATGGATTTACTGACTCACAGTGGCTGTGGGTGGTGCAGGGGCCCTATAGAGCAGAGGCATACCATGTCAGTCACATATCAAGCAAACATGATGGACAGTGGGGAAAAAAACCCTACTGAAGACATACCTGGCATGTTCTCCTCTTACTCATTTTCAGTGGTGAAGGTTGAAATGCCACTATCATGTAAAAAGAGACACGTACACAATAAGTTAGTAGTAAGTGTATGAACAGCATCATATAGCATTTAAAATGATGTATAACACACTGCAAATAAGATATTCAAATAATGTCTGCACTTGTTGGCAAATGCACCATCTGGCACAAGGCTGTACCTGTAGGTTAAAATGGAACACAGACAACAGGTGAATATAGCCCTGAGTCATAACAGGAGACAGAGGCACACAAAGACTACTGATCACACTAACAGTACTTTTGCTGTTAATGGGCATATGCAACTGAATCACACAGCAGTACACATGGTGCTGACAATGTTATCTATACATTGTTTCGGTGATATAACACGCTATAACACTTACCATGTGCATCCGCATCTGGAGTGTTTTGCCATATGTGATGTAGTTCTGCTACTGTGACAGTAATAAAAAAGAAGGTGAGATATGTGATGAATGGACTTGAATGACAATTGGATTATGCTTCGGTGTGTCTGAATGTCGGTTATACCAGTATATCCTAGAACACCTACCTCAATACCTCCCCCAGGTATATGATGATCCCAGCAGGTGTTATAGTGGGAGGCCAAGAACATCATTATCTCATTTGGGGGAGGCAATAGTGGCCCACATCCAGTGGCATTTCTCTCCCTCTCATAGTGGTGAAGTCTGTTGGCTGCAGAGCAGATAATGTTGCCACAACATTGCAGGCCTCCCTGGAATGGTTTTGTCCACCGATAGCATTAATCCTGTTGGCAATAACCCAATATCCCTCCACATTTGCTGTCTCCACACAGTATCACCCATCCATCCTAGCAAATTTGGATGGTGCAGTGGTGCAGCGGTAGCATTGTCACCTCACAGCAAGAGGTTCTCTGGTTCGATTCTTGGCTGGTGTGCCTTCTGTGCGGAGTCTGTATGTCCTCTCTGCGCTCGTGTGGGTTTCCTCCGGGTGCTCCATTTTCCTCCCACTTTACAAAGACATGCATCTAGAGCCTTTCTCCCTGGGCCTCTGCTGAAAATTGGCTTTGTTCTAAGTCGGACTTTCCCAGTTAACAAATGTTAAATAAAAAAATAAATAAAAATTTTGACCATGCTGGCACAGAGCCTCTATAATAACTTCATTTTCCCTTGCAGAAAAATTCTCCAACCTATTATGACTAGATATCTGAAAGAAAGGGTGATATGCACATATCAGATTTTATACAGAGGTTCAAATGTTGATATGTCACTGTTCAAAGCATATGCCAATTGAATGCCTTGCCTCTCATGTACAGTGCACTGTTATTTAAAGCAATCCATATCATCTATATTACTGTCTTGTACAGATAAGCATAGAGAACATCTAAATAGCTGATCCATATGTTTTAACATCATCAGCATACATCTGCATAGCAATAAATCCATTCCACATCTTACAATATCTCATATATGCAGATGTTGGAGTGGGATTTGGACCAATGTCAGTGGATATTTTGACACGTAAATGCCAAACACCATAACCGTTGCATCACACCTTCAGTAGTGCAAACACGGTGTCACAGTTACATGCACATCCAGCTACACCTGCCAATTCTATATCAAGCATGAGAGGTTCTACTTCATAACATTGAAATTTCATAACGTTGAATTTCATAACACTAAGACCAAAACATCTAAATCCCGAAACACTGAAAACCCAAAATATTGAAAATTCAGAACATTGAAAGTGTGCTTCATAACATTGAAAAGTACAATGCACATGTAAATAACATCCCCTCCACCTACAACAACACCTAACTAACAAACACACTTTCTACTAAGTTTCTGCAGGGGGACAAGCCCCTCTGCACCCCCCACACCCCCCCATAAATTAAATATCTCAACTCCAAGATCGCACTACAATGGAAAAAAAGTTAATTTCCTAATCTCATTGCATCACAATTACCATACACTGAGCTTAGGAAATTAACTTTTTTCCACTGTAGTGCAATCTTGGAGTTGGTATATTTAATTTACGGGGGGGGGGGTGAGGACAGAGCCCCCCACATGGGGGTGCAGGGAGGCTTTACCCCCTGCAGATACATAGTAGAAAGTGTGTTTGTTAGTTAGGTGTTGCTGTACATGGAGGGGATCTTATGTACTTGTGCAATGTAGTTTTTAATGTTATGAAGCACACTTTCAATGTTCTGAGTTTTCAATGTTTTGGGTTTTCAATGTTTTGAATTTTTGATGCTATGGTCTCAATGTTATGAAATTCAATGTTATGAAATTTCAATGTTATGAAGTAGACCCCATGAGGGATATGTCACAGATGTCATTGTAATCAGTGACAAAGATCAGCACAAATGTGATATTCCTGATATGTTAAACAACAGATCTATCTGAATGTGTTAAAACACCAAGGCAGAGCAAGATCAGTTTATGAAACATGAACAGTTATGTGGTCATAGTTAGATGTGACAATAACAAACAAGTTAATGCTAAGCCATCCTGAGGTTCTCTCAATCTTACTGAATGACATAACAACTGAATATCTGTAAATCAAACCTTGAACATACAATTTGCAGATAACCCTGCAAATCATTATCTGCAAAGCTACTACAGATGTCCAATTGAATATGCGTTACTAACAGATATTAGCACGTTTTGTCCATATCCGAAGTTCAATAGGGCCAGTTTGCTTGTAGCCATATAGCTATATACGGGGAAAACCTCCCTAATAATGATGGAAATGTATCCACATGCATGCATATTGGGGATGTCTACCCCCATCCTTTATGTAACTGACATATTGAGGTACAGATAATTTCCCCAAACAAAAAATTAGAAGTTTCACACTGAACACTATGAACATAGCAGAGTGATAATGAACACTGTATTCCACAAAAGCAATACAAGCAGCAGACCTCATGAAAGCTTACCTTTTGGAAGATAGCAGTCAAGCAGCAATATCTAACAGTGAGGTCAGCTCAGAGTAAACACCTACTATGTACCATTTGCACCATACATAGTTAATGAGATTCATTAGCATACAGTGTTTTGGAGTTCCAGCAGTAAATGTCCATGTAAGTTTTCAAATCTCAGAGCATTCACCATTAGTTTGACATATGTGTAGAGTGCTTAGAGTAAATACCTAATAATTATCATTTAATGAGAACATCTGGACCACATGCCTGATGCCCAATCAATAGTTTGCTATCACCTAAATTTGCCACTTTTAAAATGTGATATTGATACATTTTCCTATCATTCCACTGATACCTGTGAACTGAGTGGGTCCTCAGTGAGCAAATATTTGAAGGTGGTTTTCATCACCGTACCAAGAGTTTCAATAAAATGTCAACCAAGAGGAGGCTGCTGCACATCCGAGTGCCCAGCTGGACTGATGAAAAGACCCTCCAGATGTTGGTCATTTACGTTGGACATGAGCAGAAGATGCAAGCACATCTAAGGTATTTTGCACAGATTAACATTTGGAACTGGACTGTGAAGGAGCTCCAAGGACATACAGAGAGATTTAATACAGGCTTGCAGGTCTGCCATTGATACAGTGACCTTCACTGTAGGGACCAGGATGACCTGTAGAACAAGATTTCTCAAGTTTGACACCAGACCCAGGATGCCTTCAGTATGTGCCAAAACCCATGCTTTAACACCTACTACTTACTGTTAGCATTTACTGACCATATGTTGTTACATGAAGTAGGGTCCATAGCTCATCATCATCATCAACCTGCTTTTTCCTATTTTTCTACATGGGGTCGGGGTATCGTGTTAACTGTTGCCAACTTTCTTGATTCAGTGCCACACTCCTGCCTTCTTCAGCACTCATGCCTGACTGTCGCAGATCTTCTTTCACACAATCCATCCACCTCTTTGCTGGATGTCCTTGCTTCCTCTTACCTTCTTCTTGTCTGTCCCAAATCTTCCTCACCAGATTGTCTTCTGCTTTTCTACATGTGCCCAAACCACTGTAATCTGTTCTCTTTGATCTTTCCTGCAATTGGAATTACTTTAGCTTCTGCTTTTATGCCCTCATTTCTTCATCTGTCCAACAGTGTGCAGCCTACCACCTTTCTCAGGCACTTCATTTACATCACCTCTAGCTTCTTCGACTGTTCTGCCTTTACTGCCCAGGTTTCTGTACCATACAGTAGTACTGGTCACACCACTGTCTTGTACACCTTACTTTTCAGCTTCTTTGGCATTCTTCCATCATAGACTACACCTGATACTCTATGCCAGTTGGCTGCAGCCCCTCTGATTCTAGCTTTGACCTCTTCATTCAGACTACCCTTCTCCTCATCTACCCCTGCCAGATACTTGAAGCTGTTTACCTGTTCCACTATCTTCCCTTCTATCTCTATTCTCAGCTTCTTCTGATTTCCCCAATTTGTTGCCATTACCACCATCTTATCTGTGCTTAGTTTCATCCCATGTGCCTTCAGATTTGCATTCCATTCTCCTATCCTTTGCTGAAGTTCTAGCTCAGAGTCTGCCTGTACTATCACATTGTCTGCATACAGCAGCTTTGTTGATCCATCCCCTTCAACCTGTTTGCTAATGTAGTCCATCACCAGTATGAACAGCAGTGGGCTTAGACTTGAACCCTGATGTACACCCACTCCCACTGGGAACCCCTCTGTGAGGCTGAACACTGTTCGTACTTGAGTCATTGGGTCCTTGAACATAGCCTGAACTAATTCTACCAATGTTTCTGGGACTTCAAATCACCATAGTACTGCCCAGATCAGCTTTCTTGGGACCTTGTCATATGCTTTCTCCAAGTCTAGGAATGCCCAGTTGGACTCTCTCCTCATCTCTAGCTTCTTCTCAAGTATCTGTCTCAATGCAAACATCGGGTCAATTGTGCTGCATCCTGATCTGAATCCAAACTGCTCATCTCCCATCTTACATTCTACTACTCTGAGTATCTGTTTATTGATCACCCTGTCCAGAACTTTCATGCAATGTGATAGGTGTTTGATGCCTCTGTATTGCCCACAGTTGTGGATGTCCCCATTGTTCTTGTACACTGGCATGGGTATGCTTATTCTCCAGTCATCTAGGATAAGCCTTTCTCTCCACACTGCTAGTACCCTCAGGAGCCATTTCTGCCCTATCTCACCCAGCATCTTTATTATATCTGCTGTGAACTCATCTGAGCTTGGTACTTTCCATGACTTCATCTTCCTTAGTGCTGTTCTTACTTCTTCTAGGGTGGGCTCCTCTTCTTTTCTCATCATAGGCTGTTTCCAGGGCAGTACAGCTTCTGTGGGGTTTTCTTCACTCAGAAGCTGCTGGAAATACTCCTTCCATCTGCCTTTGATGCCCCGTGGACTGGTGAACAGGCTGTTGCTGGTATCCATTATGAAGGGTGTCTGACTATCTTCTTTATCTTTCTGTCTTTGCCTTGCAACCTGATATAGTTTCTTTGTGCCCACTACTGAGTCACTTTCCAGAAGTTGGTACAGTGCCTCTGATACCCTGATCTTTGCTATTGCAACTTCTTTGTTAGCCAACCAGTAATCCTTCATAGCCTAGTCAGTCTTTCCTGTCTCCCACTTCTTCCTTTACTCCTTCTTTCTTTTGATGACTTCCTGGACTTCAGCATTCCACCACCAGCTCTCCTTATGCACCTTATTTCCATATCTGGCTCGTCCACATATCTGTTCTGTAGTCCTAACACATGCTGTTTTAGGTGCTGGCATTATTCTTCAACTCCACCTATTTTCTCCTCTTCTTGGGGTGCTAGACCCCTGAGTAATTCCTTGAACTGTTGTACTTTCTCTCCAGTCAACTTCCAGGTCTTCAGCCTGGTCTCTGTTGACCTTAGAGCCTTCTCTAACCACTACTTGCAGCTGATTGTGGCAACTAGTGGTTTATGCTGTGGGCTGACAGTTTCACTGGGGATGACTTTGCAATCATGAATTACCTGTTCCTTACTAAGAGGAAGTCTACCTGAGTTGCATGTTGACTACTCTTGTATGTGTTCTTGTGACTGTCTCTCTTACTGAACCATGTGTTGGCTACTATAAAGCCATTTGCCAGACAGAAGTCTAGAATGGCTTCTCCTTCTTTATTCCTGTTTACCCACCCATGTGGGCCCAGGGAGTCCTCATATCCTGTTCTGTCTGTCCCAATATGTACATTCAAGTCCCCCCATTATCAACATCAATTCATGTTGTCCTACTTTATCTAGTAGGTCCTGCAACTGCTGTCTGAATGCACTCTTTTCCTTACTATCACAGCCCTGCTATGCGGCATAGGCTGAGATTATGAATACTGCCCTATCATTACACTGGAGTCTGACTGCTATGAGCCTGTCATTAATTCTGATGATATCCCTTACTGCCTTCTGAAGCCTGTCTCTCACCACAACTCCTACACTATTTCTAGCCTGCCCTCCACCTGAGTAGTAGACTCTGGATCCCAAGCCAAGTGGCTTTGCTGCACTGCCCTTCCATCTAGTCTCTTGGATACATAGGATGTCCAGCCTCCTTCATATCATCATGTCATCCACTTCCAAGCTGCATCCTGTCAGTGAACCTACATTAAGCGTAGCAATTCTCAGTTCATACTTGGCAGGTTGGTTGGTTTTATGTCTAGTTTTCACTTAACAGAGTTATCCCAGATAACCCAGGCTAGGCAACTAGACACCAGCCAGCGAGTAGCTTATTGACCCAGGGCTGCTGGGCTTTATGGTGGGCACACACTAGCCAGTAGTGGCACATATATCCCTCCCACCGTTAGCAAGGGTCCCTGGCGTGGGTCAGAGTAGGCCGGGTCCTCAATCCACTTATCACCGGTAACTACCCATGCCCATTTTTGGCGACATTAGTCAACATGACCGAATCACCTAGAGCCATATTTTACACCATTGAGTAGCTAGCCCTGCCACAGCATGCAGTCTGTGATCCATGTTCCCCTATCTTGAGGATACTGCGCATCACAGTAGATGCTCAAAGTGGTTGGCCTGTACCACCCTATAGGGCACCATGTAGAGTCTGTGCTGCTGCCCACAGCTCCATTCATTGGTGAGTTTGAGATGGAAACACTCATCATAGTTTTTGGACATGGGAGAAACCCCATGGAGACACACGGAGAACATGCAAACTCCAAACAGGCATTGGTCGGATGTCAGGATCGAACTTTGTACCTTGTGCATGGCAGGCAAAGACCTTAACCACTAAGCCATCTGGTCAATAGCTATTCCATATATAATACATGAATGAATATGACTAGGGAACTCTTAATGGAATTAAAATGCTATATTTAAATATTGATAGATGTCTAACTACACATATTAAGGTAATCTGTATACTAGCTCGGCCAAACATGCTGGTGTGCAGTATATTTAAGTAACATCGGGTATTATGAACGAATAAAAGTATTCTACAGATCCTGGTGAAAATGCCAGTCATTCAGAGAGCATATTCAGCCATGAAAAGCGCTGTAATGTGCATTAGATCGACTGGCTGATCAATGTATATCAAGTTTGATTTTCCATAGGTTCAGGTCCCACTAATTCCTTGATATACGCAAAATTTATGGGCAACATCGTTTGATTTTCTTTGCTTGATATGATGATGCTGCAAGGTTGTGAACTGACTCAGGGAGTAATCTGTACACATTTAATTTTTGGAGTGAATTAATGGCTGCAGCGCATAGGTCTTGGATGACAATGCATTTTGCCATTATCCTCAGTTCTTCGAAAATGTACTATACTGTTCTATACACTGATGCATGTGTAATTCCATTGCAGTGATCATAAAAGTTAAATTTTGTGAGTTTTGTCCAAAGTGTTCATTAATATGTGTCCATGTGAAGTACTTCTTAACTGAGTCAAAGAATTCTAACACTAATGCAGGTCACCATGCATTTGATATGAATGAGTGTAGTAATCAGACTGGATATATATCAAATGTGGGGATGTAATGACAACATTGTGGCATAGTTGATGGCTTAGCACTTTTGGCTTGTTTCTTTAACTGCATTCCTAAATGCTATGTTGTTTTGGGTTTGAACCCCACTACTGTCTTTTAATTCCTGTCATGGACATTCTTTTTATTTTAACATTGAAATGTGTGTGTTACTTGTAACCTATGTGATCTACTCTCTGTGTTGTAGTACAGGATTATTGGATGCTACAGATGTCAATGCATTGCTTCATTATCCACAATATTTCTAAACATTTTCATGCCATTTACAAATTCACCATTTGCATCCTTGCACTCCTATTGCACCTTGTATTGAACATCCCAAAAATATGCATACTCAGCATTGTATATTACTTGATTAATAGTCACATACTTTGATATTTGCCAGTTCTAGGAAATTTTGGGAAGCTTGCACTAGACCTTGCATTCCATTTGAGTGTGTGTTGTATTAACAGTTCATTTACAGCAAATCTGAACATATACTCCCTTGACTGTAGCATAGCTGAAGTGTTGGTAGGGTTCTGGACTTTGCTTGAGTTCCACTCTGTTAGCACTAATGTGTAGGTGTACAAGTCTGTTACAACATTATCTTATTTCACTTTGCTGGTTCGCATAATAGTCATTGTAATTGGGGCTATGTTACTCATTACTTTGTATTTATCTTTGTATTTATATTTTTAAATGGAGTACTGCGGTGGTGTAAATAGATTAATTGCAGGCACAGACAGACTGAATCTAGATCAAGTATGAACATCTTCTTTTCACTATTTATTCCACACTTGTCAGTGTGGTATTCGTTAGTTTACTTAAACACATATTAATTGACAACAAAATGTTTATGTGTCTGTTATGTACATACAGCATGGCCTAAGCAAGACCATAACACCATTTGACATGACACTTCATCCACAGATCTGACCAGACTGTTCAATTCCATTTTAGATGCAAGTATGTAGTGATTTTATTTGCTACCCATGATGCACCGCACAAATCATTTGCATGTAATTTTCAGTTACAGACTTGCATGTATAGATAAGCTGATTTTTAAAATATCACATATCTGATACATGTGATGTCCACATGTATCAGACATTGTACATATAACAGTTTTATCAGTGCATGTTACTATTGTAGTGACAACTCAATATATATTTGTGTGGTAATCATTGTAGTGAGATCATCTGTACATGCAAATTAATACCTGTACTGCTATCACAACTTGCCCAGAGTTACATCCTATATTAGTAATGGTACATGTATGCTATAGCTGCGTGACACTCCTGTGTAAGTGTGTCATATGCTAATAGTGCTAAACATGCACTTGTATCAATGGATATCATCCTGATCTCTCATTTGGTTTCCAGTAAATGGTGATAGTGTGTGTTGTGGTTTAATATGCTAGGTATTCATGTGTGCCTACAGATTATTAATATATGTGTGGTAATAATGTCATTTCTTCATACATATTCCGCATAAACTTTTCTAGGTTTTCTTCTGGATTTTTACATTTTTTTTACCATCCAATAATGTGACCTTTACATTTGCATTACATCCTTACATGACCATAACATTTGGTAGACACACATTACACCAATCATGTATAGGCTATGTTGATGTTGTCAATTGCACATTTAATATATTGTTATTATCTGACATTAAGTTGACATGCCCTGTTATTATACTCATATCAAGGTGCAGTTGTTATTGTTATTTTATGTCTTCACACCTTTTAACAGGTACATATTGTTGTTAATACAGTAGTTATACATATGATACCCCATGCCATGTGGATTACATACTGATAGTTTAAGATATATATATATATATATATATATATATATATATATATATATATATATATATATGTGTGTGTGTGTGTGTGTGTGTGTGTGTTCCCTTCTTTAGAGGCCATTTTAGATGCTTCTTTGACATGTCAGTTGATGTCTTATATTTCTGTTCTATTACATTTCCACTAATACTGGAATGATTTCTTATCTAACTTTGATATTGGCAGACAATCCACTGACACATGACTTACATGATGTGTTTGTACATATGGCTATAGTGTCTGTCATTTTCAGCATATTGTGTGAATGCATTTCATATGATATGTTTGTATTTCAAAATTGTTGCCCATTATATTCTGACTTATGTTACAGATATGCTTGATAGTGCTAAGGTTTGATCTATTGCAGATTTGCACAGACACGTAACTAATGGATTAATTCTCACATGACTAATATATCACATACATTTATTTACTTATTATTTATTTAACATTTGTTTACTGGGAAAGTTTGACTTGGAACAAAGCCAATTTTCAGTGGAGACCCGGAGAGAAACACTCCAGATGCATGTCTTTGTAATGTGGGAGGAAATCCGAGCACCTGGAGGAAACCCACACGAACGCAGGCAGGACATGCAGACTCTGCACAGAAGATACCCCAGCCAAGAATTGAACTGAAGAACCTCTTGCTCTGAGGTGACAACGCTATCACTGCACCACTACTCTGTCCAACACTTATATACTGTACAGGGTGTATTACTTGTATATATTTTTATATGTATTTACTGTTTTTCCTTTGCTCTTAAGGCCTTTTAAGGCACATGCAAGGATGTACAGTTATTGTTATGTTACAGAGTGTAGGACCTGTGCCTGTCCACCCATCCATAGACAATAGTGATGACAAGCATGACCATTTCCTGCAGAGTCAGACTCCAAGGACCAGGGTGGGAACCAGGATGATGATGATGATGATGATGATGAGGGACTGGGACCAGAACACACCATCATTCTAGCAGACTGAGAGCAACAACATCCTCCACCATACCAGCCAAATGACCTGAGGGACCAGATCCATGATGTCATCCCTGATGTGTTCCAGACCCAGATGAGTGATATTGGTTCATAGGTGTTTACTAGGCTAATGACCACAAGGGCCTTTTTAAGCCTAGCCATGCATCCCAAATCTCTGACAAGTTCTGGTACCTTTGATAGGTCTAAGCAGGGGCTTGCGAGTTGAAGCATTTACAAGCAGGGGCCTGGGTGATAAACCATTTACAGGCTGCCATTGTCCATTAGAGACACATTTCCAAAACAGGGATGAATTTCCCATTCCCCATCCAGTTCTCCAAGTTACATTTGAATTGGGTGAGGGAGGAAGTCTGTTTCACATGGATGGGGAGCCTGTTCCAGAGAGGGGGTAGTTTCTGGGATACATACATGTCTCTCCAACAGGCCCAATTTAGATCACAGGTAAGGTTTAAGTCTTTAGAATGAGTAATTCTGGTGCTGTTTGTTTTGTGGATATACAGGAGGTCCATTAGAGTGGTGTCTGACAATGCCTTGTATGCCAGGCATAGATCTCCCATCAACAGCCTGTAGGAGACAAAATAAAGGGATTGGGCCTTGAGGCAGTCTGCAAAGGACATGTTACTCACACCTTATATTCTTTTACTGAGGAACCTCTGTGCACCTTCCAATTGTTGGATATGCCTGGTTAGGTACATACAAAAGGGGGGATTTTATTCAATGATAGGTCTGATGAATGCTGAATACAGTGGAACAATGACTTCCTTGGACCTAGATGCTATACCTTAGTTTATAAGTTGCACAAAATAGAATGATTTCCTCACTACTGTATTTCCTGAAGGAAGGTTGATGGGGAGAGAGGGGTGAAGTTGGAGCTGAATTTTGTTGGGCAGTAGGTTTACTATATCTTCTGGCTCAGTGTAGGTGGCTTGACTTACAATTGTATATTGCCTTTGAGGTTGCAGGCATAGCTAAATAATGTCTTGTGCTTGTGCTTGCCCTGGGAGACCAAATTTACATAAAAATTGGCTTTGGTAGACTTTATTTGTCATCTGAGTTGTTTGTTTAGTTTGGTGAGAGTGCTTTTATCCTGCTAGGTGCTGAACTTCCTAATTTTTGCCATGATTTCATTTTGATAGGCAATTTCTTCCTGGATATGGCATGGGCCATGCAAGAGTCCTTCCAGAGGATCACATCAGGGAGGGCCCTCTGGACCATAGGTATTGTCTGTATGATCAAATCATGTACCATCATGGTGTGTTCCTATTTGGCTATTTTGCATTATTACATACATCTGTGCATAAATCCCATATTGTAATCATGCTTGTAGGATGTAACACGTGATGCACACTTCATAGCTCTGTATGGGGCAAGACTTCTGACAGTTGTTAAAATATGACACTGCCAATATTACCATGGTGTCACATTCTCATCAGATGCTGATGCACCTGATTACTAGTGTGCTACAGATAGCAGGACAGGTATTCCTGTACTCTGTATGTGGATTCCCTCTTTTCCATGCAATGCAATATGACAATGTTACTTCAGATCTAGTCTGCCTTTTTATGACACAGGTGGCATTCCTCCAGTGTGAGTCACTTGTCTTGCTAGCAATGTTCATGTGCACACAGGGACAATTTCCAACTTTAGCAAATGTGCTGCATTACGCATACAGTCATAGATTATTACTAGGCTAACAACCTGGGAGGTGGCCTTTCTAAGCCTAGCCAAGTTTTCCCCAAAGAATAATGATGTCCTGTATCCAAATAGGACATTGAGGGCCAAGCATCTATAAGCTACCTCTGTCCATAAGGGACATGGGTGCCAGGTCGGGTGCAAATTTTCTATTTTCCATCCACTGATCTAGGTTGCAGTTAAACTGGGTAATAGACAAACTCAGCTTCACACGGATGGGAAGCCTGTTCCATAGGATGGGCAGTCTCTGGGACACATATTGGTCTCTCCAGCATGTTCTGTTTAAGTCACAAACAAAATTCAGGTCACTAGACCTCGTATTTCTGGTACTCTTTGACTTACAAATATGTAGGAGATTCATAAGTGTGGTTTGCGGATGCCTTATAAGGTTTGGTGCGCCTTGTATTCTTTTTGTAAGGAACCTCTGAGGCCACTCTAGTTGCTGCACATGCCTGGTCAGGTACATACCAAAGGGAGCATTGCACTCTAGGATTGGTCTGATAAAGGAGTACAGTAGTATAATAACCTCTGTGGACCTAGATGCCATGCCCTTACTTATAAGTGAAGCAACATAAAAGGATTTCCTCACCAATGTGGCCACATAGTGGTCAAAGGAAAGGCTACTGTTTACATGCATACACAGATTGCTGACCATTGTGTTGACTCTTAGGGGTGTATTATCAACATGCTAATTAGCTGTGATAGTTGATGTCCCAAAGGGTTCAATTATGCATTTCTTAGCATTGAGTTTAAGATCATGTCTTTGGCACCATTTGTTTGTCAGAATGGACCTTCTTGAAGAATGCTAGTGTCTGCAAGGGAGTTGATGATAACCCCCAGCTTGCAAACATCCACATGCTTAGCCAGCCATAACCCTTCAGCATTTGCTTCCATTTCAGAGAAATAGTTACCAAAAAGGAACGGGCTAAGTACCAAGCCCTGGGGAACTCCACTAGTGACTGACCTCTTGATAGAAGTGACCTCACCTATTTTCAACCTCCTGGGTCCCATCAGTGAGCTGGCTGGGTATCCAGTGGGTGATAAAAGGGTTTATACCTAAATTAATGAGCTTGTCTATAATGCTTGTGGGGTATTGTATCAAAAGCCTTCGCCAGGTTGAGGTAAGCTGTGTGCACAGTCTTACCTTCATCCATTGCTTTGGTGACCCTCTCAAAAATGTCCACCAGATTTAATAGGCATGACCTTCCTTTAACAAAGCTGAACTGTGATGGGTCCAGCATTTGCAGGTTACCTATGGCCTCATTTAGCATGCCTATGATGATTCTTTCCATGTCCTTACATATGAGCCTGGTAAGGCTTATGGACCTGTAATTACCCAGATCAGTGGTTGAACTTCCTTTGTGTAGGGGAATGACTGTAGCCATTTTTCATTCCTTGGGCACAAAACCAGACTGAAGGTTCCAGTTGAAGTGATTCAAGTGAACCAGAGAGGTCATGTTTCATGCTATTTATTAAGCATCACGGGTTGTTACTGGGGCTCATCGATGCAGTACTTTTGGTCTTGGAAAGTGCACTGATGACATGTTCCCATGTAATGGCTGGGGGGATTGTGTTATGTAGTATTTTCTTTTGAACTAACAGTAAGTTCTGTGCATTGTTGTGTATTTCCTATGAGGTTACGGACATAGCTGTAGAAAGCTTTGTGGTTGCCCTTTGCTTGAGAAGCTATTTTTTCTTCAAATTTAGCCTTTGAAGTATTAATTAACTCTCTTAGCTGCCTGTTTAGATTGGTCAGGGGGCTTTTAGTATGTATGGTTTTGTTCCTTCTACGTTTGGCCAAGATTTTTTTTTCTTTGTATAACCGATTAATATTGTGATTCTACAAGGGTGGCTTGTCTTTTAAGTTTGTCTTATTCTTAAAACAAGTGGGCATAGCTAGCTCTATACAACTATCAATATGACTGGGCAGAGATTTTGTAAATATCTCAGTGTATGCAATTAAGTTTACTGGGCTTGGGGGTGCTTGGAATTTAGCCAAGGTGTTGATTAGTAGAGATAGGTTAGCCTTGGAATAGTTCCTAAAGGTTTTTGGTTTTGCTGGATGCCTGGAGTTAATTTTTATTTCAAGTAATGGTGGGTAACATCGTCCTCCCATGTTCGTGAGTACAAGGTCAAGGATGTTTGTACCCCTGGTACGAGAATGGACCAACTATTCCAGGATGTTGGTATTAACAAAGTTTAGGAATCACATGGCTTGTGCATTAGAAGTGGTGTAGGATTCCCAATCTATACAGGGTTAGTTGAGATCCCTCATGAATATCATATGGGGTTGAACTGTGAGGGACTCTAGTACATTGAGATAGGTAGTATGGGTTTCCTGGGACATGCAGGGGGACCAATAGGTTGCAAGGATGTGGTACAACACCCTGTTTGTGATCAGTTGCACATGTATGAGTTTCAGTGGGTCATACACTTTACCTAGTCTGACCTAGTCAGATTTCCACTGATTGCCTCTCTGGTTTCTTTGCATTGCACCTGGTTTACACCCCTTGTGCTATCTGCTATCTCCCTCCCCCAATACTAAGTCAATATTAGAATCCTGCTGAGCATGGAGCCATCTTTAAATTTCTAGTCTCCCACCAGGACACAAGTGCTGTTCAGTAATTGCATTCTGCTTGCTGAGCACACTCAAGCAAATCTGCAGTCTGCGTCTACCACCCCACCCATACAGTATAAGAAGGAATCAGTACTGCAAAACTAAACAAGGATATACATTTTGAGCCTCAAGAGCAGGGTCAGTCCACCCAGGCATTCTACATGTATGTTTTATGAGAGTGAAGCTATTACATTAGCAGTATTTCTTAGTAGTTCTCAGTGTGTTAATAAAACTGACTGTTGTAGCCTTGTGTCCCCCCCCCAGCTACTGCAGTAATCCTAACTGTCCAATAGACAGTATACATTTAATTCAGATCCCTGTGACTAAATTAACCATCAAGCAGCCCTCTCAGTGCTTTCTGCCTTAGTTTCTATTACTTGGAGGCCCACTTGTTTATTTGCATCTCTATACATTTCCCTTCATTGATAATGTATCTCCCTACTCTAATCTGTGCACAAACTGGTTACAGATCAGCAAGTCAATGTAATGACACACTCCCAACCTTAATAAACTTTGCTGTCTCTTCTCTCCTTCACTTTACAGGTAGTTTGAATTATTACTTACCCCCTCTGAGGCCTTCACTGATAGATTTCCACTGATTGCCTCTCTGGTTTCTTTGCATTCCACCTGGTTTACACCCTTTGTGCTAGCTCCCTCCCCTAATACTAAGTCTATATTAGAATCCTGCTGAGCATGGAGCCGTCTTTAAATTTCTAGTCTCCCACCAGGACACAAGTGCTCTTCAGCAATTGCATTCTGCTTGCTGGTAAGCCATTAAACCTCAGGAATTTGTTTAAAGTGTTCAGATTTGTAAAGCAATACTTACTTTTTACTCTTGTCTTTGTGGGCTCTGCCCCGTTCCGTTCGCCCTCGCTAATGCTCAGGCTCTCTCCGCTCCCCTGCCCCCTATTTCCTCCCGCCCCCACTACCTCTACATTTATAGTATTCACAGCCACACCCACAGCTCACCCTCACATCACCTCCACCAATCACAGCTTCTCAAGTCAGATCACATTATGCCACACCAACTTGCTCCACACAAAATACTCCCAATCACTCTCATTCCCACTAGGCATTTTTTTACATCACCCACACTACTTACCCATCCACATATAATGCAACCCTATAATTCCTATTTAGACCCCCACCTAGAACCAACTTAAACTTTATAACCATGACTATCACACAGCTAAGTCTGGTCTGTCTTCTCATAATTCTTTATAACGCCACAAGTTATCACTCTAACAATACCCCTAAATATAGTAGCACAACACTACATTATGCACTCTCATGTACAGACACCGCACATTATAATAATATCTGTCCACAATTGTTCAAGAACTACATAATGGACCAATTCAGAACTAAACACATATGCTCTCATTCCTACTCCAAAAAAAAAACACAATAATTTTTCACACTCCTCACCAAACTCCAACATCTGTATCACCATTTTAACATCAGGCTCACCATAAGTGAGGATATCCACCCCAACCCTGGCCCAAATCCATCCTGTCCAACACAAACTGCTCCAACACAAATGTCAAAACATAGCTAACTCAGAAGTTCTCCCTACCGGCAACAATTTCATTAGACAAGACAGCCCACTTCGTAAAAGGGGTGGAACTGCATTACTGTACAAGTCCAACTTAACTGTATGTCAATTACCAAACTCCTACCCCTCCCCCAATAATTGGGACATACATATCTCACAACTTCAACTTCACCCTAAATAGGTCATCACCACAATTGTGATCTATATTCCACCTGGTAATACACCTGTTAGCCTTGAAGACTTCTTATCCTGGTGTTCTTCCACATACTCACAAGAAATCCTTATTCTGGGGAATTTTAACCTAGATTGGTTCACCTACATATCAGAACCTCCAAGGAATCTAATGAATCTTCATGGCTACCAGCAGGTAGTCCAAATTCCAACTAGATGTGATAAAATATCTAAATGGGACTCCATCCT
This sequence comes from Protopterus annectens, assembly GCF_019279795.1. Taxonomy (NCBI): domain Eukaryota; kingdom Metazoa; phylum Chordata; order Ceratodontiformes; family Protopteridae; genus Protopterus; species Protopterus annectens. The sequence continues at coordinate 233,667,890 of NC_056746.1, forward strand.
TGACTGGGTCCTAACTAACAACCCCACATTGTACCCCCATATAGGCAGTCTCCCAGACACCTTAAGTGACCACAACATAATATACTTTATACATAGCAGAACAAGCATATGCAAAACCACTAACTATATATCCACTAGAAACACAAAAAAATTCTCTCCTGAGGTCCTCAATACTTTACTCTGTAACTGTGACTGGACCCCCCTAAAAACCCTCCCACTTGACCAGGCTGTAGCATATTTCAACAAAACATTTCTACAACACCTAGACACTCACTCCCTTGTGCAAAATCAAGGTTAGAACCTCTACAAACCCCTGGCTCAGTAAAGAAACCAAACAAATCCTCAAGTGCAGAGACACTGCCTGGCTTTACTATAAAAAAAAACAAAGAAACACAAAGACTAACTAAGTACCAAGAACTGCGCAACCGTGCAAAAAAATGCATTAGGTTAGACAAAAAATCCTACTACATAACATTACAAACTAAATACCAACACAACCCCCAAAAAGTTTGGAAAAATGTAAACTAGCTACTAAAACCCACCCAAAAGGCTACCCCCAAACCAATCACCCCTGACACTAAAGTTTCCATCGAAACACAATTTAACTCCCACTTTGTGAACTCAATTCTATCCTTAGTATCACAGGGCAGTTCCTTCCTCACTATCCCCCCAACACAAATAACACTAATACAAGCTTTACCCTCAAAACAGTTTCCACCACTTCAATCAAAAGCATGCTCTCCAAACTAAAAACATCATCAACAGCAGCCGACCTACTCCACAGTTATTTCTTGAAACTCACAGCAGATTCTATTGCTATCCCAATCTCCACTCTCATAAACAGATCAATTGTTGAAAACTATGTGCCCAAACTCTGGAAAATATCCTATGTTACACCCATACATAAAGGTGGGACCCATTGCTTTACTCTTCCCCCCTGGCCAAAATCCTAGAAAAATGCATCCATACCCAGATGCTAAAATATCTCCTAGACAGCAACATCCTGTCACCTACTCAGCATGGTTTCAGACCTGCACATAGTACCACTACAGCCCTCCTCTGCTTCAGAGACACAGTAAACCGTCTCAGAAATTAAGGTCTGCAGGTGTTAACTCTTTTTTTTTGGATATGTCCAAAGCATTTGATGCAGTCTCGCACCAAAACCTGCTAAACAAACTAAACCAATATCACTTATCAAATTCCACTCTTACTTGGTTCCAAAGCTACTTAACTGACAGGTACCAAGCTGTGAAATGGGAAAATTCTTTCTCTCCTCAGCTGCCCATAACTATAGGAGTCCCACAGGGTTCTATCTTAGGACCACTACTATTCACAATCTTCACAAATGACCTCCATACCTCTATGCAGCATGCATCTATCATTCAGTATGCATATGACACTACCTTAATCTGTGCTGCACAAAACATTCCCACCCTCCTGCAAACAACTCACCTAGCATTCTCCGATGTTGAAAACTACCTTACCAAAGCCCAACTTATCCTCAATCCAAAGAAGACTTAGCTTATGATTATAACCAGTTCTAACAAAAACGCTGATGACAGTCAATTCACTATCTACTCCACAAATGCTACTCCAATCGCTCCAGTGGCACAGGCTAAGCTACTGGGAATAACTATAGACTCTCACCTAAAATTTGATAGCCATCTCAACTTAACTATTAAAAAAGTACATGACAAACTGGGATCACTCTACTGTATCAAACCATTTCTTATCAACAACACAAGATCAGCCTTTGCTCACTCCCAACTTCTATTCACCCTACTCTATGCATCTCCCATTCTGACTAATCTCAACAAAATTGAACTAAGCAAAATGGAAGCCTGCTATAACAGAATTGCCCGCTTTCCTGCAAATTGCTCATATAGAACTCATCACTGTACTGCTTTGAGACAGCTCTGCTGGCTTGAACTGCCCAACCTCCTAACCTGCAATCAGCTCTGCCACTGTCATTCAGTCTATTACCTCCCCAATAAGTGTCCTGCCCTCAAAAACCTAGTACAACATCATTCAGCCAAAAGGCCTCTTAGATCATCAAGCAAACTACTAGAAGTCACCAACAGCTACAAAAGCTTTGGAGATGCACTATATAGTAGTTCAGTGGCTAAAAAATGAAACTCTGTCCCCACTAGCATTCAAAACACATCATCCAAAGCCTCCTTTAAAGACCTCATCAGGCAACATCTCAAGCAAAGTTGGCAGTGCCATGATTGCTCCCCAGGCTAGTGAAAGAAGATAAGGTACACATACTAAACCTAGAGTACTTAATAATAGTTTTCAATCTTACTCACAAACACTGGCTAATCTACAATGTATGTACTGTACCTGTGTACTATGTATGTATTCTACCTATATTCCAAATTTCAGCTGTACACCACAAATCTATTAATTACCTTTATTTTTAAATTAATATTTTTTGTTTGTTCTCTCCACTGTTACTGTTGATGTGCTGCATACCACTGTAATAACATGTCTTTTGTAATTTGTGTGTATACTGATCATGTATAAATAACTAAATGTATCTGTAATGTTTCTATGTGGAGCTTTTCTCCCCAGGCCTCTGCTGAAAAAGGGCCTTTTTGACTCAGTCAGACACCCCCGGTTAACAAATGTAAAATAAAATAAACGTGAGATTGTTTTTAATAAAAACTGAGACTCCTCTACCTTTAGTTCCCTCCTGTGCAGTAAGTGATCTAAATGTGTGAAAGACATTATAACCTTGAAGTGCTGGGGTACTTTCAATGACTTTAAACCATGTCTTCATTACTACACAGGTGGCTACACTCTCCAGGGAGAGGAAGGCATGCATGGAGTTGAATTTCTTGCTAAGACATTTTGCAGTACCACCTTCAGATATTCCTTCATTGGTTCAGTTAAGTTGATAAGTTTATCAGTTTGGCATTGCCTAAAAAAAGGCACTGTGAAGGTGGAAAAGATTTTTGCCAATATCCAAAAGCCTAGAGGGGATAAGTGCAGACCATACCCGGTATAGCAGCATGGTCTGTCAACTATGTCCTCCCAGGCTGTCAAATATTGTACCCCCCTGTAATGACACCAGAAGCTAAGCCAATTGTTAAAATCAAACATGTTCTGTTGGTAACATGGCATCATCCTTGGGGAAGGTAGTATGGTGCTCAATGCTAGGCTCATACCTGCCTGAGATACATATTCAGTGAGCTCAATTATGTCTCGCTTCATATAGTCAACGGAGGTACATCTCAGATCATTAACACCCAGATGGTCTATGACAGAGTCATACTGGTACCTGTGGTTCAATGACTTGAGTATCTGTGTGACCTGACAGATCCTAGCCCTGGAAAGGCAGTTAACTGTGGCTCTCTCCTTACTCAGTCTGGTGAGGGGGACATTGGTGTGCCTCCCTATAGAATCACCAATGACCAGGACATTTGGCTGTGTGTTGGTTTGCTTTAAGGGCTTAGCAGAGGAGGCACTTGTCACATTGTTACTATGTGTAGCTGCAGGTGGTGTTTTAACAGAGTGTTTACTTGATTGCTGAGGACTCTTTCTTTCGTTGCACTGTGCAGGAGTTCTTAGTGTTTTACGAGGGTTACCTCTAAGCACCACACATACCTCTCAACTGTACAGATTTTTGCAGAATGTCCACATTTTTGCCTCATATTTTTGATCTGTTCCTCATAAAAAAAATGTGTTTTTTTTGACAAATTCAGGGTAAAGTCAATAAATAATGACAATTATTTCAGTTTCAGACTTCATATCCTTCAGAAAATGTATGGTAACACACATCCTGTTATTCTAGCAACTTTCTAAGGTTATAAGAGCAATATTTAAAGTGTGTCCCTATTTTTGGGTCTTTCTCCCCCCATTTTGTCAGGCTTTGTCCAGATTTCTTGCAGTAAGAGGTTGAGAGGTATGGTACATCAGCATAAGTAGTTTCATATGTAGGGTCTTTATCCTATGCTGCAGGTGTGGTGCAGGTGTCACTGACAACCTCTATAGAATTAGTTTTGATTGTATGAGAGAATTTTGCCTCCAGCATTAAAATGTATTTACATCTCTCACATATTGTATCAGTTTTATTAAAAATATGTGGATTGTCAGTGTACATGAGGCGATTGCTACAATGTCTCAGAATGCCCATCTCATCCTGGCTGACCACAGATAGAGTCAAGAAGTTTATATGCATGGCTACTGACCTACTAGGGAGGAGTAAGAAAAACTGAAATATTGATCAAGTCAATAAGACAATGAACTTGATCAAAACTCAGCTATGAGCAAACTGGATGCTCTTTAAAACAATCTGTCTAGACAGTAATACAACAAGAGTATATATCACAAACATTCCTAATGTAATGGTTTGGAGCTCAAGTGCTTAAACCAGAACAAAGACACTTAAAATAACAGGCACAATAAGCCTTCACCAGCAATTCCCAGCTCAGAAGGGTGCAAGCTACCCTCTTCTCCCAGAAGAGTGTAGACCACAAACATTCTTAATGTAAAATAACTGGTTTGGAGCCCAAGTGCTTAGATCAGAACAAGAGTACTTAGAATAACAGGCACAACAAGCCTTCACCAGCAATTCCCAGCTCAGAATGGTGTATGCTACTCTCACTTCACACAAGACCACAAACCTTCTTAATATGCTTAAACCAGAACTATAAAACATTTAGAATAGCAGACACAATAAGCTTTCAACCAGCAATTCCCAACTCAGAAGGGTGAAAGCTACTTCTCCTACCACAGGAGTGTGGACGAAAAACCTTCCTTATGGAAGATAACTAGTTTGAAGCCCAAGTGCCTAAATCAAAACTAAGAGGCTTAAAAATAACAGTTACAGTTTAATCAGGCTACTAACAAGCAGGAATAAATGCAGCATATTAAATGCAATTGAACACTTTAAGAATGTACCACAAAAAGCTAAATAAAATAATAAAGTAGGAAGAATAACAGATATAGTACAAGCATCTGAATAAAATGCATGTTTTATTATTATGTGGGAAAGATAATTCAAGTTTAAAAGACTAAGGGGGAGGGCCTTCCCAGCTGATCTCTCAGTGCTTAGTAGAATGAGCTTATGAGATGGGACTGGGACAAGTGTCCAAATTCAGATTTATAGTAGGGGTGGGCAACTCAAACGCTACCAAGTTTAAAAGTACAACTGCAGTAGGGCAGGTAGGTGGGAAAAATCAAAGGCAGACAGAGATAAGCAATAGTAGGTCAGAGAACAGCAAGTCAAATAAGAACTTCAGCTAAATAAAGATGTTAAATTGTGAATGATATTTCTCAGCTCCTCCCACTAAATAGCTGTATGTTATTTACTGTCTGCAAAGAATCATTTTCTAACTTTTCTGACTGACTCTAGCCAAGACCTCTTAAAACTCCAAAAGAACAAAACAAAACAAAATGCAATATAAAAAGAAGATAAAAAATAGAAGTAACCAAACCTTAAACGAATAACATTATTCCAAAATCAAATGCAGACAGAGATCAGTATTAGCCAGGCAGAGAACAGAAAGTTAAAAAAGCACTAGATCTAAATAAAGATGCTGCCAAATATTTCCTTAAATTAGGAAAGCTGTTTCTCAGCTCCTCCCACTAATTATCTGGAAGTTAATTTGCTGTCTACAAAGAATTATTTTCTAAGCTTTCTGACTGACCCTAGCCAAGACCTCTTAAAACTCCAAAAGAACAAAACTTTAAACAAAACAAAATAAAATATAAGAAAAAGATAAAAAAATAGACATAACCAAACCTTAAATCAATAACTTCACTCCAAAATCAAATGCAGACAGTGATCAGCAATAGTCAGGTAGAGAACAGCAAGTCAAACAAGCACTACAGCTAAGTTTGCTAATGTTATAATATTCCACACATACCACTGTGGTGCCATTCTCCTCAGACTACACTCAGATGGGAGATATACACGGCCATATTTTGCACACATTTGTCACTTTTTCATTTTGCTACGCCTGTTTACATAGATGGCATATTACTGACTTTGCTCTAACAGTGACCTTGGTGTGTCAGGAGGTCCCATTGGCTCTATACACTTGTGTGTAATAGTTAATGCTTACTTGTGTGCCTTGTACTATACTGTTTTATTCTATTAATATAAAGTATGCCTTTGGTGCTAACACTACTATAGCATGTCAAATTGTCAGATGGCATTACTGTCATGGATTGATATTCCCCAATGTCTTTGGGAATTCCTTGTTGTTGTCTTATGAACAAGTAGTGAATATATCATGCACCATACTTATTTTGACAAACACTGCATAGTGTGCACATAGGTTTACTATCACAATGCCGACGTGCACTTGCACGGCTATGAAGTATTCGAACAACAGATGTTCGAATACTTCATATTTCGGCAGGTGATGTGAGCGAACGTTACCATTGCGAATGGACTGTTCATTCGCAATTCTAACGTTCGCTCATGTGAGGGGATCGCGGTACAGTGCGGTTAGGGAAATACATCCCTTTCCTCACTGTAGTGCGATCTCGGAGTTGGAATATTAAGGGGGTGTGGCGCAGCCCCCATTAGGGGTGCAGGGGCTTGCCCCTGCATAACTGTGAGTTTAGGCTAGGTAGGTAGGTAGTTACGGACGGTGGAGTGCTGTGTATTGCGCAAATGTCGCGACATTTTCGACAATACACAGCTGTTTTCGACTTTAGGTTAATTCGGAAATGTTCATTTCCGATGTATAAATTCGAAAATGCAGACACATTTTTTTCTGATTTTCGAATTTATGATAGTAAACCGTGCACATAGTTTATGTTCTAATATGCGTACATCTATGAACCTTGGCTGTATATTATACATGTTAACATATCTGTACAATTGTCATTATGTATATTATGGCAGCCTTCCTTTGTATGGTTGTACAGTTGGATGACACTAACATTGCAAAAGCATTAGTCACCCATTGTAAGGCTATAGTGCGTATGTGTCATTCACCTGCAGATGGTGTGCCATAGTTGCATATATACAACTGTCCTTTGATCCATCATACACATTGAGACATTCTGCTTGTATCACTTTTTGTGAGTGTACTAGCTGTTCTCTTATGTTAACTTGGCAGTATATGGGTATGTGATATTAAACCCTACTTTCATTATGCACCTATGCAAAGTATTGTTTAACTGTTGCACATTACTGTGTTGTTTGTATCATTTGTACACAGATATGTTTTATAGCTATCACCATGGCACACTGCACATCAAACATTGGCCATTTGCTTTAATGTACCTTGCAGAGGACTTGCAGTCCGTCTTGTGTTGGGCACATGTGCATGTATATTTATTTATTCAGCTATGTATGTCCTGCTATTCTCTGTGCCACATTTCTCATGCATGCATTTTCCTACTGCTGTGGACATATATTGATCATCTCCCTTTCCACCAATAGCTTTGGCCTATATGTTTCACATATACATGGCATATGTATATGTCTATGTGTATCTTCACGTAGCATGTTATAATTGCAATGTAGGTGTACTGGGACAACATGACATTGTGCCACCATGTTAGGTTATCATACACATGCAAGGCATATACACACAAGGTGGTGGTGGTGGTAATTCAGCAGATTCCATCAGTGCTCATGTTTTTGCTTCTGTGTTGTGCATTATCCACAAACTGTATTTATTTATGTATTTATTTTTACATTTGTTAACCGGGTTAGTCCGACTGGTGCCAGTGACCCCTTTTTCAGTGGAGACCCAAGGAGAAAAGCTCCAGGAAAGTAATCAGTATAAATAAGAAAATAAGAAAAAAAAACCTTAACAATTCAAGTTGTAAGATACTTAACAGTACAAAAACAGAGAAAGAGAAGTATACAACAGGAAAAAGTACAGTATTTTGTGAATGCAGTAGCAACATGTTTGAGAAATTTGATTAGCATTAAGTTATATACAAGGAAATATAGCAATGCCTTAAAATAAAAATAATTTCTATTATGTAGTATACAATTCAGAGTAACATCATGACATAGTACATTAAAGATGCATTTAATGGCATGGGTATTTACTCCAGAGAGAGTAATATATGTAGATAGTTTAGAAAGGAAATATCAGACAGATATGCTAATCGAGAGAAGAAGAAAAATTCATTAGGTTATTTCCTGGCAAGAACAGATCCATGCATGCTGGAAATGAATGTTTAGTTTGTATGCTTCCTGCGTATCTATGTACGTACAGGTTTACATTCTTTACTTTTTATTATTCATATGCTATTTATAATACATGTGTATCACCATGTGCTTCACATTTCATGTCATTGGTGTGGGTATGTGTGATGAGCCTTCTTAATGTTTTGCTGGTGTGATGTCAATGCATGTTGCACATATTTGTTGTACTATATGCACAATTTGCATTCATGGAATGTATTCTTTTAAATCTGGTCCCACTTCTCCTGTACTAGGGATGTGTATATTTATTGCTTATTACCCATCCATATTACTGTTTTGCCACAGTACTGCTACTTGGCACTGTGCTTAGTTGCTTGTCTATAGCATGCAGAGTTGGAGGGTCTAATCTGCCCTCCACTTTTCTGCTCTTACATTTCCTTGACTGGATTTGATCAGCCTTGCTGTTGCATGAATTACACTTACACTGTCAATAACCTAATTTTAAGATGATGTTTGATGTCTGTTGTGTACAGTGATGCAAGCACTCCCCATTTAGTGTTGTCTGACAAACATTTACTATCAGTCGTATTCCTTCTGGTGTGACTGTCACCCAGTTTGCAACATCTCAGTACTACTTTGTATATTGGTACATAATGTATTGTGGAGATACACTGTAGCTGGTATGCATCCCTACCCTCTTTGTCATCTTTCCTTTACCTGTGTTGTACAGTCCATATGTGGGCTGTGTACCTTACATATCCTTCATGTATATTACCAGCCTTTGTCCATCATGTCTTGTGATACATTTTAAAGGTTTGTATCCACACTTTTCACCACCTCCTCTTTCTTTGTCTATTCCAAAACTTCTATTCTCCAAAAACAAAAAAATGGGGCCTAATCCCACCAAAAAAATAAATAAATAAATGCCCAAGCCCCTTTGACTCTCCCTGTAACCTTTCTATTCCATTATCCTTCTAGTGTGCCCCTCTGCTTCACTCTCATTCCACATATGACTTGCTATCACCCTGTTTCCGTGGGTGTGTGAGTTACTTGCGTTCCACACATATGTCCTGCACTGTTAGCACTGGCTATGTGGTCATGATTGTACCTTGCCTTAACTGATTATTTTTTTATTAGAATTTTTGTAAATTATGATGAATTCTGCAAATGATAACTAGCATCTTTAAATGTGTCTGTCTGCAATTTATGATATCTATAACATATTGTAGATAGTCGTCACCTTTCAGGATTATTGCTCATACAGATTTGATTTCAACCAGTGTTTTCCACATATTACAAACGTTCCATTGAGTACATATACCTTCTCCACATGTGCATTGGTAATGCATATATATCACTATATGTACAAGTTTTCCTTGTGATACAATTTTGGTATAGCTGGTTATAGTTCAGCTGACATTGCAGGTCATTTGTTGTGTCTGTATTGTGCTGAGTTATGCTAACTAGACTAGGGCACATTTGCATATAACTTGGCTTGGTGCAAATCTTGCTGATCTGCCAAATTCAGCAAAGATTATCAAATCCAGACCTATATGTATACTTTGTATAGTTTCCAAGATATGAAAACTTGTTTGTGAAAATTTAGAGAAACATATAGTGTTATTTTTTCATTGTAATCGACTATAGTTAGATGTAAAGACTGAGTATGACACAAATGCTTCTGTATTAAGCAGTATTAACAACACCTATGTCAAAAAATTCCATCCAATGGAGTTTTCTATCACAGGCAATAATGTAAACCCAGGCGAGTAAAGTGTCAGTTACCAATTCAAAAATAACAATCCAGATACTCATGTGCGGTAACTGAAGCACAAGCAGGCTCCTCAAAACTCCATACACCAAGCTGGTAAAATACTGGTTCGCAAAATATCACACTGGTCACAATAAAACAAAGATGAACGTTCTTTAATCGGTACAGTTAGCGCTTTCACCTCCTCGGCTTCATCAGACTGTATTCAAACCATATAAAACAGTCATTTATATATCACATTCAATTAAAACCATAATTACTTAATTACATCCAATAAAAACACTCTAGGCTTAATTAATGGATCAAGCATAAGTACACATATAACTTAAAGGAATAAGCACGTATACTCTACAAAGATGTAAAATACACATTAAAAACTAATACAAACACTAAAAATATGTATATATATATATATATATATATAAAATTGTCTACTATTGTCTACATAAGGAATATTTACTAATAGTTAATATAATCTAATATAGACATATTACTAAGACAAAAACATTCACATTTAGTTATCCAACCATTATGAATGTCTAATCTCTTAAACTAAACTATATTACTCTTTGTTTTATTTTTACCTTTTGTTTTCAACTTCCGTTTCTTTAACATTGTCTGTACACTGATCTTATCATTCAGGCCAGGCGGGTGATCAGCTCTTAAACGGATTATCCATCTGAGTTCCATTTCTAATGTAAAACTCTCTAAATCCCCACCTCTAAGACTAGTCTGAATGTGTTGAACTACACAAAAAAACTAAACCTGTGCATTGGACCTGCCAGTATACAATGTCTAGCTAAAGCATTATGTTCCTGACCAGTCCTGATGTGATATAAATGTTCCCTTATACGAAATCTAAATTCTCTATTAGTCTTACCTATGTAAAACGCATCACACGTTTCACACTGTGCCAAATATATCACATTCACACTCTTGCAAGTAGTATCTGTCATAAAAAAGAATTCTTTGTGAACATGGGGGGACTGGAATGAGTGACCAGTGTTGATATAACCACATTGGTTACAATTACCACATGGAATGGTATTATAAGCTGTTACTTTCTTTCCAGGAGTTGGCCTGCCATAAAATAACCTCTTCAGGTTCTTCTTATTCTTGTAAATAAATCTAGGTTCATCACCTACTAACTTCATAATTTCCTCATCTGCTTCTAAAACATCCCACCGCTCTCGTATTATTCTCCTAATATTACTAACATCACTACATTACTACAATTGCAAAGGCAGCATTTCGAAGCCTGCCTCAAGAAACGGATTATTCCCCGTGGCCTCCGAGTACTGAAGATGCCAACCACAGGTAATCTTTTTCCAGACTTATTGTTAAAATGGCAGAAGTTGAACATGGAACTCAGCTTCAGTTACATGAAGCTGTTGATAGAGTTCCACAAACCTGAAGAAGATGCTTTAAGGGACAAAGTGAATAAGAAATTTGCATTTTTAGTCTCTAAGTACACCTTCCCCAAAGCTGTTGTGGGGATTAAGAGACTGATAGATAATGTTTCACTATATGAGCGACGGTTATTGGATTCAAAAAAGAACAAGATTGAACGGGACATTAGTGACTTTAAATTGGGCCAGGTCTTTTCTTGGCCGAGAACTGGCAACAGTTTCAATATTAATAAAAAGATTGTTACTAGTACTTTGAGAGACAATTTGAAGGACAATGGGAGTGATGGACAGTCAACATCTAATAATAACAATAATAATAATACAGTAACATCGGATGTGTTAGTGGTTGATACTGCTGTTTGTAACAGGACCAATGACCATAATTTATATCCTGTAGTTGTGAACAATAAGCATAAACACATTAGTGCACCCAGCGGTCATATCCCTGCTGTACATGATAGTGATAAAGCGAAGGAAGTTGTTTGCAATGAGGTTAATGGGATAGGTAATGATGTAAGTGGTGCTAATAGTAATAAACACACATGTATCATGGCTAATCATGATGGGGAGGGGAATTTCAATAATTTTGTTACCCCTTTCCCCATACAGACACCTCAATTCAAAGGGCGGACCCGTTCCATGAGTCGAGGTCGACAAAAACGGAAGACCTCAGACACAGAAATGGAAGGTCCCACACTGAAGAAATTATGGGAAAAGAAAATGAATCCATTGTGATTAATTTATCCCGGAGGCAGCTAAATGAATATGAAGAACAGGTACTTAATAGAGGTTTAAGTTTCATTCCCAGTCGAAGAAGTGAGATTTCTGATTCCATTATTGATGTGAAACTATTCACAAGGAATGTACAACTCAAGTTAGACTATGGCTGTAATAATGCAAGTGAAACAACAAGTGTTTTTAAACCTATTAGTACTTATGTTCCTATACTACATCCCGTATTAGAGACATTCTCCAGATTGGTAGAGAATGATTTGCATAGTTATTATAACGATAGCAGCAGGAAGGAGAAGAGATTCTATAACAGGAATAATCTTAATCCAGCAGAGAAACAAGCGTTACATGATTTAAAGAATGATGGTTCTATTATTATTACCTCTGCAGACAAAGGTGGGTGCATTGTAGTCATGGACTATGAGCAATATAAGGGGAGTGTGAACCAGCTATTGAGTGATAGTAAGTCTTATGGAAAATTGAATAGAGAGGATGTGATAGAGAAAGCCTATATGGTGCATGCAATGACCGAGGATTTACTTAAAAGTGCAGTCATAGATAAAAATATATATAAATATCTGAAGGTTGAACATCCACTCATACCAATATTGAAAGGCCTCCCTAAAGTACACAAAGATTTGTGTAACCCCCCCATGAGACCCATAGTCTTGGGACAAGGCTGGTTAACTGAACCTTTTTCGCTATATGTAGAACATTATTTGAGACCGATAGTAGATGAGAACCCTTTTATTCTTAAGCATAGTAAGGAGTTCCTACTACAGTTCTATGAATATATTTCCAAACTAGAAGAGGGGGATGAATATATTTTTGTCACATTTGATGTGAATAGCCTTTTCACAGCTATACCAAATGACAGAGGGGTCCAATGGGTCATGTATTATCTACAGAAGTATACATCTTTGAACAAGGATTTAGTAGACCTGTTAGCACTTTTTCTAGAGACCATTCTGGAGAATAATGTCTTCATCTTTGATGGAGACATATACATTCAGAAGGATGGCGTAGCTATGGGCACTAGTTGTGCCAATAGCTACGCCAACATTGTAATGGCTTATTGGGAGAAGGAAATACTTTTCGTCTCAGAGATATTTAGACAGCATGTGAATTTTTATAGGAGGTTCGTAGATGACCTCTTTTTGGTGTGGAGAGGTAGTGAGATGGAATTAATAGAATTTGAGAGATATCTGAATAATTCTGTGGAATTTTTGAAGTTTACGTCTAGTTCTTCAAGAGAGTTTGTTGCATTTCTAGATGTTAATATTATGAGGTTGAGTAGTGGAATAGTAAATACCTCTATCCATAGAAAGAAATGCTACAGAAATACACTCCTGCACAGGGATAGCATGCATCCCAGGCATGTTTTTGAGAATGTAGCCAGGAGCCAATCTATGAGGGCTTCAAGGCTGAACCCAACGGAGGAAGGTTTTAGATCTGAGCTGACTGGATTGAGTCAGAGGCTACGAGATAGGGCCTATAAGAAAGATGAGATTGAGAGGGCCATCAATACCTCCATTGAACTGAGAGAGACAAGAGCACGCCCATATTTTTCTAGCTATATCCACCAAGAGGAGCATGAAATGAGGGAGGATACCCCCGTTAGTAGTGATATGAAAGGACATACTTTAAATATACCGGTCTATTTTACCTCTGATGTTAGTAATATTAGGAGAATAATACGAGAGCGGTGGGATGTTTTAGAAGCAGATGAGGAAATTATGAAGTTAGTAGGTGATGAACCTAGATTTATTTACAAGAATAAGAAGAACCTGAAGAGGTTATTTTATGGCAGGCCAACTCCTGGAAAGAAAGTAACAGCTTATAATACCATTCCATGTGGTAATTGTAACCAATGTGGTTATATCAACACTGGTCACTCATTCCAGTCCCCCCATGTTCACAAAGAATTCTTTTTTATGACAGATACTACTTGCAAGAGTGTGAATGTGATATATTTGGCACAGTGTGAAACGTGTGATGCGTTTTACATAGGTAAGACTAATAGAGAATTTAGATTTCGTATAAGGGAACATTTATATCACATCAGGACTGGTCAGGAACATAATGCTTTAGCTAGACATTGTATACTGGCAGGTCCAATGCACAGGTTTAGTTTTTGTGTAGTTCAACACATTCAGACTAGTCTTAGAGGTGGGGATTTAGAGAGTTTTACATTAGAAATGGAACTCAGATGGATAATCCGTTTAAGAGCTGATCACCCGCCTGGCCTGAATGATAAGATCAGTGTACAGACAATGTTAAAGAAACGGAAGTTGAAAACAAAAGGAAAAAATAAAACAAAGAGTAATATAGTTTAGTTTAAGAGATTAGACATTCATAATGGTTGGATAACTAAATGTGAATGTTTTTGTCTTAGTAATATGTCTATATTAGATTATATTAACTATTAGTAAATATTCCTTATGTAGACAATAGTAGACAATTTTATATATATATATATATATATACATATTTTTAGTGTTTGTATTAGTTTTTAATGTGTATTTTACATCTTTGTAGAGTATACGCGCTTATTCCTTTAAGTTATATGTGTACTTATGCTTGATCCATTAATTAAGCCTAGAGTGTTTTTATTGGATGTAATTAAGTAATTATGGTTTTAATTGAATGTGATATATAAATGACTGTTTTATATGGTTTGAATACAGTCTGATGAAGCCGAGGAGGTGAAAGCGCTAACTGTACCGATTAAAGAACGTTCATCTTTGTTTTATTGTGACCAGTGTGATATTTTGCGAACCAGTATTTTACCAGCTTGGTGTATGGAGTTTTGAGGAGCCTGCTTGTGCTTCAATGGAGTTTTCTGTTGAGGTTTTACTCAAGTGCATTAATAATAAAACTTACACTCACCATGCTATTCATTAAACTTCCTGTTACATTGTCCCAAATAAAAATTTGTGCACTTTAATTATTAAAAGAAGGGTTTATTTACGGCATTCTTACTCTGTAAAACTAAACATTTCTGTCTTTTATTTAATCAGGCCTGATAAAATTACAGAAAGAAAACATATTGCTGCACTTGGGTACCCTACTGGTGGATGAAGACTGAACACTTGAGCTTCATTTGTGTGAGGTTCAACCCACTGACGAGAAGGGAATCAAAGTGGGTGAGTTGTGCCAGCAGTGATGCCTTTTTGGGGGAATTTCCCCTTTTTCAAGCTGGTGCAACTGTGGAGTTGGTATATATAAGTTTGTGGGTGTTGGGGGTGCAGGGGCAGTTTTTTCAGCAAATACAGTTCAGGGATTCTGATCATTGGAGAACTTGCTTTCATCCAGTCATAGTGGATGTGCAGTACTCACTGCTATAAAAGACAAAACTGATCTTTCTAACTATATCACTCTAGCCAGAAACTGGGGGGATGCCTTAAAAATGAAGTATGCAACATTATTTATATATGAACACATGACTACTTTTATAGTTGCAGTGCCTATATCTAAAAATTTAATAGCCACTCAACCAGTGATATCTAAAATGAAAGTTTCTATAAATAAAAAAAATGTAAAATGTAGAAAAGCTGTTGGTCCAAACAGCATTTTGAATAAGGAAATAAAAAGGTACCTGACCATTGATTTTAATTATTAAGTATTTAACAGTTCTCTATTTAGAAAAGTGTGACATTAACCCCAGTTTATTAAGGGTAATTTCAAAGCTGGCTCTATAGAAAATTACCACACTACAACTTTTTGCACAATATCAAAGGTCACGACACATTGCATTTTAGACTTTTTCAGCAGTAATTTTTAAGAATCAAACTTTATAGGTTGTCATCCACATGATTTAAAAAAAAACATCCACTATGACCAAGACTCATTTATTTTTAAAGTGTTATTATTAGAACACTGGAAGCATCCTTCCACGTGGATTTCAGAATAAAAGTTGAGTGTCTAAAAGATTGGTGATACCCACACCTAATAATACAGTGAGTGATGAACCTTTCTTCATTTGTTAAGGAGTATTCCATGGTCCTGTGCTAGGCTAGATTTTGTAAAATGTATATCTTATGGACTTACTGATTCATTCTGGTACTTGGCATACCAGTATCACATACCATATAAAACTAGGTTGTACTATAAGCTCATATCAATCTATCTTCATTATGTAAACTAATTTAGCTGTCATTCATGCAACGGCAAGGCTATTAAGATGTAATTCAGTCTAAAACTAAATTAATACATTCTGACAATTTACACTGTTGGTCTCAACAATCTATCCTCCATTGATACCTGTGCAGACTTATAAATTCTTGATGACAAAATAAAATTTGCCAAGAATAGCAAATACAATAATTTTTTAGCTAACATAGCCTGATATACCAGCTATTAAATGTTGCATTAGGCTATATTTAGAGCATGGTGACTCAGTCTTGACCCCATTTTTAGTGTCACATATTAAGAAACTTGAAAGAGTCCAATGAATGTTATTTTACTAAATGTTTACATGGCCTTTTTTTCTTATCCATATAATTCAAGATTAAATATTCTGTATTTGTTTTCTTTTAGACAAGAAAGAGTCCAAAGAGGATTAATACTAATGTTGAAGAAAAAAAAAATAATGGCTTTGTTAAAGAATGCTTTGAGAGTTAGCTTAATGCTGCCATAAATGAACTAAGAGATGGTTTTAAGCTATAGACTATGACCATTAATCATAAATATGTGAGCAAATCTTTTCTAACAGAATTGCAGCAGTATAAAATAAATTGTCGTTGTTATTAAAAGAAGTCTCTTCATTGGCAGCCTTTAAACTGGTAACAGTATCAACACCAGATCATTTTCATGGATTTTTGAAATTTAATTAACGTTGTTTTTTGGACTGATCTTTTGGTATGGTATGCTATGTGTGTATGTACAGCATGCATATATCTTGGAATAAGTAACTGCATCAGAAAGATTCTCTCCCCGCTCACTAATGGAACTGCCATACATCAGAGATGGGCCACAGCACTAAATGCTGCCAATGGCAAAGTTCAGAGACAGATATTCAGACATTCTTTCTTGCCATTGCTGTAATCGAGAATGGAACCAGAGCATTACATGCTACAAATTGCATCAAATGTGCAGACAGGTAGATGTCCCTTTATCAGTGCCTTTGCAACTGAACTAACCAGAAACAGAATACACCAAACTAATAAGAACTCCAGACAACTCAACAATAAAAATCACACATAAAAAAAAAATGTTGATTGTCCTCTAAGCACAGTACTAATTTGAATAATTTTGTTCTATTTTAATAATGAACTGGGCTCATAGCTTGCCACCTGATGTATAGTCAAGCTGGAAAATATGGGGAAAAAAACAAATTATTGTTCAGCCACTTACAAATGCGGGGAGAGATCTTCTCTGTCCTTACAAATGATAGTTTCTTCCTCTATCCCCTGACACACAGCTATTGTCTCTTAAATCACAGCGTTAATTTGCTTTTATTCACTGTTGCACTCTTGCTCATTTTTTTGTTGAATAAGCACAATTATAACCATTACTGATGCAATCCACTGCCACTCCAAGTTAACTGTTAGCACTGACAAATGCATGCATACATACATATATATGTACATATGTATATATATATATATTTATATAGTTACAACAGAAGGAGATATACAGCCTGACTGCTGCACCTATTTGATGCATCTGACATCTTACTAGCATGAATTACAGTGTTCACTAAGGTCTTCCAACCATCTCATTTACAGTGCTGCCGGGTTTTGTGAGAGCACTTTAATAATAGCAAAGCTACCTCATTAAGATGCTCCACAATTTACCATCACTTCTGTAAAGGAATGTATTCTTTAGACAGTTACAAACAGGCTCCCACAAACAAAATACAGGTAGAGTGCTGTGCCCCCAGCACCTTCAAAACTACCCTGAAACTACCCATACCTATTCTACGACCACTACATCCTGTGGTAAAAATTGCCAACTCATCTTTAGGTGCACTGGTTTTGGAATAGGAGATATCCCATAATAAGGCATGAAGGTGCTCTGTCCCTCATAAGTACTTTATTGGCAGGGACTATTTTCAGTATGTTTATGTGAGAAACACCACATTCAGGGAAATGGAGTCTGCAAAAGTCAGTTTGCAGTGGTAAATTTTGATAAATTCTTTGGATACTTACCAAAATATATGTCCTTGCCACATTACTTCAGAAGACGCAGACACTTAGAACTCTTCCATAGCCTTCCCTTACAGATCTAAATGAGCTGATAAGGTACAGGAATGGGGAATCTGATGTTGTCAACAATCCAAGTGGGTATGAGACAAAGGGAAAGTCTCATCCTTCCCGATGAATGCTGTCTTCCCAAGTGTATTCCTTAATCCTTTAATGCAGACAATGTTTATCAGTAAGTTACAGCTATACAATAACTTACCATAACAGCAGATATTTTTCAGAGCTGGATTACAGCTGCATTAGCCTTCATAAAACAAAGGAATTCTCCACAAACTGATGTTTGCTCAGTTAGGCTGATCTCCAGAGTTTTAGACATCTCCTGAGTGGACTGGGCTTCTGCTCACACTGGAGACCGATAGCAAATAGACAGGGAAGAGCAGTCTGTTCCATTTTATTTCTTTTTGGTGTGAATGAAGTTGGTTATTCTGAAGAGGTGTCCCTGTGAAAAGTGTCAGATAAATATGTCTTCCCCTAACTTGCAAACTCAAAGGCTGAATAAAAGATATGTAATATAAGAAGGTATGGCACTTTTCTTTTCATCCTTTGGAGGAGTATTACTGCAGCAGTGATCTCTATATCAAATGTATAGTAAATTATTAAGCAAACATACTTTGTTTATCACCAGTACCACTGCTGCAGCAGCACTTATAAAGAATCGGAATAGGTCCAAAGCAGTGCATGAACTGACCTCAGACTCAGGATGGAAGGGCTAACATGTTCTGAAGTTCTAATATAACAAAAAATGCTCTGCTCCTGGGAAAAAATGGTACAGCATATAGTGTTTGGAATAAAAGTGGACAGAGGCCCAAGTAACTGCTCCACAAATGTACCATGTAGACAAATTTCATAAAAATGCAACACGTGTAGCTGCTGTTTTAGGCAAATGGGCCTATCATGATATCATGATAGTAAGGTCTTATCATGATAGTAGTTACCTAGCCATTTGGAGAGTGAATATTTGGATACTGATCCACTTAGCGTCTCCTGCTTAAAAGATACAAAGAGCTGATCTGATATTCTCCATTCTTCAGTTCTGACTGAAATGAGCCGTCCTCAGTTATGAAGCTTGGGAAAAATACTTGTAGTTGGAGGGCCTGATTCAGGTATAACTTGGAGATCACCTTGGGCATGAAGGACAGACTGATTCTCAAACAGAATTTGCCCTGTTGGAAAATGGTCATTGGTGCTGTGATCATCGGGCCTACAAATCAGATACCGTGCAGAGTTAATACCCACTAAGAATGTAGTTTTGCATGCCAAAAACTTAAATGTACAGCCATTACCTGGTACAGAATAGGAAATTGTAAGTTTTTCCAGGACAAAGTTTAAATCCCATGAAGAATCTGCTGGCTTCCTGGATGACTTAAACTGCAGAATCCCCTTTAAAAAACACTTGACTGCAAGGGAAGTGATCAGAAGGGGCTTGATGGTCATATTGCAAGCAGCTTGACACTAATCAATGCACACACCAGGCCTCCATTAAATAAGATGCTTAAATATACAAAGACTTGTTGGACAGGTGCTTTCTTAGGTGGGATGTGTCACGATACACTTCATAATGAAAATCTTCGATTTAGCCATGTAGGATTTTCTGGTAGTAGGCTTATGAGCCTTCTAAAGGACAGAAACAAAAGCTCTGAAGAAAAGGTCTGCCAGTGGGTGACTAAGAAACTATCACCCATGATGTCATCCTGAGACTGGAGAGACTGGAGTGCACCAGGGTGCTGCTGAACTAGAGCAGCAAGCTATAAAGCATGATTAAGATGAAAGCTCTCTCTTCTTCAAATGCAGGAGTAAGGAGAACCAAAGCTGTCTCAACTATAAGGGTTATGAGAATCAGGTTTGCACATCCCTCTGTAGCTTTCATTAGGGCGGTGAAAATTAGGGAAATGTGTGGCAATTCATACACCTGAGGGAGAAAACACTGGTCACCCAAGCCTGCTTGCAAGGGAAACTTGAGCAGAGAATTCAGATTTAACAGTTATGAGAGGAGGTAAAGAGATTCATGACAGGAATTACTGAATAAGGAACTTGGAGGTTTTCAGCTCCAGTCTCCACTCATGATGGTTGGCAGAGAATTTGATAAGCCAGTCTACTAGGTCTTCAAGGAGATAGTGACTGCCCAAGAGAGGAGATCTTGTTGGACCAAAGTTTTCCAGGGTAGGACTACCAGCTTACAAAACTGGTGAACCATGTGTTTCCCTGTTTGTTAACGCATCACATAACAATGGTGTTATCTATCCTACGGTGAACATGCCTCACACCCAAACATTCCTAAAGACTTGAGAGCATGAATTAATGGCAATATCTCCTTGATGTTGATGTGCATGTTCTTGGTTTTGTTAATCCAGTTTACCTGAACTCTGACCTGCCTAGTGTGGAGCCCCCCCCCCCAAAAAAAGTCAGGTCTGATGCATCTATTGTCAGTGTTTGATTTCTTTGGGAGGGGGTAAATCACATCCCCACTTTTTGATTCACACACAAGGCCCACCAATGAAACTGCCCTGATGGAGGGGATAATAGAAAGGGTTCTGTCCAGAAGATACCGGCTTTGCATCCAAAGTTTCTTAAAGTAATCATGGATCTTTCTCATGTGGAGTTTCACCACATGAATCATTGGAATAGAGGCTAAAGTATCTCTACGACCACACAAAATTTCCTTGGCAGTCAAATGGTGCTTCCTGGAAAAAATATATACAAAGAGTTGAGAAGGTAATTCTGGCCTGTGCTAGGAACACTCTGCTCTTTAAGGTAGCCAGTGCTGTTCCCAGAAAGGTATTGACTCTGGAAGGGGTAGAGTGGAACTCTGGAGGCTAATGGAGACCCTTAGGTTGGTTAGGCTTCAGACAGTAAGGTGTAGAGATGTCATAAGCTCCTTATGGAAGTGGACCTAAACAAAGCAGTCATCCAGGAATAGTTAAATGTTAATGTGTGACCCCAGCATCTTGATGTTCACAAAATAAAGTACTTGAGCATTTGGTAAATGCTCTGGGAAAAGAGAAAATACCAAAGGCCAAGGACAGGAACTGAAAGTGGTAGAGTCACGTCATAAACCTAGAGGAAATTACTGCAGCTCTTCTACCAGGAGCATTTTTTGAACATCGTAATACTAATTCTGATTTGTTAAAATTTTTTATAATGTACGTATTAAAAGATTCTGAGTTGTATTTGAATCCTTTGGATATATTATTACAGAAGGAAGCTTGGTTTATATTTGCTTATGACACGTTATATCCTAGGGGACTCAAAAATGAGCTCCTTATGAAGTGCTTGGTTTAACTTAGTTATAGAACTTAGTGTTTTATCTTGGAAGTGGAAATGATTTTCTATGTATAAATTATTTATTCATGAGCATTTGTGTATGCTTATATTTTGTGTGAAAGTATTTATCAGTGTATTTCTTATATATGTATTAATATGTGTTTATATCTATACATGTATGCATATGTTGGCATATTTATTTGTACATTCATTTGGGTAGGAATTTAAGTGCTTGTGCCTTTAAATGATGTTGGTTTCATGTTTAGATTGATTAACTAATTAAGGGGTTAATCAGTGAAATGACTGAGAATGTTTATATATAAAGTTGTTTTTATTTGCTTTATAAAATTTTGAACCCTGAAGGCGTAAGCTAGTTCAGAGTTTTATGTACATTGTCCTAAATAAATGCTGCTTCTGTGTGCCACTTAGTGTTTCTTCAAATGTAAAGATAAGTATCCTTAATGTCTAATGTAACTTTCAGATCACGTGGCATCAGAAAAGGTAATAGACCTTGGAAGGCTAATATTTTGAACTTTTTTACCCATAAGAATTTGTAAAAAAAATGAAGAAGTCTAGGACAGGCCTGCACAGATCATCTTTTCTTGGTATGAGAAATAATCTGGAATGAAAGCCTGTTCTCTTCTCTTATTATGGGGGACTCTTTCTATAGCTGTACAGGTAATGAGCTGGTCTGTCAATGGTCCTGCAAAAGCCACCTAGTCTAGAGCAATCTGAGGAGCTCCCAAGAAAGGTGTTAGGTTCCTGAATTCTATTTTGTACCCAGAAGTTATCAGCTCCCTCAACTAATTGTCTGATGTCAGAGCAAACTACTGACTCATGAAAAATGCCAGTCTTCAACTTATCAGATTTTGAGAGTGAAGGTAAGACTCTAAAAGACAGTTAGTTTTGCTGGAGGTTATCCGGAGCAGTGATTAGTCCATCTGCCTCTACCCTGCTTTCTGCTTTGATCTTTTCATTTTCTCCAGTCCCTTTTGAAAAAAATAAATCTGTTTAAATTGTTTAGCCCTAGTTTGCATCTTAGAGAAGGTCAGTGCTCATTGGCAACATTCCTAGCTTCACTCTTTGCATATTTTCTCCATTTCTTTGAGCCTCTAAAAACCTTCTTGAGAAAGAGAACCAAAGACATTAAGAATCTAGCCCCTTATATCCTCAGGCATGAAATCAATCCTGGGCCATGCATGACTCAAACAAAATGCCTGAATCTACAGCTCTTGCAGACACATCAAAGGTTGTTTACAGTTAATGGCATGCATGCATGCCTGCTTTTTGTGAGTTCTTGATAAGCTTGGTAAACCTCATCCTATAACCGAGCCCTATACAGATTCTGACATCCCTTCCATTCTCCTTTATTTTGGCAGATCCCCTGATGCTGGAGAATGTAGGTATTGCAATTAATTGCTCACATTCAAAAAGTCACAGACTTAAACACTTTCACACCAAAATGATCAAGTAATCTGCTCTCGTTGTCATCACTGAATGGCAGTCTCGCGCTTCTCATCACATCTAGTGAGGCAACCACCACGTCAGCTATCAGATTTTTGTACTAATACTTGTCCCTTCCCCTGTTCTGTAAAAGTGATCGGGTTTCTTGGGTGCTGTGGGACATGAGTCTGGCATCTTTGTAAGGTTGGAAGACCAAAGGGACAGCAGTAATTAGACTCAAGTAAGACAAATAGCTGTAAGTACCTTTTCTGTGAGTCTGATAGATCCTTTAAAACACATGTGAATTCTCCTGCATCAGGTTTAAAGGTTCACCAAAGATTTCCTCTGACTGGAACTGAGATCACAGCAATTCCTCATCATCCATATTGTACCATAAGATGGAGTACATTTAATCTAGAATCCTGGTCTTCTTCCTTGTCAATATTTGAGGTAGATAATAATTCAGGCAAGAGAACAATATTTCTTTTTGCTGAACTGAGTTACCAAGGTGCCGAGTTCTGCAGCCATCAGCCATATACTCTTCAGAAAAGTTTCTGTTATATTGTAAGGCTGAGATAGGTAGTAGAGGGACCAATGTCCCAGAAACCAGTATCTGATCTAAAAGCAGCAAGCTGTCAATGTCCAGGAAGATGGATGCTCAATTAAATACATAAAGAGTATCTGCTTGTCCTGGTGTCTGTTTGATGAAATAGCGTGAGTATCTGCAAAGCCATCCAAACTTGCCTTTGTCATACGCTTGTCTACTACATTTGCCTAGCTAGTAGAATCTAGCTATACTACAGCAGCATGACATTTTGAAGCCTAATCCCTCACAGAAAGTACTGCTGTGGTATCAGCCTCCAAGAAGACATTGACAGACCTGTGCAACAGGCTCCATGGCCCAGAGCTTACTAACGGGCATATCCATGGAAACAGACTGCTTAAGCCAATTGTCAGTCTGATGGGCTGTCTATACCCTTGTGAATCCTGTTCAGTTTCACAGCAACACTTTTGACCATTTCCATCTTTACAGGAGCACTTGTTGTTTACTTTCTTAGGGCTTATGAAAGGAATCCCTAAAGATGAAGTTTGGGGAACAGGCATTCTTTTCCTTAAGGAAAGGAACTAATAATACTCTAGGTCAACCTTAAGTTTCCTAGCTCAGCTTTTAAACTTTTCTTCAAAAAAAAAAAAAAAAAAAAAAAAAACAAGAGCAGTTTTCTACAGAATAATTTTCAGCAAGACTGAAAGGTGATGGAGGTGGATATTTTTGGTGGGCTTTCACACCTAGGTGCACATCTTGATAGCTTTTTTCCAGCGGAGTCATCAGCCTCAGAATTCTGAAAATGCTTTTTTGTCCTTGGCACATTTCCAGCTTGAACTATCAAGCCTCACCTCTCTCTTTGACTGCATATGAACTTGTTAATCTCCCCAGGTGAGATTCCTTCAGCCTATTCATTCCCATGGGATGAATCAAGTGCCAGGAGTGGTGTCATCATTTGTAGAGGATCATGATTTTTACCTTTAATACTTAACTCCCTGCATGATCCCAGTAGGTTCTCGTACTGGAGCTTATGCTTTATTGGCACATGTGCCACAGGCACAGCATAGGACTGCTGCTCACTTCTGCAAGCAGTGTAAGCCTGAAGATGAACCTGCCTGCACAGAACTGGCACTTCTGAATGTTTCCCCAGTCTTCACTAAGGAAATTAATGCACGTGTGCCACAGATATTTAGCCCCTCCTCTTTGTAAGAGAGGTAAGCAGAGTCAGCCCCTTCTCTCCTACCCAAGGCAGCTCTTTCTGGTACCCAAGTGGCTAATTAATCTGGAATCACATGGTCATAGTCAAGGCTTTATCATGCTATATCAATGGAGCAGGTACACATTCCAAAAATACTTAAACAACTAACAACTGTAGCAATAACAAGCACAAAGCAGTATTTTGCAGAATGCCCCAAAGAGGTATTTGCTACTCTGGGCACCATCTGGATGAAACTGATCATAAAGACTACCTTGAGCATGGCACAAAACTTGAATATGGTGAAAACTGCTCTACCTGGCATCAGTTTGATATCTTCTTTGGGCGGAGGTGACTGGTTCACTCAGAAGTTGTTCAAAGCTCTGGAGGTCAGGCAGAGGTGGGCAGACATCTGCTTTTGGTGAATTCCCATTATTTATAACTAAATCATCCTGTGATGAATATCAAGTGACACACCAACATTATCCTCATTTCAATCACATGCACTTTGAGTATCTCATTGGGGTGAAGACGTAGGAGCTGCCAGGCTTACTCCCTTTCTGTAGGGGAGTGCTTTCTTTGGAATGCCTTATCTGCCTTTCACTAATCTACATCATTGTTCTTATATGGGGATGTAGACCATAATTATAATTGTGACTAGTTGCTCTATTCAGCTTTTTAGATGAGTCACCATAAATTTGACTATGTTTATCCATTTGTCTGCCTGTGTGTCCACTGAGATCAGCACTACACAAAAATCCTGACATTAGAGCTAGTGTTTGCTGTTGTCCTTCTTTTTGCCCACCTGTAATTGATGACTCTCTCTGGGATAGAGACCCCTACCAGGCTGTCAACCATGCGAGAAAATGCCAGTAGTGACTTGTTTGTCATTGGTCCTTCTTGTAACTGAAGCAAATTCACATCTTCTGCCAGCTTCTCTGCACCAGGAAGGTCAATTATTTTCAGCCAGGACTTGGTTGAGTAAGATTCATTTGTCGTGTTCTGCATAAAAGAATAAATAATCATTACCATTACTTACTGATAATGGGTGTTCACTACAGTTAATAACAGGTGCATTATTATTATGCTTACTATGAAGCATTTGAAAAATTATTCTGTAATAAACAAGAAAAAATCAGTATGGCAAGCTAGTGGTTGAATTCTGGTCATTAGGATATCATTTTATATTGTTGCTGGGTCTACTTGAGATGTTCGAAATTTCAAAACGCCGACATTCATATGGCTGAGACCATATGATCAACATTTTGAAATGTTGAACATGTATAGCGGAGATCCCTATATACCGCGGAACCGGGAGATTTCCCTTTTCTGCACTGTAGTGCGATCTCGGAGTAGGAATATTTAAGTAGCAAGTGGTGTGGGGGTGCAGAGGGGCTTACCCCCCCTGCTAAGTGCAGTTAGTGAAGTGTTTTTTTTTTTGTGTTTTACATTATCTAGGAGATGTTTGACATTTCAAAATGTTGATCATATGGTCTTGGCCATAAGAAACTCGGCCCTTTGGAATGTCGAACATCTGAAGTAGATCCATTGTTACTATATAGTGCTACTAGATTTATCTGAGACAGTACAAGTAACCTGAATGTCATCAAAATAGCTTATTGAATCTTATAGAAGGGAATAAACCTAATTAATTACCACTGAAATATCTGCATCACTAAACTTCTGAAATATTGATTTTAAATATAAAAATATATAACTAAAAAGGAAGTGTACTCCGACCCAACAAAGTACCACACAAATTTAAAAGAAGAATGCAATCATCTGCTCCAGAACTGAGGCCAGCTGGAATACACTTCTGGTTGTACTGACAATTTTTTGCCAAAGCAAGTGACACCGGAACCATTCCCAACATGAAGACTTCACACAGACCATGTTAACACACAGGCAATTGCATTTTAAATCCCAAGGGTGCCATTTTCAATTAAAAATGCATGCAAATCAGAGTTAGAAAAAAACATATAATTTGGAAATTGAACCTAAGCTGCCAGCTGATGCACTAGTAGGGCAGCTGAAGTGTGCAGCTTTTACATTGGCAGTATTTCTTCAGCACTGCATCTGTTGGAATACAGAGCATATGTTTGCAGTCTCAAAAGAAGGGTGCACAGATGTGGAATAAAGGGAGAATATAAAATGTTTCATCTAGGGCTTCATCCCCAGATGTTCCACTCTTGTTTTCAAATTTATTACAAAAGTAAAAAAAAAAAAATAAGAATAAAAAATAAATAAGAATTTTCATTCATTCTTGCATTCAGTCCTCTGAGTTCCTGCCTACAGGGGGTCTGAAACTTATCCTGACACTCAGTGGATACAAAGCAGGGGGAACTAATCCTAAACTGGTTGCCAGACAATCACAGGTTGCACATGCTCACACACTCTCACATACTTAGGAGCAATTTTGGGGGAGCACCAACTCATCTGCAGCACACCTTTGAGATGTGGAAGGAAGCCAGTGTAACCATCAACGCTCATGTGAACAGAGGAAGGATGCGTATACTTCAAACAGAAGGTACGGCAAGAACCAAACTAGAGAACCAAGTGCTGTGAGATAGAAATGCAAACCTCCACATCACTGTGGTACCCCATAAACACTAACAATGTCACAAGTTTTGTTGCCTAAAGAACACTGATAATATGCAATATGGTACCAGATAAGAAAAATATTTTTTTTTATACTGAGACATGACTTCTATGACAATGATGAAGTCCTCTCAAGGAGTGCCATAGTCAGAACACAGAAATGTGGATTGTAAAGCTTATGCACTAAATGAACCCTGAGTAAAAGTATACAAACACAAATGTATTGCTCATAAAAAATTAGTGAAAAAAGAAATGTTGACTTGTGCATCAAAAGTTATAGCTATCATGAGGGCATTCCAAGATGGCTAAATATGGATAAATAGCTTAACTTCAGCTCTCCCAGTATGAAAAAAGAAACTGAAAGACAAGGGCCAGGAACTTTGACACTTTTAGTAAATTAATTTACTGGCTAGTAAAAGTATTCTGCCTGGATGCCAGCAAAAACAAAACTAACTGAGTCTGAAAAAAAGCAGCTAGAAAAGGTGAAGAGAAAACACTAAGTATCAACCTATGAAGCTATGAACTGGGAAAAGTCTTGCAGCTTTTCAGCAAAAAACAGTTCAAGCTGCAGCACTGGTGCCAGACATGACTTCCAGTAATCTAGACGAATAAATAAGTTGAATGTGCTCAGAGCTGATTAAAATGAATGAAACATTGTAGGAGTACATCAACTCAAATAAATGGCTGGAAAATGGAAGAACGTATATACAGATGGACTGATAAAACTGCACAAATCACAAGTCAAAAATGAGGAGAAGGCTTGCTTAGTATTAGACTGCTCAAGAACAGCTGCTTCACAAAAATGGTAGAATTAGAGGACAGAGCACATAGGGAACATTTGAGATATTCTGCTGTACCAGAGAAACTAAAAGGAATAGACTCTATTAACTTTATGAAGGCAAAAATAAACAACTGGATTGCTATTCCACAGTAGTATCTGTTAATTGAAAGGGCCCATTGTGTGTAATCTTTGAACCTGGCTATGAGAAAGCAGCCAAGACCAGTGTTAGTAAAGATGCAATCCTACCAGCAGAAAGAGTCAGTCCTGACAAAACTGAGGCAAAATGGCAAAGTAGTAAAATTTGAAAACAGTAGAGTGTCTGTAGAACATGATTATTCACTGCACACCAGGCAGAAGAGAAACAGATTTATTCCAGAAATCAGGGAATGTCAACATGCAGGTGTGAGGTTTAAGCTGCTGTATCCAGCTGTTTTCAGAATATTTTTCCTGGAGGATCAAAACCATTTTTTGTTGCAGAACAGGCTAAGGAGGAAATACAACATTTTGTCCAACAACAAGTGAGCCATCAATCAGAAGGGGACTCTGCTTTCCATTCCTCTGACAATAAAGTACACAAACAGACTTTGCTAGTGAAACCTTTTCCAATGTTCCAAAGGAAAATGCTTGAGAGAGAGAGAGAAAAGCACAGGAGTTGACTAAAACAAATTAGGACTATTTTGGAATTGAACTGGACACTGAAGTTGGAAGATGGGGAGGAGCAGGAAGAAGACTAGCAACATGGAAATTAGTGAATACAATTAAAAAATAATAAATTGCAT
This sequence comes from Protopterus annectens, assembly GCF_019279795.1. Taxonomy (NCBI): domain Eukaryota; kingdom Metazoa; phylum Chordata; order Ceratodontiformes; family Protopteridae; genus Protopterus; species Protopterus annectens. The sequence goes on from NC_056746.1 coordinate 233,696,734, forward strand.
TTGTGAAATATGGCTGTACAAGACAAAAATAATGGCCTTTTGCTGATTTTGTTAAACTTGAGGGGGAATGAAAGGTATTTGTCTCACTTCATGTCATTAATGTTTGGAAGGACAGGGGAAGGGAAGAGCTAAGAAAAAGATAACTGTAAGTAAGACATTTCATGTTTTTAACAGTATTTCTAGAAAACTTCTCACAATATAAATTGCATGTTTTATAGTGAAGCATTTTTAGTTGTATATGATAAAGATACTAAAGTAAACAGTTACATTGTTTACTTCTTTCTTGTTTTTTAGTATTAAGAAATGCAGGCTATACAAAGCATGTTTAAGCTAATAGGCTGTAATCTTGGGTTGTTGAGACGGGGATGGATGCAGAAGTAAATGGATGATAACATATTTAAAGCTATGCTTTCTCTTATTTTTGCATAGGTGAATGTCTGGATTGAGACCCTTGACCTGATATATTAACACTTTTAAGTGGAAACAAATAAATAAGAGAACACTGAATGTAAGGAAAAGTTTTCCTTTAGAAATGTTTCAACTTGTCCTTAGAAGCCTACAGCTGAGGGATATTTTTTTTCTTTCTTACTTTTCCATGGTAGCAAGCTGATTATGGGACAATAAAGAAAAGCCAAAGCACTGGTTTCTTCGAGGCTAAAAGTTAATGTTTTCTGAAAGCATGCAAGTTGTTTTCCACATCTGGGAGGGGACTAGAGATAAAAAAAAAAAACAATTAGTGTAAGTAGGAATGCAGGCAGTAACATGAGTCTCAGCATGGATAACCTTAACTTTAGGTTAGATAAGGCCTGTGTTTGTAGCTATGTGAAACAATTTTTGGGGGTTTTCATTAAAACAAAAAGTTTTGTAAAATGTGACTTAGGCTCAAATGAAGATTGCACAAAAGATCAACCTGCCAAACATTAGTGGGTCCATGTATGAAAAAAGCTGGAAGTAGACATTTTAAAAAGCTACCATATATAATAGGTGGGAATAATGACCTCTTAACCATAATGGTGACATTTTCCATATAATCATGGAATGTGAATGACCTCACAGACAAAAATGAAAGAATATTTAGTTATGTTAAGAAATGCACAGTGTAAACAGTAATGCTACGGGAGACACATTTGTAAAGAAATAAGCATGTGAATTTGATAAAGAAAGGATTTCAGGATGGCTGTTCAGTAGACTATCAGGGACAAAGTAAAAGAAGAGTACTTATATTATTTGCAAGAGGAGGTCCAATACTGATGGACGAGGGGAAAAAGATAATAATGGTAGATCTGTGGGAGTAAGGGGTTAGTGGCAAGGGATGATGATTATGCTGGCATGTATTTATATTCCACCTAAAACTGCTATTATGCAGCATAAGAAAATTTAGGGAGAAATAATAAGCTTTCAGCAGGGGATCATACTTATAGATGTGGACTAGAATTAGATTTGCAATAGTGAGGATATATCTGGGGGCCTATACTGGAAAATATAACAAAAGATGGTGGATTTCTGAAGAAATTTATGAAAATATTTGGTATGGAATGTATTAATTCAGTAGTAGGAACTCAGGGTGAATTTACACATTATTCCCCAAGGTATAAAAACTGGGCTAGATTAAAAATAAATTATACTTCACAGGAACATGTGCATTTAAATGACAGCTTTGACACACACCCAATAACTATTTCAGATCATATGCCAATAATAACAAAGATGAAAAAGCAGGGTAATGAAGTAAAAATAAGACACTGGCGCTTCCTCACCTACCTTTTAAAAAGGGAGGAATTTAAGGAACTGGTTTTTGAATTTATCAGGGAAGATAGAAAATACTCCAGAAGTTATGGCTAGTGAGATGGATAAAATGAAACTGGAGTTTAAAGCATGGTAGAAATAAATGAAAAAGAAATATGGTTAAGTAACAAGAATTATTTATAGGGGCTGATAAAGGTTAAAGTACTACAGAATAAGGGGAATCTCACAGAATAAGAAGAGCTGCAACTGCAGAGTACTAAAGAGAAAATAAGGACGTATCTGGAAAATATGCATGAGTTTAGAAAGATTGCTGTTAAGCAACAGTTTTTGATAATAACTGCAGAGCACAAAAATTTTTAGCATAATGACTGAGATAACAGAAAGTGGAAAGAGCTTTTGCCAAGCTTAGGGAGCCTATAACAAGAAAAAAAACAGAGACCCTGTAGATATATTAGAGATATTTCAAAATTTTATGAAAATTTGTATAAAGCAAAGAAATAGGGAAATCAAGGAAAAGCACAAATGGAAACATTTATGGAAGACTCCAATATGACGAGGTTAAATGTAGACGAGGCTCACCAATTAACAGTTAAGATAGGAGAAGATGAGATACAAATGGCGATGTGTAACTAATCTGCAGGAAAGTCTCCAGGAATAGATGGTATTCTGGTGGATGTTTGGAAGCTAGGAGTGAAGAAAGTGATAAAGATCTAGAAGGGGTTGTTTAACAGTATTTTAAAAGGAGGAGAAGCACCAACATCTGTGAAAAAAGGCTGTTGTGGCTGTAATACCCAAAGACGGCAAAGACCTATCAGATCCAGCTTTATATAGGCCCATTTCAATTGTAAACCATGAATGTAAAGTATTTATGTGTTTAATGGCTAAAAGGATGGCAAAGGTGTTGCCAAAATTGATAAATACGGATCAATGTGGTTTGTGGAGGGGAGGCAAACATTTATCAACATTAACAGAACAATGATGATCCAGAGGGAAGCAGAATATAAGAAAATGATGTTGCTCCTGGTGGGTGTTGATGCAGAGAAAGCATTTGACAGAGTAAGCTGGGATTGTATGAGTAGAGCAATGGAAGCATTTGCATTTCCTGATATAATAATTAATTTATTTTATTTATTTATTTTTTTTTTATTTTTTATTTTTTATTTTACATTTGTTGACCGGGCTGGTCTAGCTGGATACATACCCATTTTCAGTACAGGCCCGGGGAGAAAAGCTCCAAGAAAAACATACAAAAAGAAAAAGAAATATAAAAGTCATAACAGATCAGACTAAAAAATACAATTGTAACAAGAAAATAATTTTTTTTGTATGAATACAATAGTCATTGAGGATAACATTAGCAGTAAGCATCAATGGGTAATGTACAAGAGATGGTACAATATCCAATATATACATACATTTTATTTGCAATAATATGGTATGTAATTATGAGGATATATGAGGGACTAGAAGCAAAAATTAAAGAAGGAGGGTACCTCTCTGATAAGATGTTCCCAAACAGAGGAACCAAGCAGGAATGTCCTCTTTCCCCTTTGTTATTTGCATTATATTTAGAACTATTAGCAAAGAAAATAAGGGACTCAGAAATTCAAGGATTCAAGGATTTAATTGGTATGGTAATTAAAAAAAGTTGCTTTATTTACAGACAATATTATTTTTCACCTGATAAAACCAGAAAAGCTCAGCTCATTGTTGTGGAATATTTTGAGATGGTTCCAATTTTTTTTTGGACATAAAATTAATGAAGATAAAACAAAGGCTGTAGCCGTAAACTATATACCCGCACATGAAACTGGTTCAGCAATACCTATATTTATGGGTACATGATAATATTAAGTATTTAGTAGTATAGGTTAAAAGGATTCTGTTATGACACCTAAAGATATGAGGGAAGAGATTAAACAAAAGATAACACAAAAATTGAGAAACTGGAAGCTCTTACCTATGGATATGGATACAAGCAGCAAATATGTTTTTAGTCCCTTTAGTTTTATACATGAAAGGCATATTTTTATCAACCAGAGGAGAAGTTGTGAATAGTAGTTAATAAAGAGTTGAAGGATTTTATCTAGGAGGGGAAGATGACAAGAGTTAAGTGGGATAAGTTGATCCTTCCAATAGAATAAAGAGGTTTAGGATTATATGATTTGAAAGGATATTTTAGAGTTTCACAGTTAAGGATCTTATATATAACACAAGCAGTAAACTACAATTCAAAGTGGAAAGGGATGATGATGAAGAAGGGGATTCAATGAATAAGGAGAGAGGAGGTTTGTATACAGATCCTTAGGGATAATAACAACAGATATACAGAATATTATATTCAGAAAGTAGCAGAAAGTACACTAAGAATTAAGCCAACATGGTAATGGAGAAATTAGATTCTGATGATAGGTACAGAATATGCAAGATGAGCTGGAATTTACTGGAGGAAGCTGGCAAAGGAACCAATGTATTCAGAGCAAATAATTAGAGAGGGAAAGGTAGTAGAATAGGAAGAAGCCAAGATGATATTTGGACTTCAGGCTAGAGACTCCCTTCCCTATCAGGAATTGTTATCAGAGTGTAGGCAAAGAGAAAGCAATAGGGGAATCCTAAATGAGAGACCTGCACTGGTTGAGTTTTAAGCTGAATCTAGAACAAAGTTTCTGTTAAAAAGGGATAATTAGCAGGGCATATAAAATATCACACAATAGCTATAGGAATCAATCAGAGGAGGTCAGAAAAGATTGGAAGAGTGATTAGATACACCATTCTTAAAGAAACAATTGGAGGACAAATGTATGGCTCACAAATATGCAACAAAGTTTAGGTGATTTAAGAATTTTGCTTGGAAGTGTTTACATAAGCACTTTTATACCCGAAGTAGGCTCCAAAGAATTTTTCCTGCAGTAGATGGGAAATGTTGCAGGTGTGATGGGAAAGAAAGAGGCACCTGGGAACATATGTTTTTGGAGTGTAATGACTTGGCAGACTTTAAAAAGTCCCTACAGAGTACTTTTCCAGGAATACTGGGTGAGCAAATGAGTGTAACTAAGGAAATTATTTTTTGAGCTGAGATACAGGATCTGAATTGCCTAGACATAGGAAAGTTTTGCTAAGTTTAATTCTGGTGGCTGCCAAAAAGCAATTACTAGCAAATGGAAATCAAAGTCTAAACCAGCTGTACTTGAATGAGCGACCATTAAAACAGCAATAAAAGAACATGAAGTGGGATCTTTAGCAAAGAGTATGAGCAAATTACACAGAAAAAATGGAAACTGTGGGAACAATACATGCAGAAAAATGTTTTGAAGGAGAAATGAGGTTTAAGAAAAGGCAGGAATTGAACAAGTCATTTAATGTTGGATTTATTATATTGTATAGAAGAATATATGTGATGCATAATGTTTGTAAATGTGAACCTGTTAACATGGTTTGTTTACTTTTATATAAATGTAAGTTTGCTTATGTCACAAGTGATAATTCAATTAAGGTGTTTTTTTTTAAGTTATAGTTATCACAATGCTTAGGTAGGCTGAAAATGTAACTGTGCATTAAGCTTGAAGTAAATATACTAAAGTATGTCAAAGATGAAGGGCTGCTTTTACAAGATTAAACACAGGCATAAAGTTAGAACATTAGGGATCAGAAACACTTGGGGAAACCCCCCTTCACAACATGCATATTGTATCTAGACCCTGTACCTGTTTCACTGATCTAATACCACAACCACTCTCCTGTACCTCCTCACAAAAATTAGATGAGATTCATAAAAAAGTTAAATTAAGTTAGTTTAGAGCTCTGAAAGGCAAATTCCCAATAGAAAAAGGGTCCCCCATATTATATGTTGTAATGCTCAGGTCAGTGAAACAGTGGAAACTAAAGGGCTAACTTGCTACTGGTGGAGGGGGGGGGGTGTCAGGAAAAAAAAGGGAAAAAAAAAGAAAAAAAAAGACATAGCTGGTGTTTCAGTCACAGTGTATTTGCACTGTAAATAGTACACACAGAGGGCGGGAATATGCAGAGTATTTAGTACTCAATGGGAAATGAGGGATGCGCAGTATTCCTTAGTATAGCCTTACTGTGTGTCCTGGGACTAATTCTATCCAGGCTCTGTTCAGAAAACAATAGGAATGGGTGGTATACAAAAGACAAACCACGGCATAAAAATCCACAAACACTTGAATAACAGAAAAAGCCACATAGCAGCAAGGACTCATTCTCCAAAATTTATTCTTAGCGCTTTCGTCTCAGACAATGACAAGACTTCATCAGATAAAAGTATAAACTCAAATGAACTTTAAATATCCATGAAGCCAGATGATATCAGCATCTCATTGCATATTTAAAGAGACTGAGTGCAAATTAAAAAAATCGTATTTATGAAAACATTTGTGAAATAAATAAGAAAAAATGACCAATGCCCTATTTTGGCACTTATTGGATTTCCCTGAACATCAATTTAAGTTTGTGGTAATTGAACAAGTTAAATCTAACCCTAGGGATGGACCATGGCAACTTCTTCTTGAGCAAAGGGAATTGTACTGGATTTAAGGTTTGAGAGCAGTAGGTTGGCCTGGGTTGAATGAGATGGCATCCACTGAATGTATTTTAAAATTGAAAGTAGAACATAGATAAATTCAACAGTTATTGTTGTTAGTTATTTACTTTCTTTTTTCTATTTGAATTGTTTATAATAAGTTTTTTTAATGTATGTCACTATATGAATTTTAGAGTAATTGTGTATGTTTCTCTTTAAATGTGCAATGAGATGCTGATGTCATCTGGCTTCATGGGTAAGTAACCACTTTTAATTCATGGTAACAAATGTGAAGAACGTTCACAGACTAATCATCAGGCTAATACCAGCCAAAAAGACAATAAGATAACAGCACTGTAACAAACAAGGAACAATGGTAAAAACTTGGTCTAATCTGAATAAGTATGGCATGGCATGCAAGCAACCAATCAAGTTGTTTAAATCCAAGAATAGACCAATGGGGTAGACAGCCAATCTCATAACTCAAATTGAGATCTTGACCAATAAAGGACTAGAAGGTGAACAGCCAATCAAATTGTTTAAATGTAAAATAGACCAATAGGATAAATAGCAAATGAAAAACAATGTACCCAGCTTTATAAAAATTGATTACAACTGTAGTATTATAGATACAAATAAAATACTCCAACTAAAAACTTATCATTATTACTTGGAAAATATGTCCAAGATGTATACAGAATGAATACATAACTGAGCTTCCTATAATGACCTCTAAATCACAAAATAAAAAATACTCATTAAAAGTAATGTGTGAAGAATGTTCACAGACCAGTCATCAGGCTAACACCACCCGAAGACCCAATAAGATGAAAGCATTGTGACAAACAGTAGACAATGGTAAAAAACTGGGTCTAGTGTGAATAAGTATAACATGGAATGCAAACAACCAATCAAGTTGTTTAAATCTAAGAATGAACCAATTGAGTAGACAGCCAATGTCATGACTCAAATCAAGATCTCAACCAATAAAGAACTAGGAAGTCAACAGTTAATCAAATGATTTAAATATGTGTATAAACCAATGGAATAGTCAGCCACTGTCATAGTTCGAATCAAAATCTCAGCCAATAAAGGATTAAGAAGCAAACAGCCAATCAAATAGTTTAAATGTTAAAATAGACCAATAGGATAAATAGCAAATGAAAAACAGCAAAGTGCCCAGCTTTGCAAAAGTTAATCACAGCTAAACAGCCAATGCTCTTGGTTTTCCCAAGCAGTCGCCCATCCAAGTACTAACCAGGCCTGACCCAGCTTAGCTTCCAAGATCAGACATATTCAGGGTAGTGTGGCCATTGGTGATTCATATCTAAATCTCAACCAATATTCTGACAGGAAGGAACAATATAAAAATTCTCCCTGCAAATATCTTGAATTTACCAAAAAGTAAAACAAGTTGAAAGGGCTCATTCAAAATCATCACCACTGATTGAAGCAGAACAATCATGGAGCACAAACATCTAGTAGCCAGATATAAAACAAAGTCAGGCAAAATAAGACAAAGGTTAAGTGACCTTGAGTCATGGCGCTTGACAACAAAAAGCTGAGCCGCCAATAGAATATGATGCCCAAAAAACGGCATGTGTAAAGTGAAGTTCAAAAATAAGCATTGGAATGATATATTGTAGAAAATATACAATGTTTATCACTTGAACAACAATCAGCGGTAGTGAGACATAGCAAGATTCTCATTTAATATGTTGTCTCTTCAGTGCTGGTTTCAAAGGTATATTAGAATCCAAGCCTGGAAGTTTGTCTACCTGTAGCTCACTGATCCACTTTATTTCAGCCAATTCAGTCATAAGTGCTATGTCACCACCTCTAATATAGCAAGTTATTGTTTGTAAAGCCATAAAATGGAAAAAATGGTGACCATTGGTTGATACATGCTGCACAGTTAGATTCTTCATATCCTAAGCCTCAAATCACTCACATGTTTGGATATGCATTCTTTAAAAAGTCTATTAGTTTTGCCTACATAGAACATGTCACAGATGGTACAACATGCTATGTAGATCACATTTTTGATCTTGCAATCTGCATAGCCATGAAATGTATAGTTGTTATTGATTAATGTATGTTTGTATGTCTGCCCCCTATGGATACATTTGCACATCGTACATGTTCTGCACGGGTAAGTACCCTTTCTGTTGGTTCTTGTTTCCATCTTCTTGAGCGGTTTATCACACAGGATTTGTTTTAAGTTCTTACTATTCCTGTATGTAAAACGGGGGTGTCCTCCTACAATCTTCTTCATAGATTCATCACTAGTTAAGATCTTCCAGTTGTTCTTAATAATTTTGTTAATGTGGTGAATATCACTTGAATACCTTAGGATGACCCTAATATAATTTTTGTGGTTGTTGTCTCAAGATGGGTCCAAATGTGTGGAAGTTTCTTCATTGTATGGATTTTTTACTGTTTTTGTGTGTAACTGAACAACCTATTTCTAGGCTCTGATACTGCACAGACTGCTATATTTTGTTGCTGAAGCTTTATACGTATCTAGTAACTTTACTGAATTCCATTGTAATATTTGTGTTTAAACTGAACCTGCACCTAGAGAAAGTGTATAATCATTAGAGCAACTACTTGCTGCATATGTTTTTAACATATCTTCAATGTAAGTTTCTTCAATGTATGGATTTTTTACTGTTTTTGTGTGTAACTGAATGACCTATTTCTAGTCTCTGATACTGTACAGACTGCTGTATTTTATTGCAGAAGCTTTATAAGTAGTACTAGTGACTTTACTGAATTCCATCCTAATATTTGTGTTTAAACTGAACCTGCACCTAGAGAAAGTGTGTAATCATCAGAGCGACTACTTGCATATGTTTTTAATGTTTAAATTGCTCATACACATTGTGTAAGTGCATTTACAACTTAAATAACTTGTGCTAGCTATACTGGAATTACTTTTACTGACTATTTTGAAGTGGAACAATGATTAACTATTGATTAGGTTTTCTGGTATATCTTTAAAATCTGGCAAGTGTTTGTTATGTTCTTTACTACTAAGTTTTCTTAGCCATAAACCCTAGTCCACTCTGAAGTCTGCTACTTTTACCCCCTAAACCTCTCTGAATGTACTACTGTAAAATAACTGCCTGTTGTTGCCTTAATGCTTACTCTACAATCTCTTCTTGTCTCTTTTTCTAGTCAAACTCTACATTTACCTACACTAGTGTACTGCAGCTCCTACAAAATGGTGTCTACAGGATTGCAACTGGCCATCATAGTCTCCAACAACAAAAACTTTTCTCTCCCAACAATTAAACAGTGTAGGTTACAAATATAAAAAAAACATTTGTTAAGCTCTCTTTTACCATGCTGCGTAACAAAGCATGTCACCATTTTGGTCAGCCATAGGGCTCTTTCTGCTTTATTTTTTGACTCCTTCCCCTGTAACTAAAGTAAACTGACTCATACATTTGTCTCTCTGACCCTAACTTTTACAGCTATACCTTGTACCTTTGTAGCTTTCTAACACTCAAACATAGATTCCTGTTTGAAAGTTTTACTTATTTGTTTGACATTTGTACAAGAAACCCTGATAAAAACCTCAAAATTGTATACTGCTGGTCTGTCTTTCCTGCTAAAAGTAAGTACAATTTAAGTGCTGAGTGCATGTTTTAGGCCCTTACATTAAACTTACATGTGGTGTGATGTGGTTCTCCCCACTCTGCTCCCCCTTGCTCTGCTCATGCTTACTTTGCTCTCCTCCCACCCCCAAATCCCACACACACAAAGTATCCTCAAATTTATACTTTCACCTCATTATCTGGTCACTCCCACAGCTCCCTCCCACCACTATAACTTGTGGTCTCACCCTATCACTCTTCCCACCTTGTCAACAATCTTCCCTTTTTACCGACCCACCTTGGGCTGCCTTCTCTGTGGCTTTCCTCTCTCACACTTAACTCTTTCACTCTCTAGCATATCTACTATCTCCTCACATGCTCACTATTTCCACCCCTCGATACTGCTCCTTCCTTCATAGTGCTTACTTCTAGCCACCACCCTTCTCTAATATATTTCTTTAGATTTTTCCCTATAACTCTTCCCCTCTTTTTTCCATCACACAATGTTATCCTTACTGCTATTTCTCCCACTTCTAATCTCACTAGCCCTAAACACTTCCTACCACACTGAGCTCCATGTCTTCCCCTCTTCCCCCACCTTTCCCTTTCCGAGACCTCTACCAACATATGACCAAGCTCCACTGACAACTGCCCCCTCTCTCTTCTGTCTCTCCCCCTTTCAATGTCTTAAATTTAAACTCGTGGCCCACCCCACTCTTACTCCTAAGCCCAAACTCAAGTACCCCATTCCCCCAACCACCCTAACCTTTTCCATCTTGTCTTTGCTCTTCTGGTTTCTGGTGACATCCATACCAATCCTGGTCCCTCCCCTCTCTCCACTGCCCCTCCACCTTCATCTGCTGTCCCCCCAAAACATCTTCAAATCTCTCCAGTCTCAAATATCTCTCTGTCTCTGCAATGAACATCCAAAGCCTAAACAACAAAACATCCGAACTTTACGCATGGTTGGCCCAACACAAACCTCACATCCTGGCCCTATCAGACACCTGGCTAAAAACTCATATCAAGTCTTCTGAATTTCTCCCACCTTGATACACTATCTATAGGTCTGATAGGGCACCCAAAAAAGGTGGTGGAGTGGCTATCTTGTACTCTATTTCACTGACGCTAACACCTATAGACATTACCCTGCCTAGTTTCATCCCTGCTGAACTACTGCTCCTAGACTGCCACATCAATAACTATAAGAAGTTTGCAATTGCCTCTATCTATATCCCCCCAGGTAAAAACATCCCTATCCTTGAACATATAGTCTCCTGGATAAACACCCCCATCCCCTATGAAACCATAATTCGTGTAGATGTTAATATACATTGGAACTCCCTTACTGGTGACTCACCTCAACATTTCATAAACTTGTATGGATTTTCACAACTGATCACTACCCCTACCCACTACAGTAAAAATGCTACTGGTTCCACAATTGACTGGATCTTGACCAGCTCTCCAAACAACTAATGTAACCCTTCTACCTTCCCTGCCTCTATTAGTGACCATTCTTCCATCTCTATCTTAAGGCACTCTCCTCATCTCTCTAAGCCCCATCTCTACAGATATTGTAGGAAATTGACTAACTTTTCCCCTGAAACGTTTAAGTATAGACTCTCTGTTATCAATTGGTCTTTCCTAAAAACTCTCCCGCTCAATGATGCTGTTACTAAATTCAACCACATTTTCCTTGATGTCCTAAACTCTCTTGCCCCGACTCGCAAAATCAGAATTAAATCTAATTTTGCACCCTGCTTCTCCAAAGTTACTCATGCTTTGATGCATGGAAGAGATGCTCTATGGAACAAATAGCAAACCACTAAAACTCCCACCTTTCTCCAAGGTTATAAGCAACTCAGAAATCATGTAAAAAATGTATTATTTTGGATAAATGCCAATATTTCACTAAATGTTAAGGCTCTCACCCAAATGACCCCCCAAAAATTCTACAGTACTATCAACTCCCTGCTCCACACTGGGTCTCCTACCATCTCTAACCCTTTCCCCTATCACTATCCCTCTGAAACTGAATGACTTACTCAACAAACATTTCATAGACAGCATCTCTAAACACCTACCCTCTGGTAATGTTGCTCACCCCAACTCTTCTGTGTCACCCTTACCTCCCCCTAAACCTCTCTGCTTTTCTGTCTCTCAGCCATTTACCTTGTGACCTGTTTCTATTAAATATATCAAATCCCTGCTTTTTAAACTAAAGCCATGCTCTCCCCCCTCAATTTCTGAAAAATACTGCTGACTCTATTGCATATCCTGTATCTATCTTAATCAACCGCTCCATTCAGGAATCTACCGTACCGGAAATATGGAAATCCTTTTATACCACTCCTCTGCACAAAGGTGGCAACTCTGTTGAACCCTCTAACTATAGACCAATCGCTATTCTCTCACTGCTCTCTAAGATCCTTGAAAATGTATACACAGTCAACTTCTGTCCTGTCTCATTTACAAAAATCTCCTCACCCCCTTGCAACATGGTTTCCTCCTAAACACAGTACCTCGACTGCCTTACTATCCTTTACTCAAAAGGTTGCAGAAGCTAGGGGCAACAACCTCCTTGCCTCCTGTATATTCCTTGATCTCTCTAAAGCCTTCAACACTGCGTCTCATCCCATCTTTCTTAACAAAGTCTCAGACCTAAACCTCTCTCCTTCTACTCTTGGCTGGTTCCAATCCTACCTTACTGGCAGAAAACAAGCTGTTAAATAGCAGCAGGCTTTCTCACCCTTCCTTGCTGTTCAAACAGGAGTACCCCAAGGCTCCATACTTGGATGGCTCATTTTCAGCATTTTTACCAACAACCTACATTCATCTTGCAGTCTCTCATCTGTAATACAATATGCAGACAACTCTACTCTCTTATCTGTCTCCAATACTATCTCTGAACTACACACACTAACATAGAATTCCTTTATCTCTGTTGTAAAATGGCTCAGAAATAATCAACTAATCCTTAACCTGTAAAAAACTCATCTCTTCTCTTCCTACCTCAGACACTCTCTCAACTTAAATCCAACTTTTCTCTTTCCTCCTTAGATGGCACCACTATCTCCTCTGCCTCGAACACCAAACTTCTTGGGGTAATAATTGATGACCGACTAAAATTTGACTTGCACATACAGCAGACCGTCAAAAACACTCACCAAAAACTTGGACTACTTTATAGGAACAAAAAATTCCTCACTACTTCCACTAAATGCACTCTTGCGCAGGTATTTTTCTTACCTAGTCTTCTATATGCTTCCCCCATCCTTACCAATATCCAAACTACCCCAATGCAGAAACTGGAACAAACATAAAACAAAATTGCCAGATTTATTCTAAACCAACCACTCTTGTTGCATCACTGCCTCTCACTAAACAAACTTCAGTGGTTGAAATTTCCACACCTTCTCCTACAATCATAACTCCACACTACCTTTTCCATACTCAACAACCCCTCTGTCTGCCCTGCTATGCATTCTTGAACTGTGTATCATTTGACCCTTAATAAAGTTACGGTATATGTGTGGGGGGTGCATACTGGATCAATGGAGTATATTATTCTTCCTGCAGTCTTTATGGTGTACCAAAGTATTTATCTCTCTATTGCTGTTCATTTCAATAGTTGTCTTTAAAAAGTCAATCTTGCTGGAAGAGGTACACATAGTAAATCACAAAAATTCAGTTGATCCCTCTAAGTAAGCAACATATTCTGAAAAACATTCAATTGTGCCTCCCCATAACATAAAAATGCCATCAACAAATCTTTTAGAATAAAGCAGATGGTGGTTGTAAAAATCATTATTGAAGGGAATGTGGTTCTCCCAATGAGCTAGCACCAATTTCGCATAAGTGTTGGCACAGGGGGTGCTCATCCCTACCCCCCATTTTTGCCAATATATCTGATCATCAAAGCAGAAAATGTTATTCTCCAACACTATTCCCAAGAGGACAATAATCAATGTATTGTTGTTGAGATCATTATATTTAGGTAAAAAGACCTTTATCACCTTTATGCCATATTAATTGGGAATCATGGTAAATAGGCTTTGAACATCCATGGTTACCATTATCTTGGAACCATTATTTCCTGAAGAAGTCATGAAGTCATGTAAGGTGGATAAAAAGTGTTTGGTGTCTTTCAAAACTAAACTTGCCTTAGGCAAAAATTTCTTGAGTTGGTATTTTATATATAGAGAAAATGTTTCTGTGTGCCAATGACACACAGTTAATGGCAGTGGAGTTTTTAACTAGATTGTTTAATGAAATCTTGGAAAATGAGAGGATGCCTGAGGAATGGAGAAAAAGTGTTTTGGTACCGATTTTTAAAAATAAGGGTGATGTGCAGAGCTGTAGTAACTACAGAGGGATTACACTGATCAGTCACAGCATGAAGTTATGGGAAAGAGTAGTGGATGCTAGGATAAGAAGGGAGGTGATGATCAGTGATCAGCAGTATGGCTGCATGCCAGGAAAGAGCACTACAGATGAGATGTTTGCTCTGAGAGTGTTGATGGAGAAGTACAGAGAAGGTCAGAAGAAGTTGCATTGTGCCTTTGAGGATTTAGAGAAAGCATATGACAGGGTGCCTAGAGAGGAGTTGTGATATTGTATGAGGAAGTCGGGAGTGTCAGAGAAGTATGTAAGAGTGGTACAGGATATGTACGAGGGTAGTGTGACAGCGGTGAGGTCTGCAGTGGGAGTAACAGATGCGTTTAAGGTGGAGGTGGTATTACATCAAGGATCAGCTCTGAGCCCTTTCTTATTTGCAATAATGATGGACAGATTGACAGACGAGATCAGACAGGAGTCCCCGTGGACTATGATGTTTGCAGATGATTTTGTGATATGTAGTGAGAGTAGGGAACAGGTGGTGGAGACCCTGGAGAGGTGGAGATATGCTCTAGAGAGAAGAGGAATGAAGGTCAGCAGGACTAAGACAGAATATATGTGTGTGAATGAGAGGGAGGATAGAGGAATGGTGAGGATGCAGGGAGCAGAGGTGGCAAAGGTGAATGAGTTTAAGTACTTGGGATCAACTGTTCAGAGTAATGGTGAGCGTGGAAGAGAGGTGAAGAAGAGAGTACAGGCAGGATGGAGTGGCTGGAGAAGAGTGTCAGGAGTGAATTGTGACAGACAAGTACCAGTAAGAGTGAAGGGAAGGTCTACAAGAGGGTAGTGAGACCAGCTATGTTATATGGGTTGGAGACAGTGGCATTGACAAAAAGGCAGGAGTCAGAGTTTGACGTGGCAGAGTTTAAGATGTTAAGATTTGCACTTTGTGTGACGAGGATGGACAGGATTAGGAATAAGTATATTAAAAGGTCAGTCCAGGTTGGAAGGTTTGGAGACAAAGCCAGAGAGGCAAAATTACGTTGGTTTGGACATGTGCTGAGGAGGGATGCAGAGTATATTGGGAAAAAGATGCTAAGGATGAAGCTGCTGGGTAACAGGAAAAGAAGAAGGCCTAAGATAAGGTTTATGGATGTGGTGAGAGAGGACATGCAGGTGGTTGGTGTGACAGAGCAAGATGCAGAGGACAGGAAGAAATGGAAACAATTGATCTGATGTGGCGACCCCTAATGGGAGCAGCCGAAAGAAGAAGAAGTTTCTGTGTGCCAACCTTCTCCTGCTACTATGGGACATAGCAATGGAGATACCATGTCTTTGTGTATTTTTGGTAGTCCCTGAATGATGTGGATTTTCAGTGTCATCACTTGGAAGAAATCATGTAAATCTTGGTTAATCCTTTGACAGGATAACAATTCAAGAAGTATATTTCTCACCGAGTGAATCATTTTATTGACTTGTA
Organism: Protopterus annectens; assembly: GCF_019279795.1. NCBI lineage: Eukaryota > Metazoa > Chordata > Ceratodontiformes > Protopteridae > Protopterus > Protopterus annectens. The sequence continues at coordinate 233,712,443 of NC_056746.1, forward strand.
ACATATTGATCTTCCTATAAGTAGTTGCATCAGATAGCACAGATAACATCTTAGTCTTATTGCAATTCTTATCCAAAACAACTATGGCTCCACCTTTGTCAGCTGAACTGATGACAATATCTTCACAAAATTGCTTGCCTCTCTTCATAGTTCAAGTTGACGAAATGATGCTGAGGTGTGTTCAGTTCCTTAGCTATCACCACCTCACATGCCAGCCAGAAATGTGTCAACTATATGGTTGTTCTGTGGTACAAAGTCAATGGGTTTCTTTAAAGTTGTAGTTGGTAAGTTGGTAGTTACCAAACATAGATTTCAGCATTATGTTCTTACAAAAGAGCCATAGATCAATAATCGCTTCACTCAGTTTGGAGGGCATAGCTGGTATAAATGTTAATCCTTTATTTAATACATTCTGTTGAGAGGCAGTTAGAATCTTAGCGCTCAGATTAACAACGAGAGCTTCTTCAACTATTCCTGGCATATCAGTAGTCATCTGTCTCATGACATCTTCTTCCTCTTCTGGTCTTTGCTGACAGAACAGCCCCAGTTGTCTATTACTGTTTGTTTTAATAAAATGGGTAGACCTGGAAAAAATATTGTTCATTGTTTGTTACAATGCTGTTATCTTATTGGCTTTTTGGCTGGTATTAGCCTGATGATTGGTCTGTGAACGTTCTTCACATTATTTTTATTCATTTGTTTGTGATTTAGAGATTATTGTAGGAAACATATAGATGTTATGTGATCCTATCTCGCCTACATTCTGACTGATGGGTTCGGAGCCGATCCCTCGGCTCCGACTCGGCACGCTTATGCCAAAGAGCGAAGTCTCTTATTGGCTGAGCTTACTATATCCCAGGATGCACCACTACCAGTCCCCCAGATCTCGTTTGCCGCTAACTAGCGAAGACGTGGTCTCGAGCTGGCTGAGCTGAGTAGTATTTAACTTACTTTTTTCTGTCAGAAATTTGCTGTTCCTATCATAAAAAGCTGTTTTAACGGCTACTCTGTGCTTTTGTGTATGATTGGAGTTTTTTTTAGTGGAAAACTTGTAGAGTGATTGGGCGTTGGTTCTGATTTCAGGCCTCCTTCATCTGTAGGGCCTTTCCCGGTCAGTCAACCCCTCTCAAACCTTTGGGGTTTTAAGATCCCCTTGAGTTAACTGTTGTTACCAGATTGTTTATCTAATCGGCAGTTGTAAACTGATTTTTGTAAAGTCAGAAAGTCAAGTTAGGATAGTGTTGTTTTTCTTGTCAGAATTACTGCATTATTGTTAAAATGTCTCAAAATCCTAGGCCTTCGGGCTTTAAAAAATGCACCAAATGTAATTTTAAAATGTCAATCACAGATGACCACTCTCTCTGTGTTTATTGTTTGGGTGCAAAACATTTACAAGAGTCATGCAGTGTGTGTCACGCTTTTTCCTCGAGGGTCCTCCAGGAGAGGAAAAATAAACTCATTCTTAAAGGCTTGATAAAACCCTCCTTTGAAGAAGCTTTAGCATCCTCTCCTTCTCCAGCTAAAAAGAAAAGGGCGTCGGCTCTGACCAGTCCGTCTGATCCGACCGCCAAAAGGCATAGGCAGGCTTCTCCTTCAGCTCCAAGGACTTCGGAGCCGAGGGCGGAACGGTCTGCCTCGATGCCACCAGTCTCGACTCCTCTGGCTTCGGAGCCGATGGCTGGGGCATCGAGAGGCAGGTCACCTTCGTCGGCTCCACTGGTCTCGGAGCCGACAAAGGTTGCCCGCTCAGACACTTCCTCCTCGGCGCCGAAGTCCTCCTCGGCACCGATGGAAACTAGTGTGGGTATTCCTTCGGCGCCGATAGTCATCGAGTCGCCTCGGTGCCGGTCCCCTAGCCCTTTGGGGCCGTTGGAGAGGCCATCTCGAACCCGTTCAGTATCCTCTAGGTCATCGAGGATGTCGGATTCGGATATAGACAGGGTGCTCCAAAGACTGTTCCAGTCCCCAGTCTTTCAAAAATTTGTTTCGGCTCCGACCCAGTTGGCTTCGGAGCCGATGGCCCATGCCCATGTCATTGCTATTCCTCCTCCGACCACTTCGGCTCCGTCGGAGCAGGTGCTGTTGGAGCCAGTGGAGATCTTAGGGTCGGCTCCGACCCTTACTCCAACCCCGGCCTTCGGGTCCGAGTTTGGTACACGGACTTCTTCGGCTGGACCTGGGGGTGATGTTTCGGGACCTATGCTATCGGTTCCGAGCCTCCCTCTCGGTGCTTCGGCTGCGGGACTTCCGTCTGCTATCATGGCTCCGGGGACCGGACACTCCCAGGATTCTGGGGGTCCGGCTTTCAGAGCTATGAGGAGTGCCTTGGCCAAGTCTTCTTCGGCCATCTCCCCGGCTTTACCAGCACCTTCCCTGGGCGTGGAGACTGGGTCTTTGGCAGTTCCCCTGTCCGTAGGCAGCGGAGCCCCTGGGCCTGAGGTTACCCCCATTGGGGTTCCCTCCTCCTGAGGGTTCTTCGGAGTTGTCTTCAGAGGAACCCCCAAGGAAGAGATTGTGCAAGAGGAAGCACGTGGACTCCCCCGAGTCTATTACATCTGACACTGATCTTGATGATGCGGAGGGGTCCCCGAAGTCGTCCTCGGATGATGTCTCATTTGCAGACATCTTAGAGATCCTCAAACAACGAGGCGGCTGGATATCCAAACCCCCCTCTGCTGATGAGTCAGTGCTCTTCAAGGCCTTTGGGGCTCAGCCCTCCGCCTCCTGGGTGTCTCCGCCCTTCGACGAGCTCCTGGATTTAGTTTGTCGGAGGGCGTGGGAACATCCAGATACCGTGGAACCAGTCCCTTCTCGTCCTAACAAATTTTTGTCTGCCCCACCCGAGAAGGAGTTCCTGACTAAAGGCGTGGCTGTAGATGCCATGGTGGTGGCATCTGCTACACAACAGGACGTGGCAGAGGCTTCAACGTCCGTCCATCCTCCTAATAAGGAGTCTAGGAGCATGGACGATGCACGGAAGCGCACCCTGACTTCAGCGGCCTTTACTTTAAGGTCCCTGAATTATTTGGCACATTTTACTAGGCTTCAGAGGGATCTGGTCAAGGAGCTGTCAGATTCCCTCTCGGGTAACCTACCTGAGCAGCTAGCCCAGTCGGTTAGCTCTCAGTTGGGTATCCTTACGTCAATTTCTAACTCGTCCATGTGGCTCATTTCATATGCGGACGAAGGCGGTAGAGCGGCAGGCACAGGCGTGGCTCTACGGAGACAAGCCTGGCTCTGTTTGTGTCAGTTTGCGGAGGCCTTCAAGTCTTCCTTCGCCAACGCTCCCTTTGATGGGTCCTCTTTGTTTGGACCTAAGGTTAAAGACACCCTTACCCGCTGTGAGCAAGAGGGAAAAACTTTATCTGCCGTAGGTGCCCGTTATTCCACTCCCTTTCGGCCTTATCCCAAGGCTAAAGGAGGAGGGAAGATGTGGTTCCGTAAATCACATAAGTTTTTTCCTCAACAGCAGGAAGATTCCCCTTCCAGAGGCAGAGGACGGGGAAATTTTTCTGGGAGATGCCGTCCCAGAGGCGGCAGAGGGCCCCGCAATTCTGGAGACCGCGAGTCCTTTCGTGGCTCTTCAGCCTCCCACACCTCATGAGGGATTGCCCGGCTGTGCTGCTCCGGAGCCAGTCGGGTGCCGTTTTGCCAAGCACCTAAAAGCCTGGGAGTCAATCACTCAGGATAGATGGGTGCTTCGGATCATTGCCGGAGGTTACACCATCCCATTCACATGCTCACCCCCACCATCCAAAAAAATCCCGGACCCACCACCCAGTCAAAGGGAAATTGCAGCCGCAGAAGCTTTAAAGCTGCTAGAAAAAGGAGTCATCCAACCGGTCCCCACAGACCAGATCGGATCCGGAAATTACTCGAGGTTCTTTTTAGTGCCAAAAAAGACAGGGGACCTGAGACCAATATTGGATCTCAGCAGACTAAACCAATCCGTCACGAAATCCAAATTGTCACGTTACAATCCATTCTCCCATTGTTGGAGAAGGATGTTTGGATGTGCTCCATAGACCTCAAGGACGCCTATTATCACATACCGATACATCAGGCGTCCAGGAGGTATCTGCGCTTCAGCCTGGGAGACAGTCATTTCCAATTTTGTGCACTGCCCTTTGGTCTCACCACAGCCCCCAGGGTGTTCACCAAGTGTTTGGCAGTAGTGACTGCTCACCTGAGGAGTCTTGGATTCCAAGTGTTTCCCTATCTGGACGACTGGCTCCTGACTGCCACCACCAGGCATCTACTAATGGACAACCTCAAAGCCACCATCTCCCTGGGTGCTACCCTCGGAATTACATTCAATTGGTCAAAGTCTGTCTTGCTGCCCTCTCAGCGCATAAGGTTCATAGGAGCAGAGATAGACTCAAAATTGATGCGCGTTTTTCTTCCTACCGAAAGGATCCAAACTTTACAAGACCAAGTTCAAGCCCTGATTTCAAGATCCAAAGCCCCAGCCAGGATGGTCCTACAAGTTTTAGGTTCGATGTTTGCCACGGTTCTTCTAGTTCCTCTGGCAAGATTGCACATGAGGATTCTTCAGTGGCTATTGTCAACTCAATGGTCCTTTCAGGACCTTCCCCTCAATCATCCCATTATGATTACAGAAACATGCAAACGGGACCTTCGCTGGTGGCTTCAGACTTCCAATCTAAATCAAGGAAGTCCTTTTGTTATTCCCTCTCCAGTGGTCACCCTGACGACAGATGCCTCCCAGACAGGGTGGGGGGGGCATTGTCTGGGCAGGTTAGTTCAGGGCTCCTGGCTTCCAGACGAAACTCTTCTCCACATCAATGTATTGGAGATGAGGGCTGTACTTCTGTCCCTACAGGCCTTACACAAGTTTCTCCCTCAGGGCATAATCGCCATCCACACAGACAACATGTCGGTGGTCTGGTATCTAAACAAACAAGGAGGGACCAGATCTTACCCGCTTTGCAGAGAGGCCATGAGGGTGTGGGAATGGGCTGTAGCTACCAACCGTTTCTTGGTAGCGACCCACATTCCAGGGAAATCCAATATATTGGCAGACAGGTTAAGCAGGACGATTCTCTCTCCTCACGAGTGGTCCCTGAACGAAACAGTAGCAGCTCAGGTTTTCAGGAGATGGGGGACGCCGTGCTGCGACCTATTTGCAACACCACTAAACACGAAGTGCAAAAGGTTCTTCTCCTTGACTCCACATCAAGGGGAAGCAGCTATGGATGCTCTAGCACAACCTTGGCCAACAGGGCTACTTTATGCCTTTCCTCCGATTCCACTTCTCGCCAAAGTCATTCAAAAAGCTTCTCAATTGGGGTCCACAATGATACTGATTGCTCCATACTGGCCTCGTCAGGTATGGTTTCCCTACCTGAAGAAACATGTGGTGGACGATCCTTGGACTTTAGATCTAACTCCGGATCTACTAATTCATCAGTTGGGACGACAGCATCAGTCCCTACACTCCTTGAAGTTGACAGCTTGGCTCCTCCACTTCCGACTTTAGTCAGAAGTCACACATTAGACCCGGAAGTTATTCGCATTTTATCTTCAGCCCACAAACCCACCACTAAGAAATTGTACCTCAGTAAGTGGAAGAGGTTTGCTATCTGGGCTCAACTCAGGGGCTTAGACCCTATCACTGCTCCAATCCCAGAGGTTTTGAAATTCTTAACATCCCTGTTTAATCAGGGATCTTCTGTCTCTACTATTAAAGTCCAACTAGCGGCTATCTCTAAATTCCACGAATCCATGGATCCTCCATTGATGAGCAGCAGACTATGCAAAACTTTCATTAAAGGTGCGGGCCTGTTAAGACCCCAGTTTTCATCCTGCGCCTCCGTGGGATCTTGATTTGGTGCTTCGAGCATTAACATCTTCCCCTTTCGAACCGGCTGCTACATGTGAGTTAAAATATCTGTCTTGGAAAACTGCCTTCTTAGTTGCAATTACTTCTGCAAGAAGAGTTTCAGAGCTTCAAGCTCTGTCCATTAAACCACCGTACTTGATTTTCCACAAGGATAGAGTATCACTTAGGCCTAATCCATCCTTTGTCCCAAAGGTCTGTTCTAATCTCTGTCTCCAACAATCTCTAGAGCTACCAGTTTTCTTCCCAAAATTCTCCAATGAAGCAGAATACACTCTCCATAAATTGGATGTTCACAGGCAATTGCGATTCTATTTAGACAGGACTCAGCAATTTCGTAAGTCAGACCAGTTGTTTGTGTCCTTCTCAGACAATAAATTGGGTAAAACCATCACAAAAGCTACTATCTCCAAATGGATTAGAGATTGTATAACTCAGGCTTATTCTTCTTCGAATAAGCAACTTACAGCATCTATCAAAGCTCACTCTACCAGAGCTATGGCGACTTCTATAGCTTTTCATTCCAAGCTCGCTATATCGGAGATTTGTGCTGCGGCTACTTGGTCCAATCTGCACACTTTTATTTCCCACTATAAATTGGACGTGGCATCTAAAGGGCGAGCATCATTTGGTTCCACGGTACTCAGGAGTGTTTTCCATTGAGCCACCCAGGATTCAGGTGCTAGGGACGCTGTCCCATCAGTCAGAATGTAGGCGAGATAGGATCACATAACATCTTTTAGTTATGTACTCACCATAACTTCAGATGTTTGGGATCCATCACGCCTACATTCCTAATACCCACCCTCCTTCCCCCTGCCTTGGAGATCAGAAGAGATTGAACGGTTTTGAGTTCTACTGTTTTATCTTGTTTCATCTGACGATGTTATATAAGCAGGGCGTGCATGTGTGCATGTATGCGGACAAACTAAATCTGGGGGACTGGTAGTGGTGCATCCTGGGATATAGTAAGCTCAGCCAATAAGAGACTTCGCTCTTTGGCATAAGCGTGCCGAGTCGGAGCCGAGGGATCGGCTCTGAACCCATCAGTCAGAATGTAGGCGAGATGGATCCCAAACATCTGAAGTTATGGTGAGTACATAACTAAAAGTTATTTATTCATTCTATATATGTTTTGGACACATATTTTCCTAAGTAACAATGGTAAGTTCTTAGATGCAGCATTTCATCTGTATGCATAATACTACAGGTTAAACGATTATTTTTAGTTGGATAAGTACTCCATTCTACCACTTTTATTGGTTAGAATTTTAATATGTTTTTTTCATAATTACAATAGACAAATGTGATTGGACAGGATTTATATAAATATTTCTTACTTGTTCAGACATTTTTGAATCTGAAGAAGGGTGGAAAGTCACCCTAAAGCGCTTATTCTTATTTTATATTCTTTAATAAAATTGTTTTATGACTACAGCCATGGTGACTGCACTGGTATATTTTGAAATATATACACACACACATATATATATATATATATATATATATATATATATATATATATATATATATATATAAAATGAAAAAAAAATATTAAAATACAACCATCTCAGATCTAACCAAAGTAATTATTTTTATGATACAAACCAAAACCTACTATATTTTCCCCAGGACTAAATTAATTTATTCAAGTTGAGAATGTAGTACATTGTAATATTGAACTTTATATTTATTTATTTTTATTTCTTGTTTTTCCTATTTCTAGATTTACTATTTTTCTAAGAAAACATTTGTATTGTCATATTCATTCAGTTGCTACCACTGGCATTAAGGGTTATACTGTTTTTAATATACTTATATTTTTGGTATTTTTCTTTTTTTTTCTGTGCATTTACCACAGGATGGTGCACTGTCCTTTGAAATAACTTCCAGTTTGTTCCTCTGATGAGAGACATGGTATAGAATCAGTTAACCTGAATACCCATGCTAACAATTAAGAGTTAAACATTTCAGACATTGTTTTGAAAGCTGTCCTTTGAAATAACTTCCAGTCTGTTCCTCCAATGATAGACATGGTGTAGAATCAGTTAACCTGAATACCCATGCTAACAATTAAGAGTTAAACATTTCAGACATTGTTTTAAAATCTGAGGGACTTCCTCTGTTAAATAATGGTCTAACATTTGTTCCTGTTTTTGTTTTATTTGTTTCTGAGTCTGAAAATTTCAGTGAAGATAAGTCATTTTGCAGGACTTTAAATCTAACATATTAGTATGTTCATAAAATTTAGGTTCTTACTGAGGTAGACGTGGATGATAATCTGTTCAAATTTTAAAAACACAGTTTTTTCTCCTCCTTACCATCTAGCTGTTAAGACTTTGGAGAACCAGGTTATTCATGCTGTGTTAGTCAGAGTTCATTGTTTCAATTTTTGCCTTACCAAGGATGAGAGACAAGCCCAAAGTTCTTTACTAATCTACTATACTCTGAAAAGGCCAAGAGCTGAGGCGCTAAAGGAGTTTCAGGAATGTTAGTGTTTCTTATAGTTTTTTTACTTGTTGGAATTTGTTGCTGCTCAGCCTGTGCATTTGAAAACGAGTGATCCCGTTGTAGGATTTTTATTGAACTGGACTGTGCATTCATATTTTATTAAACTGTTTAGGAAGGTAACACTGGCCTTTTCTTTTTCTTGTGGTGAAAATTATGTTTGTTTTGGAGTTGGTGGTGAAAGTATTCTTTACTAATCTTGTTATTATCTATGTTTTAAGTCTTTACTGATACAATCAGGCCAATAAAGTCAAATCCCACTAGACGCAGATATGCCATGCTTTGCCCCTTTTCTGAGCTCATCAATACAACATAATTCAATTGTTTGCCATACTTTAAGAACACAGAGCTTAAAAACAAGCCTGATGTTCATAACATTAGGGTGACTGCAAAATATCCCAAATATCTTGGATTGACTGCATCAGTGAGACCCCTTAAAAATCAATACAGTTATTAGGGATCTCAGCATGTTCATAGACCTCATTTCATCACCATGTCTCTATGGTCATTAGACAATTCTTCTACATAGCCCAGCTGATTACCAAGGGGGTATATCTTCCATCCAGGGACATTATCATCCCTCTCTACTCTTCCCTCTTTAAGCCTGTAATTAAACATAATGCTCCTTTTGGCATGTACCTGGCCAAAGACATGAATCAGCCTGAAGCACCCCAGTGCTTCCTCCTTAAGAAAATCAAGAGTCTGGGTTCTGTGTCCTGTGAAGAAAGCCTTAAAGCTCTGTCTGTTTCCCGCCTCGAGTGACAACATACTGCGTGACCTACTATACATGCACAAAACATACAGCAATGCAAACACCCATTACCAGAGACTTAAACGCCCAGCAAAACATAAACAGAACCTGCTGGTGTGATAGATACCTATCCCAAATATTCCTCCTCCTTTGAATAGGCTACACATGCATGTTAAACAAAATTGCTCCCTAACCCTCTTCAAACAATGTCTGGATAAATGCTTTGAAAATTGCAAATGCACTCCCTGGGCAGACTCCCCCAAACCCTTTTGGAAAATAAGTACACATAGTGGGTATTCTTTTGGCCAGGCTTTAAATAATTCACCCAGGTCAACTACCTAGTAATGACCTATGAATCTATTAGAGAGTGCATGGGAATGTACCCTTGTAGGGAGAAGGCATTGTGGATCCCTACAGTGATGAGGCTAACTTGTTCCCCTGTCAAGGGGGTGGACTAATACTATACAAGTGCCTTCATTATCATGATACTGACTAGGGCAAAAGCAACTCTCATGGTTTATTGCATGATTTGGATGGTTCTCACTTCCATATTGTATGTCATTTCCTAGTATGGAGGAATGAATGGGCAGAGCCTGATTGGTGGAAGATTGATGGTCAGTAATGATGGTAGTAAAAGCTTCTGGAAAAAAAAGTTCTGTTCACTCTACAGCAAGGGTAAAACCGAATAATCTAATCTTCAACTATGACTACACAAACTAAATATCTTCAGTCACAGAACCCAAAGCAGTGTCTTTTGACAGTGTAAGAAAGAGACTTTCAGCAAAAATATAAGCTGGAAAGATATACTGATGTTAAGAAACAGGCAAAAAGTTAGATTATTTTGGTGACAAATTAATGCAATAAAAACCCACATTTCATTTAACGTAGAGTTTCACTTTGTTCAAGAGATGAAGAGTTCAGTGGTAAACAGCAGCAGGAAAATTGGTTCGACAAGGAAAAGCTCTTGCTTGAAACCTTTTATTAACGAATTTGTAAATTATGACAGGGTTCTTACTACAACCAGGGAAACTTCATCCAGTAATGGCTATAATGGGTCTGCAGTCATAAGGTATAATGCTAAATGGTCGAAAATGAATTGGTTGATATCACTATATTGATTAATTAAAAAGTCGAAATAAAATTAGTCTAAACTCAAAATGTCGAAAATGCTGAATTTGCCCATTTCTGCTCTGTAGTGCGATCTTTGAGTTGGTATATTTAAGTAGGGGGGTGTGGGGGGCACAGCACAAATAATAGAGGTGATCTAATTGCTTTTTCAATTAAACAATTTTAGACATTTTGATCTTTCAATGTTTTGGGTTTAGATGTTATTTTTCGATCAAATGAACATTAGACATTATGGCATTAGACCTTATGTAGGTAAACCACTATAATGTGATAGGTGATTCTGATAAGCAAGCACTACTGAACAGAAGATGCTGACCAACAATAAAAAGCCAGCATATTTTAAAGAATCCATGTGCAGCAATGCAGCAATATCCTTTCTCCTTTCTCCTTTCTTTTGTACAGGTTAATTATTATGTGAGATAATGAAGATGGAAAGTTATGTTAACTGTGAATGATTGCTCAGATATGTGTGTGTGTGTGTGTGTGTGTGTGTGTGTGTGTGTGTGTGTGTGTGTGTATGTATATATATATATATATATATATATATATATATATATATAGGCGATATTGTAGTTGAGGGCCTCACCAGTTCGTTTCTTGCAGAAGTGGGTGTGTCACAAATTGAGTGACAACCTGGTCTGCATATTACTTGGGGTTTTTGACAACTGGCAATAAATTCTATATTTCTTAACATTTTAGGTCGTTTAAACTTGCCATCCCGGTAGCCGCACCTGGTAATTTCTGTGTTTCTCACGGCGTGAGTGTTTAACGGAGATTTTGTTCTGTGATTCACTATATCCTATGAACATTGTGTTATGCTGTGATTGTCAAGTTTGCATTGTTGTGCATAAGTTGCATCTCCTTAAAGGGCTGCATTTATTAGATATTATTACCAAAGGTATAACTGAATCTGCCTTATCAAATGTTTATCATAACATAACGGTTTTTACTATTTCTGGCTCGCACTTTCTGCGACGTTGGTTTATTACCTGGATTAGAGCAGCATCTTTGCAGTATGCACGTTTCTTTTCCAAAAGGTAATTTCCACCTTGGCGCTATAACAACTACCTTTCTGGCAAATTTTTGACACTTATTATTAGCATTTGTATAAGTATGTCTCAAAATCTGTCATTTATGTTTTCTACAGAGCTGTATGTTGCTGTGACAGATGTTACTTGTCAGATCTAAGGCAAACATATTTCAGATGAGTACTCCGTTGAAAACGGTCACTTTCTGGTCCCCTCCAGACCAGCTGGACCATTCCGGTAAAGAAATATCAAATAAATAAGTAAATAAATAATGTGATTTTGGTGACTGTTTGACTATTAAAAGCACTGTGACAACAGAAACACTTTAGTTTAAATAAGAAGCTATTACGTTGTATTAAATCCATAATTTAGCAGTCCTCTAAGAAACTGAAATACCCAAGGTCGAGAAAGTGTTTTTTGTTTAAATGTCGTTCACGCATACCGGTAATTTACTTCAGTTTACTGTTATATTTACTGTCATATTACAATGTCAAGTGCACTTTTTCTTCGGTTGTACATTCAGAGGGAATGCATATTCATGAATGACATATCAGGGGGGTGCGTTTTGGGCGGGGCTTGCTACTGCGCATCTGGTGAGGCCCTCAACTACAATATTGCCTGTATATATATATATATATATATATATATATATATATATATATATATATATAAATACATGATTTATTGAAATGCACAAGAAACAAGAAACAACACTCAAGTGATCAATGCTGTTGTTTTGAAAATAAACATTCCGAAAAAAAAAAGAAAAAAATGCATGGAAACAACCTTGACAATAAGGGAGAGGTAATACTGAAGCTGACCAGAGCAAAATACCCTTAAAAACTGTCATCACAATTATTAAATTGCTCCCTAAAACCACTGATCCATCTCTGCTGTGTTGACTGGGGCTAACATGTTACTGACCTGGGGGCCAGGCATCCTGAAGTTGATCCTATATGAAGAGAAATGACTCCTCCTCCTCAACTGCCACAGGAAGTCTGTTTCCAGCTTAGAATACAATGATATGCTCTAACTGGTTAAAGGCATGTGGTGCAAGTTGCTGATATGTTGAGTTAGTAATATCATGAAGCAGAGTCAGGAATTAAGTAAAATAATGTATAAGCCTTATTTTACAGTGTGCAGCCACTTTAAAAATGCATCCCTGTGTTCTATAGTGGAATTTAGAATTAAATTTGAAAAGTTCTGTTCTCAGACAGAATGGGTTTTACTTGTGTTACAATTATCTATGTGGTTATACAGCTCTGTAAATAAACCATATTTTACCCTTTCTCAAACCAATCTATTTTCTGCTTGTCGTTTTATATCTAGAGATAAAGCATGTGCATTAAAGTGGTGCCCTGCCACATGCTATAATCATTCATTATGTCTAAAAGGCTGTTAAACAGTACAATTTGTCAATATATTACATTAAAATTTAAAGTGATAAGTTGCCCATACATTACAACTTTCACATTTCTTTCTGCCATCCTTCTGCAACTGAACACTACTTGATCAGATATTAGAGAAGTACATTACCTCCAAGTGAAACTGTGTTACTATGATAGAATGGCTGGAGGCTGGTCCAATATCAGCAGTTGCTCCTGTCCGCCTTGCCCATCCTTGACGAAATAAAGTTGTTGCATCAGCTGCTGAAGATACTGCCATATGGTTTAGGCCCTGTCAATAAGCACAAACAATAGCTGATCAATATTATCTGTTTAGGTGTTTTGGATATCTAAGGGGAGGTGCCAGTAATTTTCAGATGGTCATAATTGTTGCATGTAAGCTAACATTTCTTCTATCCCTTAGAAAACCAGCTTTTGGTTTTAATAAGAAGAAAGCTCAAATATAAAATAACACCAACAGTAAATTTTATATAGTACTTCAGAAAACCCTGATTTTACACAGGCATGCTTCCAGCAGCAGCCACTGTGTGATCACACGTCTTTCTAGTGGAACAAGAATGTCACTCATTTGGAATACTCTTTATTTCTAACTTAAAATGCTACTGTTAGGGAGGTATATACAGAGTACACTGCTTTGCTTGTAAAACTGTCACAAAAGAAGTCAGCTCAGTTTCCTGTTTATAAGGACTAGCGTGACCGAAACCAGAATTATCATTTTAGAAACTCTGCTGTCCCACGCGCGCACACACACACACACGTAACACTGTGGTCTTAAACTCCTAGGAAGCGGGCCTGATGCATCTCAGTGACATTTACCATCCATCCCTTGGAGCTTTTCTCCAGTTCAGCCTGCATCTGTGAAGCACATCGACAGATGTAGCTTAGAGTTGCTTTATCATCTTCTCTCTTCCATTGGCTTGACCTTGACTGTAGTCACAGAGACTGTCCACTTGAGTGTGAAGACAGACAGAGAAACCTCCTGGAATAAGAAACAAACCAATACCAGATGTCCTAAATAACTTCTGCATTTATGGGTACATAGGTAAGTAGCAGGCTAGCTACCCTTGCAGGCCATTTCAAGACAATTTCACATTTGGTATAAAACTGGCCTTACCCTTCCCATGAGCAATAATTATATTTTAACCCTAGTGAGAATAACTGGGATCATACCATAGATAATTGGATAATTTCACCACTTGACACACCTCTACAAACTAACATAGCAGGTGAACACATATCGAAATCTTACATATTCACATATATAGCTTTTTTGAAAGATTTTTAATGGTACATTTAAAACACAGTTAAAAATTCTTTGATCATTCTATAACTTAGTTGCTTTCATCTTCAACACTCAGCTGATGTCAACAGACTCACTCAGTGATGGTGTTGTAGCATGCAATTTTGGTTGTCAATACGACTCCTTTATATCTAATAAGGTTTTTATATTTCCTCCATGAATATTTGTAGTGATATGATCCAACAAAAATTCTTAAAATGACCTAAAGCTAGGTGTGTGTGGCACAGAACATAGGTGCAACCAAATGATGCTTTGAAAAAAATGTTGCAGTAAAATCCATTGGCTTTTATTGATACAAGCTGGAATAAAACTTATAGGATAAGCGCTTTCATCTCTAAAACTAGAAAACTTCATCAGATAAAACATTTGAAAAAACAGGCCTTTTTATAGTCCAGTTTCAAAGTTACTAGAGTAGTCACATGATTGCCTAGCTAGTTCAGAATCAAAAATATTTAAAGAGGAATCACAAAACCAGAAAAATAAATTGTAAAAAATACATGTTACATGTAAATGTTCATAATAGCACTTATTTTTCAAAATCTAATACAAACTTCATATGAAACAAATTGAATACATATATTTTATATAAAATAATAATGTAAAACAATATCAGAGCTTCATTTCTGAAACACAAATCTCAGAATTTGTGTTCTGAATCTGTATAGTATCTGTAAAGGACCACTCAATAGAATTATACCCTATAGTGAGTTCTACAATCTCAGAGTGGGTTATATTTAGTTGGGGGTGTGAGAGGCTTCACCCCCCCCCACATGTGGAGTAGAGGATTCCTTCCTGCTAAAGGTTTTTAGATACAGCATGGTTAAATTGGTTTCATGGACCATCTTTTACCAAACTGTGTCTAAATTTTCTGTAATGGGGTCACTGTCAGCAGCATGGAACTTTAGGGTACAAATCTGAAAGTGCTAGCAACACCTATGGTAAAATTATCCCCTTTTATAAAACACTCAGATTTTTAGGACGTCATGATTAGAGCATGTGTCAGATATGTTAAGTATGGCATTCCACCTATGTATTTGCTACAGTTTAGCAAAATATGCTATTGCATTCTACCTACAGATACAACCTAGGCTGTCTTCTAATGTCATAGTGTGTGTCAGTCCTAGAATCCACTTTCAGAAAACGTGCCGAAAAAAAATAAAAAAGAAACAAGATGTGGTTCATTAAGACATTTAGTCAGCTAATTGGACCATTATTCAGAGACTATCCAAGGTTGACACTGGAAGTGGTATGCAGGTGACTGTTTGTCATGATTTCATTTTTCCATTTGTTTCCAATGTGTACAAGTTTCGTTAACTGTACTTATATACATAGTGTTCACCTGCTCACAATTTGGACACCCATATTTGTATTTTGTTTATAAATGGCTTGAATGGTAGCAAGAGATTAAGGTGTGTCAAGTGTTCAACCAAGTGTATACCCCCTGTGATGGTGAACCTAGCCAACAAAAGAAGGACACTTAATCTAATTGCTCATTATATCGAATCAAGTTATTATTATTAAAGTTCAGTGTATCTTCAATCAAGTTATTATTATTATTATTATTATTATTATTATTATTATTATTAATAAAGTTCAGTGTTTTCTCAATGTCTGTGGAATTGTGATACCTATAGCACAACAAGTTAGTAACCCATCAGCCTATTTAGCTGTTTGGCAGAGTAAAGGTTGGACTACAGCAGTACTGATAGATAGCCTGTCTTGGTACAACATGTGGCCAAGGAGGCCAACAGCAGAACATGTCTTTGGAAAATTACCTGGATAGCATAACAGTTCTTATAAATAAAGTTCTTGCAAACACCTCAGAAAAGAAATCTACAGCTGTCAAAAACAGTGAAGCCATCACTACACATAGAGCTAAAATAGACTCTTTAGAGCCCACTACTTCTATGCATGTCACAAGACTCCATGAAGTACAGGATGTTGTATGAGATCACCGATTGTTTATGCAGTAGTTGCACAAGAAAATCAGCAATCTTGATTACTGGCAGAGACAAAATAACCTCTTTAGTGGATTTATGGGAAGGCAGGTCAAGTATCTGCAAGAGGCATTCCAAAAGGCTCTAAACTTCCCATACTCTATTAAAATTGAAAGAGCACATTGTTGGTTAAGCCCCCTCTCCCCATGTCCAAATCTACTCGCAAGGCAAGTTATATTTAAACTGTTGAACACATTGCTTATATTAAGGAATGCAAAAGAGGGGAGAAAATGTCTTTTTGATGGACACAAGGTATGGCTGTTCCAAAATTACTCAGTGGAGGTGACTCCCAGAATGCCTTCTGCTAGCCAGCCATATTAGTAGTAAAACAGAAACTTAAAAATCTGATTGTTTTCATGTCTGATACAATCTTAACCTTCTTACAAAACAAACTCAAATTGGAGGACGTCCCAACACTAGCAAATTAAACCTTCCCTTCTGAGGTTCCTGAGGCCACATCACTCAGTTAGTACATTCCAGCTACTCTTCTAAAGGGTACATCAAAGAAATCAACAGGCCCCAGTGCTGAATGACAAGTGGAGCCAGTGAATGAAAGTTAACAGTGGTTTATTGTACACCCAACATAAATCTATCTGCATGCACATTCAAGATCTGCTTAGTACCCCCCATGTATTGCCTTAACTACAGTGGCTGTCGAGGTACAAAACAACAGAACATAGTCACTGTTCTGCATCCTTCTTCTTTAACTATGCTCCTTATTTCAAATATATGAACAAAGTTTGCTTTAATATTTTCTTTAAACACATTCAAGAATTAAACATCATATTAACAGTTTAACATAGCTTGTCTGATTTCAGGTCAAATTCACTGTATATATTTAGGACTGGGTTTGCAGACTCTTCCTGTCCATGTCACATACAGATTTTGATTTCAGTTAGAAACAGGAACTGTCTTTAGAGGTTTATTTGGTACTGAAACATTACTTTGTACTTCAGAACTGTTTGAATACGGCTGCCAGTCTTCTTGGAGTTGATTGGTTGGTGATTCAATCAAGGAACTTGAATCACTAGTACACACAGTCTGTTGTGGCTGTGGCTCTGGGACAGGCAAAATGTGTCTTCTGTAGTCTACACCTTCTGACTGAATTATGTAGACCCTTGGTTCAACACAAGTGTCCTTCACAGTTTTTGCATGATCATGACCTTTCAAAGCCTGCATTCTAACAACTTCACCTTGCAACAACGGTCAAAGAGGTCTGCTGGTTGTGTCATAGAATGACTTCTGTGAGTGGCACTTTTTTGATAGTTGAGCTTTGACTACCTTATTACTCTTTGAGGATGACACAACAGGTGTTTGCTGATTGGAAGAGCTGTTTGTGTTTGTCTTGACATCAGTCTTTGAGCTGGTGAACTAAGTGTCTGGTCACAGGGAATGTTTCGAAGGTTTAGTAAATTGAGGAATACATCAGTTCCATCTCTATTGGACTTTTCCATTTAATGGTTTGCACTGTGGACCGCACATTCAGCCAGACCATTAGATTGCTGGTACTTTGGGCTGTTGGTTACATGAATAAAATCCCAAGATGCAGCAAATTCTTTAAAACATTGACTAGTGAATTGTGCACCATTAGCTGAGATGACGTTATGCGGGATTCCATGGACTGGGAAGTGCCTCTTTAGTTTTGTAATTACTGTGCTAGATGTCAGATTACAGAGTAAGTCAACCTCAAATCATCCAGAGTATGAATCAATGAGTACCAGATAATGTTGACCATTCCATTCAAAAATATCTACTGCTACTGTTGACCATGGTAAATCAGGGTTTGGGTGTAGGTGAAGAGGTTCTTTTTGCTGATGTGATTTTTTATTGTTGCAAACTGAACATGAAAATGTCTCTCTTTCAATATCTTTAGACACTGAGGGCCAGAACACAATGTCTCTTGCCCTACTTTTAGTTGATTCAGTTGATTCAGTGCCTGGGTGGCCTCTGTGCAGAATTTTTATATAGTCCTTTTGCAATGATTTAGAAACTACTAGTTTTGGGCCTTTCATAATGATGTGAAACTGTGAGCTCATCCCTGAATGTGAAATACTGCTGAATTTCAAGTGGCAGACTTGTTTGACATGTTGGCCAGCCTTGGTGGAAAATATTACTCAGTTTTTGAAGAATTGGGTCTATAACAGTGTGGTTTCTTAACTCATCAAGCCATGATGATGAAATGTGCTTAACTTCCATGACTTCAAAATCAGCTGTTTCATTTTCATGTTGTTCTGTCATCTTTCTGGGTGCCTGTGACAAGGCATCAGCAAGATACATGTGCTTACCTTTTGTGTAGACAATGCTAAATCTGTATTTTTGCAGCTTTACCATCATATTTTGCAGTCTTGCTGAGGCTGTATGTATCGGCTTGTTCAAAATCGTTACTAGTGGCTGGTGAGCTGTTTCAATCTGGATTTGCCTTCCATATATATAGTCATTGAATTTGGAGATGCAAACACAACAGCAAGAAGTTCTTTTTCTATTTGTGCATAGTGCATCTCTGTTTGTGTCAGGGTATAGGATGCATATGCAATTGGAATGCCCTCTTGAAGACATACTGCACCAAGTTCATACTAAGAGGCAACACAGATAAGTGTCACAGGCTTATGGACATCAAAGCATCTCAATGTGGGTGGACTGGTAATTCTCTTTTTTAAATATCAAATGCCTCTTGGTGCTGTTCAAACCAAGACCATTTTATATCCTCATGTGTCAGCTCACACAATGGTGCAGACAGCTCATGCTCACTAAGGTTTGGGACAAATTTTCCTAAATAGTTAATCATACCCAAGAAACACTGTAAAGATGTAATATTCTCTGGGACTGGCCTTTCATTAATTGCTGTTACCTTTGACAGATCTGGCTGTAGCCCTGAACTTGTGAACAGGTGACCAACGTAGGTGACTTCTTTCAGTTTAAATTTACATTTTAAAGGATTTAGCTTAAGGTTGACCTCGCATGCATGGTATAGAACTTTCCTGAGGTTTATGTTATGTTCCATTTCTCCATTGCCTCCAATAATAATGTCATCCACTACAATGGCACAAGGGCATCCAGTAAATATCTGTTCCATGGCATGTTGGAATACCTCACTGGCAGAACTGATCCCAAATGGCATCCTCAAAAACCTGAAGCTCCAAAATGGTGTTCTAAATGTTATTAATAAAGAAGATCTGTAATTCAGCGAGATTTACCAAAAGGAGCTCTTGGCATCTAATACTGAAAAAACAGTTGAATTTGGCATTAGTGCTGCTACCTCCTCTACTGTGCACATTGGATGATGAAGACATTTAAGAGCTTATTTAAGTCTCTAGGATCACTGCATATCCAAATGCCATCTGAGTTGTTCTTATGGGAAGCAACCATATAAGAGAGCCATTCAGTAGGCTCTGCTACAGAAGCAGGAGCACCTAACATTACCATTCTGTCTAATTCTGCTTTTACTTCACTTTGCATTGCTACTGTGATCTTATTTGCAGGTCTAACAACTGGGTTCATTTTGTGGTTCAGCTTCATGGAATATGTAACTGGAAGCTTACCAATTTCATCTTTGAAGATGTCAGCATATTCTTTAAAGATATATTGTGAAAAAATGTAATTTTCATTTGTATTTAGATGGTGAACTTCTTTATTGAGCAAAATCAGTCCCATTCTTACGTTGTCTTCTAGGCCTAGTAATGACTGTACATGTCTTCTGACTACACAGAATTGTAAATCATAGGTGTTACCCACAGAATGACAAGAAAGAACTACAGCACCATCTGTCTGAATTTCTTCACCACCATAAGCAAGTAGTTTTGTGCTCCTTGTTAAGTCAAGGTTCTGTTCAGCTTTTACTTTTGTATAAACTTTTGCTGACATGACATTACATTTGGATCTAGTATCTGCTTTCAGCTCTACTGGTTTCCCATTAATTTGTACAGTGCAAAATATTTCATTCTGTGCTGACAAGTGGGGATTCACTGTGTCAGCTGTTTCGCTAACCACAGAAATACCATCAGCATAAAAGGCTTCATCACTGTCGTCAGGGTCTGCTCCAATCTCAGTTTGATCCACTGTCTTCTTTGGATAAATTTTATTAGGAATCTGTGTTGATTTGCAGAACTTTTTGAAATAATTCCACTTTTTGCATTTGTAACACTACTGACCATAGGCTAAGCACTTTTCTCGGTTAGGTTCATGACTGCCTCCACAATTGTGATAATTAATAATGGGAGGTGGTGTGGCATAGTTCCTCAGTTTATATTTATGAGGCCGTATTGTCTTAGTTTTTTGTTGCACACTGTTGACATTTGTAGCAGCAGATACAGCAAGCATACTAGTATGTTTTACTGTGATTTCCTGTATCTGGCAAATCTCAATAGCTTTGCTCAATGTTAATTTACTAACACATAACAGAATTTTCCTCACTGTATCATTATTAATGCCACACACAAGTTGGTCCTTTATTAAATCGTTTTGTAGATCCCCAAATCTGCATGTCTTTGCTTTATTTCTTAAGTCAATAACATATGCTTAACATACCTCTCAACCTGGAATCATCAAAAATCTGGACAAAGGCCCATGAAAAGTGGGTACAACTGACCAAAAATCTGGACACTGGTTGACATGCAATTTACATACATAATTATGCAACCACACCCACACTAATGGAATCATGGGATACCAACATTCAAAATGCAAATTAAAGAACAGACAAAATATTAAACAACACAAATATATAACTAGAATAATAGTGTTTTACTTGTATTAACATTTGAACTTGTATAAAACTTTGAACTTGTATAAAACTGAAATGCAAATTTCTTTTATAAAAATAAAATTAACTGCTACACTAATATTAAATAAAACCAATAAATGTAACAAAATTGTAAAATATTAACTAATTATCCAGCATCTATCTGCCTGTCCATCACTAAAAACATTTTACACAGTTATCTTCCCAGTCGGTCAGTGCAATCCAGTGACCAAAACTCCTGTCTTTCTACAAACCTAGCAAATCTGCTGGGCATTGTATGTACTCATACAAGGTTGCTAAGGCCTGGAGCTCCTTAACTGTATCAATCAGGTCTATAACCCCCTCCCTTATTTCAAAACCACTCTGAAAAATTTCCTAGTCATACCTCTCAACCTGTCAACATAAGAAATCGGGATAAAGCCAGAAACGGGGAGGGGGGGGTGTTGCCACATCCTGCTGCTCTGGCAACTTACTTTAAAGTTTATAAGAGCAATATTTAAAATGTGTCCCTACTTTGGGGCCTTTATCACTCCATTTCTTTTAAGCTTTGTTCAGATTTCTTGCAAGAGGTTGAGTGTTATGGCTTAGGAGTTGGAAAATAAGACTGTTTTCCGTTATTAGAAATGGCCAACTGGTTCGTTAGAGACCGTAAAACTCTTTATTTCTCAGTTTTTGTATAATTTTAACCTTACATAATCTTATGTTTATTGCAGCAGAATAGCAATGGTGCTGAACGTGAATACATGTACAGTTTTATACAAGGTGCAAACAGACAGAAACCATCTCCAACCAAATACTGTTTTACAGATGGAAGAAAAAAATAATGCTTTACAATGGAAATCACCAACTGTGTTTTGAAATATCGATGTGCTCAAAATGTCTGGTGTACTTTAACATAATCCCAGATTTCTGTCTGTCCAGTTAGAAAATACATTTCTCCCATATTAAGAGTTGTAAAAGCTTTTTCAATTTTTTTTCTAGCTTAATACAGAAGCAGTGAAAATATACATATTGAGGTAAGAATTACAATAACTGACAACATTATATCTAATAACCAAGTGTTGCCAGAATTGTTTTGAAACATAAATATTTCTTATTTGACAGTACAGCTGTTGATACCAGCAGGAAGAATTTTATTTGTACGTGTACTTTGCAAAATTTTCATTCATTTAAAGTTTGAGTTACTCATGGATGTAAGCTAATGTACACTGGTGATTTGTGAGCAAAGTTCTGAGGTTGTCAAATGCATATGTACTGTTAACACCCCTCAGCACTATTAAAATGCACAATGTAATCAAATGTGGACAAATATTTTCCCAGTAGGACCTCCAACATGAATGGCATTTTCATTTCATGGCCCTCCGTAGCAGAACCTAGTTCATCCTCCTGACCTACAACAGTTACCGGATGCCCAGTCTTCTCCTTTCCAGACTGCAAGGCACATATTTTCATACCACAATTTGATATTATAATATGAAAAAGTGACTCTGCAGAATGAGCATCAAAAATAACTACACTTGCAACCCAGCTAACCTTTCAATGAACAGATGGTAAAATTTTGGAGTGAGTGGATTTATAAAACACATAAAGTTTGCCTTCTACCAAACTGGTATGACCATATTGCATATGAAAAAAGAACAAAACACTTACACATAGTGTAGAAAACAAGAGACACAGTTAGCCTTTTTGCCGATGCTTGCCCACTGAAGCAATCATAATGCAAGCCCCTCTCGAGCCACTAGTACTTTATCTGTGCAATCTGATTAACAATTCCATGCCCAACCCAAGTGTGACCATAAGAATCTCTGGACAACCCAAGGATCAACTGAATGTGGTTGGACTCTTGGGTGCTCCTGCACTGTATGCCAACTACCCATTGGCTTCCTAAGGACTGCACTTGATTATTGCAGCTAACCCCCCCCCCCCAAAAGAAAGTCCGGCTGTTATATACATTATCCACAGGACTGCCTTGCCTTACTTATTCCCATGACATTGACCATAAGCATTTTCTTTTATTCTTTTTTACTTACCTTGAGGTTGAGTGAACCAACAGAGCTAGAGACAATACATTTCCTCATCCTCCAGACAGAGCTCCTGCTATTACATCCAAAACAGAAACAGTCCATGTGCAGTTAGATCATCAATCAATGACATCCTCACTCATTGGTTGGCTCTGCCATGGCTGTAAAACAACTTTCTGAGCTTTGTTTTTATTTTTTTTTCTAAATTTCCTGCCCAGTCTCCAAGTCCTACAGGCAGTCAGGCACTGGCTCATGAAGCTGATGTTATCACGCATGCTCCTGCACGTTGATGACATTGGAGGATACTCTGGTGATGTGTGATGATATCATCCCTAATTAAAACTGTAAATAAAAGTTTAAAAAAAAAAAATCAGGAATTAAAGGGGCCACTTGGAAATTTATGGCACCCCATTATTTTGCCCTCAAAGCTGGTAAATACCAAGGAATTTAGTACAGTTGAGAGGTATGATGCTTAAATAGTTTCACCAGGCTTTTAATTTCTCATACTGAATTTATGTCTCTCCATCACTGTATTCATCTGGGAGTTACACAGTTCTTAGAATTTACGCTTTCAGCATTCTAGATCTTTGCGCATTTCAGCTTGAGCAAATTTCACTGTGGTTTTCTCCCTCTCCTGCATAAATAGTGGGTGCATATACAAAAGAACATTCTTGCTCAATAGCCTCTGAGTCTGCCAAATTGAGAAGGGTAAACGTTTGTGTGCGTGCATCTGTCTGAATGTGCAGCCACCATGAAAATATCATATTCTTGTGCAAACACACACCAGTACTCTGCGACATTGCCATCAAACATCAGCAGTCCAGGCCTACGAAATCCTTCTGCCATGCCGTCAATATATATGCAAGTAATATGTAATTACCTTTTGCACTTCAGTCACTCGTTACACTTTGATGAGACTTAGTTATAGACGACTTCTGACACCATGTTGAATGACGAGCTGAGCCAGTGAATGAAAGTTATCAGCGGTTTACTGTACACCCAGCATAAATCCATCTGCATGCACATTCAAGACTTGCTTAGTACTGCCATCCACATAATGCCTTAACCACAGTGGCTATCAAGGTACAAAACAACAGAACATAGTCACTGTTCTACACCCAGCAAAGGTGCGACAGTCCCCACTTTGAAGACCACTGAGGGTCCTACACTGGACAGCCCCAACAGCTAAGATATCATTGCTGCCAAAGCTAGACTTCCTAGAAAGAATGTAAATTTTCATTTCTTCACCATTTCCACGTCTAATTAATGTGGGACTTTGTCACTTAAAGATACCCTAAGTATGGAAACTGGAGGACAACAAAAAGATAACAGAAAATCACCAAAAGGTGGAACAGATAGCAGAGAGAGTCTTTTAACAAGCTGCATCACTTGTTCAAAGGAATTAATTCCTTAGAAAGGCAAATGCTGAATAATCAGCAGAAAACCCACCAGAAAGGATACAATATTATATGACTGAAAATATTAATGGTATGTGTTTATAATGTGTTCTCATGATAATTAATGAACCTCCAGAGCTAGCTGTTAGAAGTGGTTTTGGCTAATACACTGATATGTAGATGCTTCTTGTTTCTAACCACTCTTATCATTGTGTGTGTATTGGTCACCACACTTACCTGTGTTATTTAAAGTTACCAGAAGATACCTCATCTTCTTTTCCCCATAGTAGATGCTTGTCTTTACTAAGAGATCACTTTACCTCTCATGTTTTGACCTTCCTTAGTGTTGATATGCAAGATCATTGTTAATACATGAGTTAGTTATGTTACTGAATATTACTACTTTAAATATGAGAGGACTAAACTCGATAAAGTACAGCAGAATACATGTCAGTATTTGTGAACTAAAAAAATGTACTTTTTAGGAGCTCTTTCAAAACCACTCTGAAAGACTTGCTAGCTAAAGTGTGTCTCTGTTCTTGCTCAAAACCAGGATAAACTAGATCCCTAAATGTGAACAAATACCTTTTCATTCCTTCTACCTCCTTACTCTCCCTTCTTCACTTACTTCCTTACTTCTATCAAATTCTCTTCCTTGACTTTCTCTATAAATATACCATAAGCTTATGTTTCCCTCACTTCATATTGCAATTCCTGTTTGTATTAGACTGTTACCTTAAATTTCTCTACAAACTGTCTAAAATTTCTCTAACTATTAAATGATTGTCATATAACTTGTATTGATTCTTAACCAATGTTTTTACAATATGTTTAATTTGTTATAATTATTTAAACTGCAGATGTTTTTGTTTTATTTTTGAAGATTGTAAAATTATTGTTCTTAAAATGTTTTGTAATAATTTGGAGCTTTTCTCCCTGGACCTCCTCTGAAAACGGACTTCTACCCAGTCAGACTTCCCTGGTAATCAAATGTCACTTGGACTCAATAAATGCTATAGAGTCTATAATAGTTGAATAAACTGAACAGAGTATTAACAGCCCCTGCAAGATAAATAAATAAACAATAAATTAAGGTTGCACTAAGCTACATCAAAAGTCTTTAAAATTTATTGGGCAAACCAACTGGCCACAGCTTGTCCAAGACTTCTAAAAGAGGGAGTGGCCATATTTATTAATACTTAGTTGGAATGGATGCCTCAGGAAGGTAAGAAGGCTGTGGAGAGGAAATTGGTTATGATCAATTTACTTATCTTGCAGGGGCTGTTAATACTCTGTTCAGTTTATTCAACTATTATAGACTCTATAGCATTTATTGAGTCCAAGTGACAATTTAACACTGAGAATACCCTGATTCCCAGAATACCCTGATTGTAGAGGGAGATGACTTCAGTGTAGTTTTTGATTTTGTAATAGAGCCATCCTGGTGGTAAGGTGTCTCAAAGCTCAGTGGATTCTAACAGGGAAAGTACATAAAGAATTTGGACTTAAGTGAGCAGTGAAGATTAATATTACAATCACACCCAGTTTTCACTTATACAACAATGCCAGGAGGCTCCTCAGTTAGACAGGATTATTGTTTAATCTTGATACCACTTTTAAAGGCAGTTAGAGGTATTACAGTGTTCCCATGCACCCTTTCTGACCACAGTGCTGTTCAAGTACTCTTTTGACACTTGGAAAACTGCAGGAACCCATAAATAGGATAGTAAACAATTTCATTTTGCAGAACATCAATTCCACTCTACGTCAGAAAGTGTGAATGTCTCCTGCTAGCATGGGCAAGATGGGATACTTAGACAGAAGACTTCCTCAATAGCTTTCATCCTGAAGAAATATTTTACTTATTAAGCTCACAACCAATATCAGTAGACAGTTTTAGAGGCTAATCTCTTAGGCAGTACTTCTCATATGTCATTAAGCTGCTTTTACACTAACAATCCCAGTACATATTACAACATGGCATTGTTTGAACATAACCCATAAATCACTGAAAATCTTAAGAAAATTAGTGGCATCTCTTACTCTCTCATCTGGGATCATCCAACTTTGCAAACCAAAGGTTGAGACTGTGTCTCAAATGGAAAGAAAAGGGCATAAAGAATCTATCCTATATTTAAGACAGACAGTAGCATGTGCTACCACAGGAATCATCTTTATATGACATAATTTTACCAAAGAAAGATATGTGTGATATGACTCAGATATCTTAACTGTTGCCTTACTAGAAGGTGCTAAAAAAAACTGTCATCTAAAATGCAAAATAAAGTGGAGGATAACTTTACCTGGATGACAAACACAATCTTGCATTTTGGGTAAAGACTGATATTTGGTGTTGCGTACTGATTGACTGGACTGTATATAATAGTGCTGTCAACGAATGAGATGGTGATGCAGTTTTCAACTTAGATGATAGGTTGGAAACTGCGCCTCAGCAGAGAAAATAGACTAAAGTAGCCATTTCTCATAATCACATCATTAGAAATTAATTTAAAAATAAAGAGAAATATATTTTAAGAGTATGAAAAGCATGCTGAACCAAAAAGAGAAAAAAAAAAAACAAGATTTAACAGAAGGTGAAATTTTCCAGTGATTGACAGTTTCTGTCATGATACAGACCTTAATGTACAGAAATAAAGACAAACATAAGCAAAGAAAAACATCAGATATAAACAGATTTTGATCATGAACAAAGACAGTGGAAAGTCATTTTTTTCAGATATTTGTCTATGTGAAAGGGCAGTTATAGGAATCAGTTATTTTTTGTGGATGAAGATATAGTGATACATAAAACTAGCAACATACTAGGATTATATACTGACGTCCTCAATAAACCCGAGAAAAGAAATACCTAATAATGCTGAAGGCTTAAATCCAACAGCCAATAATGATGATTTTATAACTAAGGAAGATGTCAGAGAAATTTAGAGTAATCTGAAAACAGTTAGTCAGTAAAGATAGAATAACTACATTAGAACTGAAAGAGCTGAGGTCAAGCATTACACTATTTCATGTTGCCATAGCTTTGAGTAAGCTTTCAATAGATTGGAAATATACACTTCTTATATGTCCAAGCACCTGACACACACACACTTTTTGACATTTGATTTGTACACACACACACACACACACACACACACACACACACACACCTGGGAAAAGCTGGCACATATTCACCTGCTGTTCCCCCTTCTGCCCAGACTATAAGGTAGTTATCACTGCCACCAGAACCCCTGCCAGCTACTTTAAGACTCTTACAATGGTACCCAATTACACCGAGTGAAACTAATATTAATAGAAATGGTAATGTTGACCAAACAGCCAGGCTTTCACGAGTGGCCAGAGTTATCATCAAATAAATAAGTGCAAATACTCTCAAAATGTGAATATTGTTCTAAAAAGACCAGCCACAATGAGAAGTTTAAATATATTTAATAATAAATAATAAAAGAACATGAAAATACTAAATATCTATTTACAGTAAACACCAGAGTTTCAGACACAGAAAGTATTAAAAATAACACTGATTGAAAGTTTCAACAGTTACAGAAAAACAGTATTTAGCTAGTGTCACCATCTATTCCTGATTGACTAAAAGAATTACTGTTTCTACTCACTGAATAGAGCAAGGCAAGATGGGTGAGTGGTCCTTGTTGTCAGATCCAAGACAGAATACAGAATGCTGCTGAGACTTCAGTCTCCTCTAATATTAAAACATTATTTCTGTACAGGCAGCAGCAGGTGTCAGCCAGTAGAAAAAATTATTTTTAAAAAATTCACCACAAGCGCTTTTACCCTGACAACAATACAGGGCTTTTTAAAGTGTAAATGCAAATATAAAATCAGGTCTATAAATACTCCCATTCATAAAAAAGGCACCAAGAAAATTTAAAGAGACACTCTAAAACCATAGCAAATGCTACAGAACAACCCACAGGTAGATATAATCAAAAGCACTATTTACAATCATCCCTGTACATTAAGTAGCATGTTATAAATTTATTACAGATATTTAATCATACTTAATTTTAAATTAATAAGCATAAAAAGCTTTTCAAAACATAAACCACAAAAGATGTATGAAAATTTGATATATTACAATTTTTCACTTTTCTTCTTTAAAAAGGTCTTGTTGGAAATATGATCATTTAGCCCTGGGGGTTGGGATGCATTCAGTTTCAACTGCCAAAAGGTTTCCTTGCAGCCTAACCAATTCTCCCAATCTCCCCCTCTGGGGTACACATGTACCTGTTCCAAAATCCCAAAAAGAAACCCTACATGACTGGGTTCCGTATGCGGGTGCCTATATTGTGCACTATTCAAATTTTTCTTTTTAATGTTGTGTGTGTTCATAGAGCCACTTTTTAGTGCCCTTTCAGACTTTCCAACATAAAATGCTGGGCAGTCCTTACATAAGGCTAAATATACTATACCCCTAGTCATACAGTTGAAGACTCAAGCTAGTTTTTCAAGTGACCCTTGAGAAACGTTGCTTGAGAGGAATGAGCCTGTCTGGGAATAGTTTATCGCATACCCTGTCTTGAGATTCTATCTGCCTTGGCATTGCTGACCCCACTACAATGCTGCACTGTTATATCATATGCCTGCAATCCCAGGCTCCACCATAGTAACTTGGCATTTTTCTGGCTGGCTCGCTGTAGCCATAGATCCCCCTCAGACTCCTCCTGCTTCCTACTGCAAATACTCAGCACTAGGGCTTCCCTATCATGGTAAGGTTTCATCATGTTAACATGGTATAATTTGCACCCATGCCTCCTGCTAGAAGCTCTACCACATAGTTAACATCACTGACCTTCCTTTCCACTTTGAAGGGTCCCTCTCAGGCTGCCTGCAGTTTGTTGTGTCTGATAGGAATGAGAACCATCACCTGCTGCCCCACAGCATATTCTCTTGTTCGCACATTCCTGTCATACCAGACCTTTTGCTGCTGTTGAGCTCCTGCCAGGTTCTCCTGGGCCACGTCCATGAGCTCCTTGAGTCTTGTCCTGAGGTTTAGGACATATGCCACAACAGAGTCCTTGTGGTCTTCACACTCACCTTCCCACTCATCACGAATCAAATCTAAAGGTCCCGTCACCCTATCTCCATACACACAGCAACATAAAGGGTGAAAACCCTGTGGATTCCTGGGGTTCCGCTCTGTAAGCAAACAGCCGATGGGGCAAATATCTGTCCCACTCTCTCTTAACTTGGTCTGCAAATGCCCATAGCATGGTCTTTAGTATAAAGTTTAACCTCTCCACAAGACCATTAGTCTGGGGATGGTAGGAGGTGGACTTTATATGTGTCAACCTGCAGCACTTCCACAGACAAGCCAGCAGGTCTGACATACAACTGGCACTTCTGTCAGTCAGTATTTCTCTCGGGAAGCCTACCCTGCTGAAAATCGCATTTGCCACCTTTTCTGTCTCAGTGGAGGACAGAGCCACTGCCTCAGGGTATCTAGTAGCATAATCTACTACCACCAGGATATACTTCTTTCCTGTGGAACTTAAGGTACTTAGAGGTCCCACAACATCCATAGCTGCTCTCTGAAATGGCTTCTCAATCACAGGCAAAGGCATCAATGGAGCTTTGACCTTGTCTCTTGCCTTGCCTACTTTTTGGCACTGCTCACAGGTCCTGCAGTATCCTGTTACATCCCTTGCAATCCCAGGCCAATAAATGTTCTGCATAATACATCTCTTGGTATGCATAATGCCCATATGACCTGCAAAAGGATGTCATGGGCTATGGCTAGAAGTGCCAGATGGTAGGCTGTAGGCACTACCAACTGCTGTATTACCTCACCCTCTAGCCATCCGTCAAGGGTCCACTGTCTGTACAGTAACTCTTTGTTCCAGTATACAGATTCCACTTTTCCTTGAGAATCAGGTGCCTCCCTAGATACCTCCCTCACACCTCTTAGTGTAGTGTCTGAGAGCTGAGCCTGTCTCAGCTCTACTCCCTTACTCTTCCCAGCTCCCCTGCCACAGGAAGTCTGGTATCCTCTGACAGTGGTGCCTCACTGTCAGCCTGGATAGTATCACTCACCTCTGACCTTGCAGTCACTCTGTCCAAGTGAACACCAGTACCTACCAGCAGCTGTGGCTCACCTTCAGAATCACTGCTACAGGGTAGAGCCCTCCCTGAAATAGCCCCACCACCAGGCCTGGGTTCAGGTGAGAGGTCTGTCTGAGTCTTCCCCACGCTACCAGACCCACATGCCTGTCTCCAAGCCTTACTGCATGTAACTGCATGCACACAAGGTACTGCATTATCAAAATCATTTCCTATCAAGACATTTACAGGGATATCCTCAAACATACCTACTTGCTTCCTTCTTTTTCCACCCCCCCACTCAATGTAAAATCTGGCTAAAGACATATTGAATAGGGTACCTCCTAAAGCTCTGACTGGAGCTGATTGCCCAAGCAAGTA
Source organism: Protopterus annectens (assembly GCF_019279795.1). Classification (NCBI taxonomy): domain Eukaryota; kingdom Metazoa; phylum Chordata; order Ceratodontiformes; family Protopteridae; genus Protopterus; species Protopterus annectens. The sequence goes on from NC_056746.1 coordinate 233,743,036, forward strand.
CTGTTCCTCTTTAACCACTGCAGGCTTCACAATGGTTATGCCAGAGGCTGTGTCTCTCTTAGCAGTGGTCTGTTTTCCATCAGCTAAGTCAGGATATAACCTCTTGTGATAGTTTGGTACCCCTGTTGCGTCCAGACAATGTACCACTGGCATACTGTTATTCCCACTTGTGTTGGCTCCCCCACCTTTTATTCCCCACCTTGCCTCTGTGAACATCGATATGCTACATGGCCCCACTGTTTACATTTAAAACATTTAACCCTGGATCCTGGCCATGTACCTGAACTAGTGGCTTCCCTTCTTACTGGCGGACTCTGCTGGGGTGGTTTAGGCTGCACACCATGGGTTCCCTTATATCCATGTGCAGCACTGGGTATCCCTTTCCTGTGCAGTGATGCCCTGGTTGCTAAGTAGAGATCCCCTTTCTTCCTCAGCTTATCTGCAGAGTTGCATTCTCAGTCTGCCAGACAGATTCTCATGTCCTCAGGCAACATGCTAATGGCTTATTCCCTCACCAACAGGTCTGCCAGCCCTTCAAAAGTGGTGAGCTGACACCCACTCACCCACCTATGAAAAAAATGCTTAACTCAGCAATATAATTATACACACTTTCATCTGCCTTGCATCTATGCTCACAAAACTTTTTTCTGTAAGCTTCAGGTGCTAACTTAAATCATTCAAGTAAACATTTCTTGACTTTGCCAAAGTTTAGACAATCAATATCAGACAATTTAGAAACAGCAGTTGCAGATTTACCATGGAGTAAGGGAGTCAGGAACCGTTCCCAGAGCCCTTAGTCAACATTATACTGTTTGCAAATCCTTTCAAATATATGAATAAAACTATCAAAATTATCACCCTCTAAAAAATTTTGGAAGAAATTTACTGACCTTTATTGTGTCTGGGGTGCTGTTATTCCCTTCCCCATTACCTCTATGACCCTGGCAAAGAGTCAGCATCTCCCTCTCATGTTGACAGTCCTTCTCATTTTCTTCAGCCTCCTAATACTGCAGTCTCTCATTTTCTTCAGCCTCCAAACACTGCACTCTCTCTGCTGATTCTAATTCCATCTGTTTTGCCTGCCTCAGTCTCTCCGCTTATTCTAATTCCATATGTTTCACTTCCAGTTCAAGTCTCTTTAATTCCAGACAGATTTTTAAGTCCTCTGAGGAAAAGGTGAACTGTCCTTTTTCTGACGGCTGCAAATTCCCATCACCAGACTGGTTATCCTCCTGGTTGCTGATCTGAGCTGCAATTAAGGATGAAATAATTTCCTCTTTAGTCAGGTTGACATACACCAGTCGTTTGGCTTTGCACACCTTGGCCAACTGTTTTTTGTCAGCTTGCCATAATCCTCTGACATGTTTGCTTGCTCTCCCTGACTAAACTAAACTAACAAAAAAAAATAAAAATAAATGAATAAAACTGCTGTGATATGAAACTCTGAATGTCTACCTTGTGGCTACTAAGAAAATGCAGACCTTTCTGACAACTACATACAGGCAACAGAAGTTCAATATCCACACAACTGCTCACCAATATGTGACATCAGCACTCTGAGTCTGTAATCAAGGAGACTGAATCCTCACCACTGACACTGAAGAGGGATGCTCACTTGGAAGACAAATGGACACACTCAGTATTTCCAGATGCAGACCTCTCTGCATCAAACACAGTTTCCCTTACAAGCACCAAGGGAACATGTTCAGTCTGGGGTTTGGTTACTCTCTTTCTCTCCAGACCTCCAATAAGACTCCCCGCTGGCACAGCTTAGAGTTGAGTCCTTAGCTGGGGTTCCAAGCTAAGTCCCCCCATACTATCTCTGTGAAACCAGTGCTTTGTGTCCTTGCTCCAAGCAGCTGACTAACATACTCTTCGAGATTCAATATGCAGACACACACACACACACACACACACACACACACACACACACACGCACACACACACACACACACACACACACACACACACACACCTAGGAAAGGCTGGCACAGATTCACCTGCTGTGCCCCTTCTGCCCAGACTATAAGGTAGTTATCACTGCCACCAGAACCTCTGCCAGCTACTTTAAGGCTCTTACATGGGTATCCAATTATACTGAGTGAAGTTAATATCAATACAAATGGTAATGTTGACCAAGCAGCCAGGCTTTCAGGAATGGCCAGAGTTATCACCAAATAAATAAGTGGAAATACTCTCAAAACTTAATTTTTTTAAAAAGGCCAGCCACAATGAGGAGGTTAAATATATTTAATAATAAATAATAAAGGAATGTGAAAATACTAAATATCTATTTACAGTAAACACTAGAGTTTCAGACACAGGAACCATTAAAAATAACACTGATGGAAAGTTTCACACAGTTATATAAAAACAGTATTTAGCTAGTCTCACTATCTATTCCTGATTGACTAAAATAATTACTGTTCCTACTTACTGAACAGAGCAAGGCAAGATGGGTGAGTGGTCCTTGTTGTCATATCCAAGGCAGAATACAAAATGCTATTGAGACTTCAGTCTCCTCTAATATTAAAACATTATTTCTGTACAGAATTAAATCACATACATCATCTGACTCTGTTTCCCATGCTGTCACCAACACTAGAAGCTACCAGGGTTTAGCACCTATGTGCTACAATACACACAGATAGAGCTTTGCTCAGATGTGGTACAGCTGCTGAAAGTCATAAAACCATAAAATCATTTCACTCTACCTGCCAACTATTTTTTAGCCTAAACATTGCATCTTTGGCTACATTCAAAACTGTGGGATAACATTGTTATGGCTTAACCCATAAAGTAACTTAATTTCAAGAATATTTTGCAAATTCAGGTGGATTAACATTAACTTCCTCACTTCCAGTACATGCTATTACAATGTATACATTCAAACAGTTGCAATAATGTATGTACATTTATTTTCCTTCCAGCAGTGCACACTGTTGATACATTTAAGCACAAACAAACCACACAAATACATTTCCAGCACAAGCAACTGTACAAATCAGTTTGATATATAAATGACATATAATTATTTACAAAATTCCAGCTAACTGTGCTGGCATATGTTACAAATCCACTGCCCTATTTCTCCTGACATGGCTGGCAGTATCTCCCATCGTCACACTTAACATCAATAACAAACCCCACAGGATATAGTTCAAAAGGATCACAGTCACCTTAATACTTAACAGATACATAAAAATCCATTTTCTATAGCATACATGAACACCACCTTGTTCAATCACACTACTAAAATCTGCATAACAGTCAACAGCAAAAGTACAATAACTGTAGGAGACTTTAATTGATAACTAATAATTAAAAAAATCAATGATTTTATGATCAATGTATGAAGAAGTACAACAAATGAAAAATTAATAACTGTCAATTCCAGATATGGTTAAAATTACTTTATTAATGTTAGTACAAATAAGATTTCAGGCAGTACTTGGTTCTTCAGATAAGTGCAGAGACAAAGTGAAAAATCATAGCCTTTTTATATACTAAAGTAAAACACTGAAATCTGAGATCATAACAAATAGGCAGTTGGTTATAGTTAGTCACTAAACATGTGGTCCAGGAGACTATTCAGGAGCCTAGCCTAATTTCCACTTCTCCCAGAGAGCAGTTTGGCCATGTGGCTTCCTCAGAGTTTCACATAAACCAAATGGAGGCTAATAGAATCAAACCCATGAGTCTAGGAAGGAGCTCATTGACATCTTATACCCTTAATCATCTGTGCTAACTGCTCAAGTAACTATTTAATCTTGCCCACTCTGCTGGTGCCTATATTGGCATTAAAGTCATGCTGCCATTTACATCCACATAATAACAAGTTATCAGTGTAATTGCCATCAAGAATTCCTCTGAAAACAATTTGTAACATGAAGATTTTTTTGTATGTGATTTCTGCCCTTCTATCTGCCAATCATCAAGCCTCCCTCCAGTTTAGACATGCCCATTTACTCCCTGTACACTGGGACTTCCCCACCAATACTGGGCGAGAGCTTCTATGTGAGAGGCATCATTCAGATAACCATGAAGGTGTTTTGTGCCCACACCAGCATCTTAGCAACTGAGACCATTTTAATGGCCTACCCTCATTCCTTAGGTTGAGTGACATGAAATCTGGAGGTTCACAAAGCCTTCTTCACATGAGTACATGCTCTTGTAGACCAATCTTGAAGGCTACCACCCATCAGTGCCTTGGGCAGTTTAATGCCTGCCTCCAAGATACGGATTTTCATCCCAGCCTCTCCCCCAAGGGAACTTATTCAGTATGTGACTGGATACCTCTTTCACAAATGGGCATGCCCAGCCTGTTTTGTCAGTTCCATCAGTCACCTGAGATGCTAACTGATCCAAGGTCACCTGGGCTTTATCCTTCCATACCATTGGAGCTGGCTATAATGAAGAATTTAAGTAAACAGATATGGCCACCCTCAAAAACATATTTAGATGTTTTTAGTCCCCTTTGTTTGCACTCCAGTTGACTATTAGCTGCTCTACAGAGTTGTCATCTAGATCCACTTTTCCTAAGTGTTCCCAGTACAACTCCATCCCACCCTGGGGTTGGGAGCACACCAGTGGAGGGGTGGAACATTTACCTTTTTAAATGGCTCTTGGCATGCTTTTCTGTGCAATCATCTGAGAAATCAAGTACTATTCAAATGCTTGCTTAAATCTAGAGTTCAAGGTTGTAAATTTTAATCTTAGAGATTGGACAGAATAAAAAAGACATTACAACATTACACCGATGTTCAAAAATCATAATCTCATTCAAGCAGTATAGGAACTAGCTAGACCTAACCACTTCATGAGCCTATGTCCTAACAAATAATCCTGTACAAATCCATCACCTACAAATAGAACACAATCACTGACTACAGTTAGATACTGTTCTACTGGTTCAGTAAAAAAATCAAACCACCTCACAGTATTAAAACCACAAGCAACACAATACTCATTCCAAATAAGCTTTCCTTCCAAATCGAGAACCAGTATAACATAATTGTCACACTGCTAAGAACTACAGTTTCTCTACAGTCAGTATGAGGTGCACGGCCAGAGCACAGTAATGTTTCAGAGAAGAACTAAAGCATTGAATGAATCTTGTCCCCTTGAGCACATAGAACAAACTAACAGCTACACACTGAAAAAAGCTATTTATTCTACTTAAAGACCTTTGCATAAAACATTAAACTGCACAAAATACAGAACTGCACATTTTAACAATAAAAAAAATGGAAAAAGAAGTGAACACACTGTTATAAAGCCCTGTAAACAAAACCAATATCTCAGTGTTTAACAGTATAAGAATTACAACAACTCTACATAAAGCCAGCGGCTAACTCTTAAGCATGCACTACGAGGTGTAATTTTGGAAGAATCACTTGCAGCAGGCAGAGCAGCAAATCCTGCCTGTAGCTGCATTCCCATAAAAGCCTACTTTTCCACTGCTCTTGTCCTTGATAGGTAACACGTTTACCACAATTGTTTTAGAGAGAAATATATTTTACACCCATCACTGAGGTATCACAATCCCAAAATTAAAATAAATAAGCAGACAGTGAGACCACAGCCCTCCCAAATTATAGGAGGGTACAAATGCACTTATTAAAAATGTGTCACCTGTCTCAGTCTCTGCGGTCTTTTATATGACCCAGTGCAACATGCAGTCAATCAACAGGACCATACTCACCCCAGAGAAAAGCTAAAGACAGGTGAATGTACAGCTATTATACCCCTTACCACACCACAGGAGCACTTTTAAACAATGACACCATTAGCCATATCATAAAAACAATAAAAAAATGCATGGCCGGGACCTAGACAAGTCATCTAAATTTTAACAAAAAAAAAATGTGTTTACCTTAATAGTATAGCCAGCTAACAAGAAATCATACCAGAATATCATACAGCCAAAAGGGAATGTGTTTATTCGCTGAGTGCATTCACTGTGAGTGTGAAGTTATCAAAACTAGCTCATGAAAAGCTGGAAATCCTGGTTTCTTTGTCTGTTTCCTTATGTTTTATATATACAAAGTCCAAGGTTTTGCAGCAGTGGAGTTAGGGGAATTTGTTTTTTGTTATGCTGTAGTATTTCCTTAACCCAAAGGTTCCCCAACCTCTGAAATAGTATATATATAAAGCTGTAGTGGTGTATGGGGGGACCATTGTTTTCGACATTGGGGGATGCAGGTATCTTGTCTCCTTGCAGAATCACTTTTTCTTTTCTTTTTTTTTTGGTTACTATTAATGTTTCTGGTTTCTGGTTATCATTTAAATGTTGCTATATCCAATATAAGTGCCTTAGAGGAGATAACCGGTCCCTGAGCCAAAATCCCTTAAACTAGGAACTCATCTCATCACCATTCCACTTACATACACACGTCTTCAATTTCTACATCTTAACTCGAATCCCCCTCAAAGTAGAACAAAGCCAAAGTGACCCCTATATCAAAAATGATACCTCTCCCAGAATACTAATGACGAATATGTACCCTACATAAAAATGTCTGACAAGATAAAAACAACAAATACAAGAATACCTAAAAATATGGTATATTTGGCAATGTCATCAGGCAAGGAAGAACCAAACTTCCACATTTGTTGTTTCTCCTAAACATACTGTACAGCAGCATGGGTAGAGGCCTTCTTACAGACTGTGTCTTTATATGCCTCAGTCAGGCCTTTGATAGAATAAACCACCATTAGCTGTCTACAGTTCTTTTAAGTTTTTCCCCAGAAGAACAGCTAGAAGGACCATATCATTGTTTAGTAGCTACTTTACAGACAGATCTTTCATAGTAAAAATATAAGACTTTGCTTTTACTCTAGTAAGTGACCATGGGAGTGCAATTGGTTGCTTCCATGGATCCCTACATTTTCCTGACTTTAGAAACCCTTTACCAAAAGCTAAACCAACACTACAGTTACTACTTTACACAGATGAGGCAGTAATTTGACACCACTCTTCCAGTATCTCACAAGTTAAAAACAACCATGAAAAGAGCTTCTCAGATATAAATATATGCACAAAATAGATTCCTGATATGGCACATTTCAAAAACAACATGCATGCTCTTCAGCACCCCCAAAATATTAAGTATAAAGTCCGAGACAAACTGAATATTTCATACCTTGATGGTTTACATTTGAATCAAAAGAACAGTTCCAAATACATTATAACAGGAGTTTCAAACTCAAGTGACTCGAGGGATTTTTTAAGTGGATTACACTCAGCTGAGGGGCAGTAGTAAGAAAGCTTAACATTCATCCCAAATTTAAAAAAAATAAAAGGAAAGGAGCTTCATCAAAACTGCAGATAGCAGATGATTCCACCAAATTTCAGATAGCTAAGTCAACATATAAACATAAAAAACTAACAGCTATAAACACCATCGCCAAAATAAGTATCCCACACAGATAACAGATAAGTGGCATGCACATCACAAGCAATGTGCCACTGATTATAACAGACATAACAGACCTTATGAAATTCCATACAATTTACATGTGCTCAAACATATAATCAATAGTTATTAACAATGACAAGAAAGAAAATAATGACAGAATAGTAATTAATGGACTGGCAAGTAAATAATTTAAGGGTAAATTGCAGTCAGATTTGTAGGCTTAATATGTTGCAATCCATAGGATCATAAAATCATACGAAGTTACTAGGCTACTGGCCCTGAGGCCCTCACAAGCCTAGCCAAAAATTTAGCACATGTTCCAACAAGTAAGCAGCCTATGCCACTGTCTAGCAAGGACATAGGTGGAATCACAGGGGTGTATTTTCTGTTCCCATCCAGTTATCCAGGTTGCGCTTAAAAAGGTTTAATGACGTACTATGCTTTACGTGGAGAGGGAGTCTATTCCACAAAAGGGGGAGTCTCTGGGGTACAAATCTGTCCTGCCAACAATTCCTATTGCTGTCACAGACCAGGTTGAGGTCTCGCTTGCAGGTTACTGGAGTGGAGCTTGACTTGCAGATATGCAGCAGTCCCATTAGGGTGGGATCTGAGATTGCTTTGTATGCCAGACAGAGGTCACCTCTGAGGAATTTGTATGAGACTGAGTAGAGGGACAGGGCTTTTAGCCTATCTGGGTAGGGTAGATTTGTGAGGCCCTGGATTCTCCGGGTGAGGAATCTCTGTTCTCTCTAGCTGCTGCATGTGCTTTGTGAGGTACATGCTGAAAGGGTCATTGTATTCAATAATCGGTCTTATAAGGGAAGAATACAGGGATGTTATGACCACCTTGTCCCTGGATGAGATACCCTTACTAATGAGGTGGACCATGTAGAAAGCTTTCCGTACAATAGAGGCATTGTGGTGGTAAAAATCAGTTTGCTGTCAACCTGGGTTCCCAGGTCCCTTACGACTGATTGCTTGCTTAGTGCCTTATTATCAATGTGATAATTTGCGGGGATGTCATTCACCCCAAAAGGGATGATGATGCATTTTTTGGCATTCAGTTTGAGGCCATGTTTCTGGCACCAGTCATTTGTTTGGGTGAGACCCTCTTGGAGGATGTCCACATCACTAGAGGAATTGATGACAGCACCCAGCTTGCAGTCGTCTGCAAACTTGGTCAACCATAGCCCACTAGATTTGGCCTGCACCTCAGAGAAGTATATCCCAACCAGCAGAGGGCCCCAAGACTGATCCCTGTGGTACACTGCTTGTTACGGGTCTACTACTTGAGGTGGCTTCCTCTATTTTGACTAGGTGGGTTCTATCAGTGAGCCAGTTTGCTACCCATCTGGTAGCATATGGATTGATGCCTAGTTGAGAGAGTTTGTCTATTATACCTGAGTGGGGCATAGTAATGAAGGCCTTGGCCAGGTCAAGGTAAGTGGTGTGCACCATCTTTCCCTCATCCATGACTTTGGTGACTGTCTCCAAGAAGTCAACCAAATTTAACAGGCATGACCTCCCCTTGACAAAGCCAAACTGTGTGAGATCAAGTGTTTGGAGGTTGCCAATGTCCTTGTAATGAAGTCCATGATAATCCACTCCATGGCCTTGCAGGTCAGGCTAGTTAGGCTGATAGGTCTATAATTTCCTGGATCAGTGGACACTCCACCTTTGTGCAAAGGGATGCCAGTGGCTGCCTTCCACTTGGCTGGGATGAAGCCAATACTCAGGCTTTGGTTGAATAGGGTGCCTAATGGTGCTACAAGTTCCTGCCTGAATTCATGTAGGATACATCCTGGGATGTTATCGGGTTCCATGGAGGCTGTATTTTTTGCCTTTGAGAGGGCAGTGATGACTTGCTCCCTAGAGATAAGGGGAGGGGGGCAGGTACTGGGGATGTCCTGTTTTACTAACGGGGGAAAGAGGAGTGAAGTTTTCATTGAATCTGTTTGCCAGCAGGGTGGCTATATCTGCAGGGTTTGTGTATGTGGTGTCCTTGACCACCAATTATGAGCAGATCTGGGTGCTTCCCTTGAGACTGTGGACATATGTGAAGAAAGCCTTATGATTGTCTTTAGTAGATGAGGCCAGTTTGAACTTCAAGTTTGCTTTAGAGGATTTCACTAGTGCTTCTATTTGCTTGTTCAGGCTAAGGAGAAATTGCTTCCATTTAGACACCTGCTCCTTCTTGGCCCCGGACAGCAATTTTTTCCTTTTATTATAGAAATTATTTATTGTAGATGTCCACCAGACAGGTTTACTCTTCCTTGAGGAGGAGGATTTCATCCTGTCTGGTATTCCTGATTCCATGCAGCTGTCTAAATGCTCATATAGTACTTTGGTGTAAGTTTGGACATATGTGCCAGTTTCTGTGGAGGGGGAGGGGGCTGTGAAGCTGTTTATACCTTCCCTCAGGAGGTTGTAATCAGCTATGGAGAAGTTTTTTGTTTGACCCTAGTTTGGGGGGGGGGGGTCAGGAAAGATGATGACTTCGAAAGTGACTGTTTTGTGGTCGGATCATACCAGGGATGATGATACTGTAGGGATGCTGCAGTGGTTACTCATGTTAGTTAAAACCAAGTCCAAGATATTTTCACCTCTTGTGGTGGTGTCAGCCAACTGGTCCAAGGAATTTGTATTGATGAAATCAAGGAATCTCTGGGCATTTGTGTTTTGGCATGAGTATTTCTTCCAATCTATGGTTGGATAGTTAAAGTCACCCAGGATCAGGGTGAAGGGTTGAGTTGTGATAGATTCAAAGAGGTCCAGATAGGTGGAGTTGGAGGCCTGTAGCTAGCTATGATTTGAATGGGGGTATTGTCAATTGTTAACTGCACCTGGAGTATCTCCTGTGCATCATACTGTTGGACCAGCCTAGAGGTGTGTATGTCTTTTATATATATTGCAGCTCCACCTCCTTTTGTTTTGCTGCTCACGGCTTGGGGTCTGAATGAATGATAGGATGAGTAACCTGGTATGGCTGGGGTGCTCCCCACAGCTTTGAACCAGGTTTATGTGACTGCACAAATGTCAGCTTCTTCCAGGGTTAAGAATGCGTGCAATGAGTGCAGTTTCATGTTTCATGACTCCTAGCATTTAGCAGCATAACCCTTAATTTACGTTTTGATGAAATTTTCATGTTGGTAGTTTTGACCTCATGGCATTGCCTAAAAAAGGCACTATGGGGAGGCAAGAGCCTTTGCCAGGAGGCTGAAGCCCAAGGGAGACAGATGCAGCCCATCTCTGGCAAGGCATCGTGGCTTGTTAATCATGTCATCCCAGGCTGTCAGGTACTGGATCCCATTTGAATGACACCAGAAACTAAGCCAGTTGTTAAAAGTCAGTAATTTTCTGTTCATATTGAGGCATCACTCTGAGTGACGATAGAATGGTGCTTAGGGCTAGGGGCATACCTGCCTGGGACACATACTCAGTGAGCTTGATCATGTCTCTCTTCATATAGTCCAGGAAGGTACGTCTCAAGCCATTCACTCCAACATGAACTATGACAGAGTCGTAACAGTACCTTTTGAGAGTCTTGAGTTAATTGGTGATATGTCAGATTCTGGCAGTCAACAAACAGCTAACTGTGACTTTCTCCTTATCCAGCATGGTAAGGGGGACATCTGTGTGTCTCACAATGGAGTCTCCTATGATTAATATGTTGGGTTTATGTTTAGGCCTTAGTGACTGTGAGACACAGGTGTGTGGACTATGTCTGGTGTGTGGTGTGGTGGGTAGTGGAATTTGCGTGCGTTTATGCCTCGGAGGTCTCTTTTTTTGGGGGTATGCTTTTGTTGAGGGCCTCTGCATATGTGGGAGTGTATTGTGTATGTGTGGGTGGTGTTTGAGGTGTGGTGTTCATGTTGCCAACCTTCTCAGTGCCAGATATACTGGTTTGTGGGGGAGAGAGCAATGACACTAGGTGCTTGATGTATTGGCATCTCTCACAAATTGTGTTCCTAGTTGGTACTGGTAGAGGGTTGTCTGTGTAAATGAGGCAGCTGCTACACTGTCTCAGGATGCCCATACCAACCAGACTGGCAGGAGAAAATGTAGGAAATTGTCCATCCATATTTGTCAGAAACTGAAAGAGCTAAGAGGGTAAAGGGAGGAATGTCTATGAGCAGTACTACTAGATGATAACACAAGTGCTACTAAGGGAAAAATTGTAGCTGAATACCTCAAAAAGGGTTAGAAAATGTGCAGCTGAAGCTCTGTATGCCACAGACCTCTATCTAGACTATGCTACCTCAATTTTAAGGTTAAGAACTGAGTAGAAAAAACTCACAATGAAGCACCAGTTCTACAGGACTGTTTCTCCTATAACACTGTCCCCAGAATCCATGCTTCCCTGACTCCCTGTGCCCTGCAGCATGTTCCATTTCATCTCATGCACTGTCCACCAGCTTTAAAGCTACTTCTGTCTTCCTCATTCCTTCTAATATCTTTCTCGTGGTCTAAAGGGAGCCTGTTTCATCTCATTTTCTGCTGCAGTATCACCGTTAATCTTCTATGAGTCTTGTTTCACAGTAATATGAGTGCCACCAAATGAAACATCACAGAAATTAATATGGTCTGCTGTATAACATTGGTATGCAAATACACCATGGGTACTCAAATGCAGGTGACTGTACTGTGTAATATAAAAATTACAGTGTTTCTATCATACTTTGTCAAAGGGTCTTATAGATATCTAAATAATGTTTGCACTACAAGTGTGTGTGTAGTACATTTTATACTAAGAGTGCTAGTAATCACCATACCTCTCAGTGTTTGAGCATTAAAAATCATATAATCTCTCTCATAGTTCTGCTTCCTGGAGCTGAAATAGACCAACAGCAAAAATGCTTAGAAGGTAAACACTTCTGTTATTTGTCTCCTTTTAGCACCAGTAAGTGTATATCCCATTGGGTCTACAGTTAAGCCAATGAGGGACATACAGAGAAAGAGAGACAAAAATTACTAAATACAGTTTGAAATAGAAAGTTTGAACCACAAAGACAAGTTCTTGTCAGTGTGGCTCGGATCTCAAACCAGACATATTTTTAATGTATTTTTTAAACAAGCTGGAAAGATTTGAACAAAGTTTTGTGGGCCAGATTAAAGGTGTTAATGAGCCATATCTGTCTGTGACAAGGAGGCTGAGGTCATTGCTTTATTGTATACATAGATATAACCTTATCATCTAAAGGGCACACATTATCTAAAGCACAAATCAACAAACAACTAGTCATGACTAATTAAGTTTCCATGTTTCCATGCAGAGTACGTAAGCTAACAGCCAAGAGACAGCTGGCCTCCCAGCTAGAACATATTACTACCAATATTTCATTGCTTTTCCATAAAAATCCAGACAGTACTACAAGCACTAATAAATAAAGTGTATCCTTTCATGACATTTACCCAAAGAGACAGCATTACAGTTGACAACGTTGACTATCTTCCTTTTAAAAGAAATACCAGTAAACACCTCTAGTGTATAGTGTTAAACAGCTAAACCATTGTTCTCACTGATAAGCAGACTAAACACCTATAGCCCGCTGTCCAGTCAAATCACCGAGTATAACTATTCTTTATCTACAACTAAGTTCGTTGAAGGAACAGAATTCTTTCTCTTCCCTGGCACTTAAATCACAATCTGTACTGACACTTAAAGAAAACTTAAAACCCTGCACAAATTCAAACCAGGCCACTAACAGCATTTAAAAAGAGCAACATGTTACCTCTTCATAACTCCCTCACACCAAACTGATTGTACAAAATAATCTACAAGCCTATATCTTGTCATCAGAGGTTGGGACTGTCACAGAAACAAGGTAAAGGATTTGATTCTCACCTATGGTATTGCCTTAGGGGGTTGATGTATTGGTCCCCACTCCAAGGGAGTTCATAGAGTTAAACAGAAAATACGCCATAGCGTTATGTCATGAGTGATGCATCCTACATGGAGATGGCTGTGTTAAGTATTTTTGCAGACTGGGGACCAATTACAAAATTACAGGTCTCTCCTGCAACACTCTGATGGCTGCGGAGGAGGTTTAAGCCAGATCATCAGGCCACCAGGTGGAAATGTCCTGTCCTCTGGGACAATGCATAAGGTAAAAGCAGAGTGGGATGCAAGACATCTTCATGCCTACCTGGATGACAACTCCCTTCAGCTGGCTTTCATTTTGTCCAGTGGTGGGTGGACAAGGAATGAATGGGTTTAAGATCTGTAGGAGAGGGGTGGTGGCTGACAGCCAAGAAGAAATGCTTGGCAGGTGTTATTCACAATGCTATATCCTCCAAAGTAAAAGAGTAACCCTGGAATTGAAAGCCATAGTGCTCTGGTGAGAGCAAACATAGTGCTTACTATGTAAAGCATGCCACTATTAACACCCACAACTCATAGGTATGAGATGTGGCTGTGCAAGGCAGTGTACAACAGACATCCTGGTTTCTTTCATGGCACACAGAAGTACCTGGCACACCACTGAGTAGCAGGTGCTCCTGTGCTCAAGATGGCAGAAAGCACTGTGTTGCTGGATACAGCTGCACAGCACAGCAGTGACAGACAACCTATTAATGTATACAACACCTTACTACATAGTTACATGTAGCTACTTAATAAGGTATGGTATACCTTACCAACCATGCTGCCACAGTTGCCCTGTGGTCCACTGTCATGTCAAGGAATGATTTATAAATATGTTTCACTTGGTTGGGTTGAAGGCAGACAGGGGGTAATTACAACATCATGGTAATGAAAGGATCTAGTGCTGTAAAATCTCCCATTGGTGGGATCTCACCAGAATTACTTTGCTTGTATGCGTGTGGGGGGATGAGGAATGGGACAGGTTTGTGTGTGACAGCAAGGTTGCCTGCACCATAGATAATTCTATTGCCTGCAGGAATTTCTCTGCTGTGCAGTGAAAATGTTGCGGAGGGGTTTGGCTAATGACAGGACTGGCCAGCACTGCATGATGAATAACACAGCAGCAGCAGGAAAGGGGATCTCTGCACTGGTTAGTGTAGTACCATTCTGTAATATGCAGTTGCTATTCTGTAAGTTATTCCATTGGGACCAACTGGCATTCCAATGCTACTGGCATTGTGAAATGAGTTTGATGGAAGGGGAGATTTACATATGTACACATACAATGGAATGAGACCAACAGTAAATCACATATATGGTCTTGTCCATTATGTACTCAACTCTACAAGTCGTTAATGACTTTGGTACACAAGTATACTGTGTGCCAGCCATACGTCACTGCTCACTGATGTTTATGAATAGAACCATCTATTTTCTAAACAATGCACATAGAAAGATATACCGACTCATTAACATTTTTTCCTTTATAGATAAGTTATAGAGTCATAGAGTCATAGTCATAGATTAGTACTAGGCTAACTATCTTTGTGAGCCATTTTAAGCCTAGCCAGTTACTCCATGTGAGAATCAAACCCTGCACCTTGCGTCTGTAAGGTAAACTCCTTAACCATTATACCATCCTCCCGCCAGTTAGCATGCATGTCTATTTTTTAAAAAGATTTTATATATTGTTCCATGCATACCAAGTTGACATGGTGTCACTGAAGAAATCACTTCATAAATTTACTAAATTTAGTTGTGATGCATATTCTCACTGTCTGAAATCATGCTTGGAAAAGCCTTGCAAAGTTAAACCTTGAAAGCAATTTGACCTCAGAACTGGAATATATGAGCTTAGAAGTGTGGGGTTTGAATCCCCCCACACAGATATATCGGAGGTGTACGTGGTTTGTGCCTGTAAAACATGGTCCCACAAGCCATAGTTAAGGTTTCACTTTCAAGGTAGGTCCGAGCAATATTTTTACATCAAATTTCTGCAAATACTTAGATATGCTACTGGAACATTGCTAAGTGTGCAGTTGATGTCATTGCCACTCAATGATAATATCTATTTTTCTACAGATATCTATTTTTGTTCTATAAAATGCATTTCTTTATCACTTTGTAAATACAGTTTGCAAGAGCTGAACACACCCCATGGAACCAAACTGTAAGATATATACAATTATACTGTATAACTCCTATCTTGATATTTATACTTGTTGGGTTATGGTTATGAAGAATTAATATGGATCACCCTAGTTATACTGTCAACAAACAACAGGTAAAGTAAAACAAAAAACAGACACATTTTGGTTTGGATATAAACAATCCAAAAATCACAATTTTATTTTTATTTCTGTCTGCTTTGTTTCATGTTCTTTTGTATTTAAAATTATTTATTATATTTTACATAAAACTCCTATAATTCTTACAAGAGATACAATAAAATTGTTAGCCCTCACCCAGGATGGTGATAGGACATTTATTTAACACAGGCTTTGAAGAATACTGTATCACAAAATCAAAAATGCACCTCTGCACTTGCATCTATAACACATTCTAGGCTTGCCATATAATTAATATCCACAACTTCTTGTCCAGACACATACTACCATCTAAGCTATGCATCCAGTGTTAGAACTCAAAATCCTTAAAACTGCACCAAAGAAATCCTGTGTTACCTAGTAATACCACTCTGTGATAAGTAACATTATAAGATGAACTTCACAAACAAGCACAAATACAGCCTTGGAATTGGTCCATACATGTGATTTGGTATACAACAAGCTAAACATAAGTGTCTTAATACAGGAACAAGGCGCATCACATGAAGCCTTCCTTCCTGTAGAACTGCTGAAAACTACATGTACAGAGAAATAATTACCTTGAGTGAAAAATTAAATCGCATTTAGAGCTTTTATGCAAAATTAAGCTTACTAAGGAAATAAACACATTAATTTCCACAACTTTTTAAGCTTCCAGCTCCATCTTCTATCCCATGCAATAACATCAGGCATAAAATCAAGCCTGTTTAAACAGTTAAGAATTATTGGATGCGCCAGTGTCTTTTTTAAATATGTACTTTCACCTCAGGTGAAACAGATGTTGTTTTCTTAGGTACTGCTTTAACAAGTAAAAGGATACACTCTGTATTTCTTAATAAAACATATAAAAATAATCGTGATAAGCTCTACCCTTACAAGTAAGGCAAGCAGCCTGTCCACTTTAAAGGTCAGCACTTTAACAGTCATTTTTCTCCTTCGGCAGGAATATGTACTAATAATAATATTATGTTTTCACTGTATTACAAAGAGAGGACTGGGAAGAGGCCAGCAGTCTAAAGCTATTCACTGCTTAACTTTGTAATTTAGCATGGGATACAATGGCAGTGTGTCGACGCGCAGTATTCCTAATTAAAGAAACTACTCTGAAGAATTGTTTTTCCGCAATGTATTTCCGCTATTTCCTTAAATGGTAAATACGTTTACAGCACATACATTCAGAGAAAATATATAAAATCAGAAATAAATTTCAGAAAAATAAATGAGCAAGATAACTTCCTTAAACTATGGTATCTCACAGTTTACTTTCTCCAGTTTGGTTTTCTAACACCATGACAGGAATGGACCCCATTCCTAAGTCAGGGCATAATTAAAGTTCGTGAAATTATTATTGTTTCAGTCTTTGGTGTTAGCCGAATGTGTTCTTCGCAGCACCAGCAATGTACCCAGAACTGACTCCTTCTGTAATTCATATGGAGTTACATGTATTTGTAGCATATCTAAATATGATTGCAGATTCTTTTTTATTAGACCCATTGCTCCTACTAATGTTGGAACTGTCTGCATATCTTTCTTCCACATTGCCCTTGTTTCTGCCTGCAAATCCTGACAGTTTATTACTTTGTGTCTCCATGTACATGAGATACAGTAATTGCTATGTGTAGCAATTTCAGTAATCAATGTTACGTTTGTCTTTTTTTCATGGATTACTATATCTGTTTTTCTCGCATCTGTTTTATGAATTATCACATGTGATGTATACTTCATCATTCACTATAATGCTTTGTGGTTCATGTTTTGAATGCTTCTCTGCTACTTACATACTGTAGGGCTTGCGCAATCCCCAGTGTAACAATCTTGCCATGTTATTGTGCCTTTCAGTGTACAGACCCTCTGCCAAGAGTGTATCACACCCAGCAACAAGGTATTTTTTATAGAATCTACATTTGTCTGGTTTTCCCACATGTTCAATGGACTTTGTAAACCAAAGTTTCAACCTTTAATCCTTTAGTTTCAATTCATCTCTATTTAACCATTCCTGTGACAAATCCTGATAAATATGAGGTTGTTCCAGGAGATTGTTATATTTGACACTATATTTATGCCTTTTCCACATTCTTTTCCTTCTCATCAGATCCTTCATCTTATATTCTTTCTTTTGTTTTTTGGCACATTCAGTTGCTGTCTAATTTTTGTCTATTTCTGGTTTGATTTCCAGTCCAGCTGATCCAATATCTTTGGGGCCAATCAGTCACACCAAAACTGTAAGTTAAAATGGGGAGAGTAAATTGCTTTATAGCCTGGACTTTTCAATATAAATTTTACTCTTGTAAAGTATTCCTTACTGAGTTTTATTCATATTTGTTCATGTTTTATTGCCAGTACTTCATCAATCCCAGACATGTATAAACTCCTTCCTGCTCATTTCTTTATATCACATTCCTGTCATAAATTGATATTTTCTTGGTACTGCAACTTTCCTGCTTTAAACGTTGCTTTCGCACATTTATCAAAAACAAATGTTATCCTTATATCACATGAGAAACTTTTAACCACTTGCAGTTGTACTTTTAGCTCCTCATCTGATGAACTATAAGTCATCCACAAAAAGTAAATGAGAAATCTTTAAGCAAGTTTGTTTCCTGTGAGCCAAATTATAATCAAGACTTAATCTGCTAATTAAATGGCTTAATGGGTTAAGGGCGAGGCAAAACAACAGTGATGACAAAGAATCACTCTGGAATACCTCCCCCCTTGAATTTAATCTCTGGAATAATAATTTGCCCATTGTCATGGTTTAATTGCAAAGTGGTTTGCCACTGTTTCATGGTCACTGTAATCTGATCAATGCAGGATGTATCTTATCCATGAACGTGGGATTCTGTCAAATGCTTTTTTGTAATTTATCCATGTCATACTTAGATTCCTCCCTCTTTTACAATTCTCCATTATGACTTTATTTAGCAAGAAATTATCATTTGTTCCATATGACTTTCTTTTGTTACCCATTTGTTAAATTACCATTGACTGAGCTTTCTAATAAATGACTATAAACTTTTTGGGTTTCAATTCCAGTATACAATTTGTACATCATTAAAAGGCAAGTTATTGGTCTATTGTTTTTTTACAATGGCTTAGAGGTTCACTCTGAAGAAAGAGTATCTTTTTTCTGTTGTTAACCAGGTCAGTGTCTGTTTTGGTACGTGCCTATAAGTAGTTCTAACTCAAGAATGAGTCTTCATGTGAAGATGTTAGTACTTTTAACCAGAATTTGGGTACTGTATCTGGGCCTGGGGTTTTCCATTCGGGAACTTTTCTTAATTTTGTTTCTATTTCTTTGCCTGTAACTTCATCTTATTTAATATCCTGTACATTTGAACTGCTTACTGTTTCTATTACTTCTATATATTCAGCATCTTTGCTATGTTCCACAGGGTCTTCACAGATATTTCTCCAAAATGTGGCTATTTCTTCCTTTTTTGGTGGTGTTTTTATTCCTTTTGCTTTGTTTCCCAATTTTCTATAAAACTTTTTGAGTCATCAATTAATTGCTTATTTTGTACTTTTCCTTTATATTTATCTGCATATAACTTCTAAGTTTTTCTACCTGTGCTGACATCTTTAATTTATTATTTGCTATAGTGTACAACAGATCCTGCTCTGTTCTGATGCTGTGTATTGTTTTTATGTCACATCTATCTTTCTAAGTATTTTTGTTGATCTGTTCCCTCTTTTATACTCTTCTAACAGTAACACTTCTTGTCTTAATTGCTTTGTAATTTTGTCTATTCGACGCTTCCATTATGGCATTTTATTTCTTCCCTTCCTTTCCCTTATTGTTCTGCATTTTTTGTTAAGATTTTATCAGTTATTAATTTAGCTGCACAGTAAAATATCATGTTTGCTAACGTTATATCACATGATTTTCTGTTAATAAGTCTTGATTGCTGTGTTCATCTGTTTTATCAGACGTCTAACGTTTTTGGTCTTATTTACTTTTTGTAATCTATTTTTTTCATCAAGCTCAATATGTCTGTCCATTTCTGTGGATGCACTCCTATGTTGTATTTCTGATTTGATATGATTGATATGTACTCCTGTGCTGCATTTTTGGATAGATCCCGGATAGATCTCTATTGATTATCTTGCAGAACATATCTGAACAAGTTGTTAGTATGCCTACTACATTCCCGAAGTTAAGTTATTGACATATTTACCTTAGTATATTCAACTGTGACTTCTGACCTGTGTATTCAACTGTATCTCTTATATTGTACCGTAATGAATGTAGCTGTTAATTTCGAGCTTTTACCTTTATGTAGACAACTGTTACTCTCAGCTTATGTATTCAACTGCG
Organism: Protopterus annectens; assembly: GCF_019279795.1. Classification (NCBI taxonomy): domain Eukaryota; kingdom Metazoa; phylum Chordata; order Ceratodontiformes; family Protopteridae; genus Protopterus; species Protopterus annectens. The sequence goes on from NC_056746.1 coordinate 233,762,962, forward strand.
ATTCTTCTATTGTATGTGCCTGTTAAAGTGGAGCTTTTCTCCCCTGGCCTCCACTGAAAATGGGCTCACTTCCGCCCAGTGGACCATCCCAGTAAACACAGAAATAAATAAATAATTAAATAAAGCAACCCTTCCCTTATATCATTTTCTTCTAAACTGAGGACATATTCTTTGCTTACTGTTTCCTGCTGGCATTCTACAGAAAGTACCAGGCTGCCTTCCTCTGACATATTCTTTTCAGTTGCATCCTGCATCATCCATTGTTCTTTCATATGAGAGCTCATTAGCCTATCACTTCAAAGCATTGACTGCATCAGAGTTGCCACTGTTTCCTGCTCCTTCCCTTGCAACTCCAACTGAACTTTTGTTCTGCTTTCTTACTGAAGACTCAGGAGCATCTTCATGTGGCATGTGATCAGATGCTTCCCATTCCAACTCTTCATCCTTAACGTGGGGACTCATTTTTCCATTATGCTGTGACGTTACTGGAGTTGGATTGTCTACACTAAATCCAACACTTTCCAGGTAATCCATAACTTCAGTTTCTAGTTCTTTAACTTCTACATTACTAATCATCTTTTCTACTTCCCCCTTTGTTTTCTTATTTTTTTTCTATTGTGAAATTTTCCATATTGGATGCCTTTGCTTGTATTTCTCTTCAGATATCTTTGGTGCTACTTTTTTTTGCATTGATTAGTTTTGCTGTCTCCTATGCGAAAATATTTCACCATATTAAACATTTTTTTCCCGTGTCCATATTTCTTTTTCAGATGTCTCCCACTCCACCTGTGTTTCCTGTATTTGGGGACTCATTACTTCATCATGCTGTGACATAACCTGTGTTAGACTTTCTACACTAAGTCCTTCACTTGACAGGTATTCCATAACATCAGCTTCTATTTGTTTAACTTCTACTTTGCTAAATTTATGTTCTACAGTCCCTATTTGTGATCTTACCTTTTGTATTGTGAAATGGTATCACCCTAAGGTGTGAGATATGTCCTCATCATTCTTCGAAATAACCAGGTAGACTGCCCCATTGGCACCATACAACCCTCTATAAACTCAGTCTCAGGATATTAACATTCCTAAATAAGATGTACAAACCTTAATATGTGCCCCATCCTTTGCAGTGTATGCCAACTCAATCATAGTGGCAGCTTGTTTCACAGGCTGGAGAAGGTCCCGCAATACCTCGCTATGGATCTCATACATGGACATGAATAATGACCAGTTGGAAGACTGTGCAGACCTCCTTTGGTATCTTGATGGTGGAGTATCTAATGGGAACATGAAGAATGTGCATAAAAGCTAAAGCCAAGGCAAACATTTTCTCTAATTCTAGAAGCATTTTTAAGCATGCATTTTCTTCTATTTTCAGTGTTATTATCTCCATGAGAGTACGGTTGAGAGTAGAGAGGAATATCATAAAAAGAACAAATTACTCACTCAAGGTCACAAACTGGATTGGGAATTTCTAGTTAATTATTAATTAATTAATTAATTAAGTTAATTTTAGCCAAGTAAAGAGCAGTAATATCCAAAACAAAACAGCCCTCATCACTGAATTAAAAAGTAACTTAGGTGCTTAATGAAATCCACCAAAGCCAAATCTGAGGCAAAATAATTACCCAAGCTAAACAAAACCACACATTTTTATAAGTTATGTCTGTAATCTCAGGGGCACATACCTGTCAGCTGTACGGATTTTCGCAGAGTGTCCAGATTTTTGCTTCACATTTTTAGTCTGTTTCTCATAAAATTGTGGTTTTCTGGCAAATAATTAGTAAAATGTTGAGGGCTAAAGTCAGAAAATAATAAGAGGCAGTAGAGTTTCAGACTTCATACCCTTCAGAAAATTCATGTTAATGCAAAACATGCTATTCTATCAACTAAGTTTGAAAGAGCAATATTTAAAAAAACTGCCCATATTTTTGAGGCTTTGACCCCCATTATTTATGCCTTTGTCAAGATTTTTTGCTCTAAGAAGTTGAGAGGTATGCAGGGGCACCATGCAGCAATGCACTGAGCTGATTGTGAGTAATGTTACCTTCTGAGAAACTGAAGATATAGCTAGACAAACTGACTGATACACTTAGCTCAAACTTTACCCTCTCTCCCTCCCATCTATCCCACATTTAATATCCAAAACAGACCCACCCCCAGCTATCACAAAAGACCAAGTCTTGAAAGCACTTTCTAAAGCAAAAAATACTGCATCAGTGAGTCCTGACAATATCCCTGGAATCATTCTTAATAACATAAAGTATGATTTAGCCACATCTTTAAAAACAGTGTTCAACCTTAATGTCCATATGGGGTTTGTATGATGTGAATGGAGAAGGGCAACAGGTATTCCCCTGCACAGGAGTGGACACACCCAGAAAATTATAGGCCCATAACTCTGACCAGTCACAAATGCAAAGCCATGGAATGAATTATCATGGAATTAATCAATAAGGACATAGGGAACCTTCAAGCACTGGAATCATATCCATTTGGATTTGTCAAGGGAGGTCATGCTTAATCAATTTAGTGGGCTTTTTTGAAAAGTTACCAACGTTTTGGGTGAAGATAAAATGGTACACAGAGCCTACCTAGACCTGGTAAGGCTTTTGATACAATCACTCACTTTGACATAGCAAAAAAGCTTGATAATCTAGAAATAAACAGCTACATTACCTGCTGCTTATCCAACTGGCTCACATATAGAGTGCAGGAGATCAAAATAAATGAAGCTACCTCCACTAAAAGACCAGTCATCACTGCTTTGTTCTGAGACATCTCCTGTTTAGTATCTCCTTCTTGGAAGTTAAAGCCAATACTAACGGGGTCTGGCTAAACAGCTTTGAAGATGACTGCAAGTTATGTGCAGTTACTGAATCCCCAAAAGACTTAGACATTCTGTAAGAAGACTTATCCCAAACAAATAACTGGTGACAAAATCATGGTCTAAAACTAAATGACAAAAAATGCTTTATCACATCCTTTCAGAAGCTGACTACACTGGGGAGCTAATACACCCCTATGAATTGACCCATTTGCTCATGATTTGGGAATGTATGTGGACTATCACCTAACTTTTGACCAAAATCTGTCCACTGTGGTAAGGAAATCCTTCTTTATTGTGCTGCTTATAAACCAAAGGATTACTTCCAAGTCCAAGGATGTCATTGTCCCCCTTTACTCAGCCCTCATAAGGCCAATCATTGAACATAATGCCCCTTTTGGCATGTCTCTGTCCAGACAATTGCAGCTGCTGGAAGTCCCACAGAGATACCTTAGAAAAAGGTTACTAGGTTTAAACAATTTGCCTAACATTGACCACCTCAAAGCCCTGTAACTATGCTAGTTTATTATAGACTGCTAAGAGGTGACCTGTGTCTGGCATACACGGCATCTTCTATCTAATACTGATGGACTTACTAAACATCAGAAAGTCAAATGGCTCCTACTGCCTTCAGCCAGAAGTATCAATGTAACAAATCTACAGTTAGGTGTAAAAGGGTACACCACATTGTACCATTAGGTATCAGTCATTCTTGTTGTCATACGCTTTGTGTGTTATCTGCTGCTGCAGGTACATGATCGTGTGCCAATATTGCACAGGTACAGATGAACAGTCTATGAGACAATCTTGTGTTAGATCTGCAGTCCTTAATTAACCAATAGGTGTGTTGGATTACTCTCTTCTTCCATCTTCCATTACTACCACTCATCTTTATGAGCACTGTCTACTCAAAATCTTCACAGCCTTCTCCATAGTTCTGCTGATCTTTATCTGTTAGCATGATTGAGACCCTTGCAATCCTGCAGATGCAAACCATTATATAGATGCTCAGCAACTATCATGTAGCCAAACCGTATTCAATCTGCCATGCAAATAACTGTAGATAACTTGTGATTAGGGGAATATTTGTATAATTCTGAAGTTCTTAATGCTTTTCTTTCTCTTCAGAAAACAAATGAAAAATAGGTTTCCTAAAAATCTTATAAATGCATTTCAAGCAGAAAAAGCAACATCTAAAGCTTATAAATTGATTCAAAACTTTAGATTCAAGGATTATTTCCAATTTTATAATATTTATTCAGTACCTTGATAACACCTTAAAACAACAGAATAAAATAAAAAGGCCTACACAAATGAGTATTAAACTCATTCCTCTTAAGAAATTCTTTTATACAAAATATTGCGCCAGATGAAGTTCCTGGTGATTTCTTAAAAATAGCAGCCCACTCAATTTCCTTTCCAGGATTCATTCTCATAGATAGGTCTGTTCAGGAATCGCATGTCCTAGCCTTATGGAAAAAAATCTGACATCATCCCACCTCACAAGGGAGGTAACCCCAATGATATATCCAGCTTTAGACCCATTGCCATTACCTTCCCCATTCAGAAATCCTTGAAAAATGCATTCCTAATCAGTGACCCATTTACAAACTAACAGCCTCTTCACCCCCACACAACATGGTTTCAGACCAGGGCATAGCACTACCAAAGCTCTCTTAAACTTCACCAACACTATTAACCTACCCAGAGCCAAAGGCCAACTGGTTTGTGCTGTGTTCCTGGATCTGCCCAAGACCTTCAGTACCATTCCCCATAGCCTTCTTCTAAAACAACTCTCTTCACATGGCCTATCAAACACTTGCACCTACTGGTTCTTCATCAACCTTTCCAATAGAATCCAGTCTGTTTAATGGATTCATTCTTACTCATCCATCCTACGCATCAAAACAGGCGTTCCTCAAAATTCCATACTGAGGACACTGCTTTCCAATGTATTTACCAACAACTTGCACTCTACCAAATGCCAAGCATCCCTCATACAATATGCTGATGACTCCATATTAATCTGTTTTACTAGTGACATAATTACTCTACAACACCTCACTCACCCAAGTTCCATTTTTATCAGTTGAGAGCTGCATTGATAACTCCCAGCTTCTACTCAATCCAAAAAATGGTGCTGCTATTCTTTCCAAAAACCCATACACATCTCAAACAAAATTTTTCAGTAGCAGCATCTGATAACATCCCTATAGAAGTCACCCCCCATTCAAAGCTAGTAGGCATGACAATTGATGATAAACTGAACTTTGACTTATATATGCAGCAGGCTATCAAAAAAACTCACCAAATTAGAGACACTCTATGGAACAAAAATCTACTTAACAGATTCATCCAGGAAACTCCTGGCCTCTACACTCCTACTTCCCATTTTACTATATGATTTCTCCAGTACTGCCTAACCATTAAGCATCCATCCAAAATAAACAAATCCAATGCTACAATAAAATAGCAACATTTGCCACTAACTCATCAAGCAGAACTGATCACTTCTTATCCCCTTGGTGTCTAAAATGACTTAGAGTCAGGAAGGAATCCAAATTTTTCAGTTTGAGTTTGAGCGGACCTGGTCAGAACTGGAGGAATATGAAGAAATGAATCACCCCATAATGTGCATAGTCTGCAAAACAGGTCAGAAACAAATTTCAGATATTAAAACTTGCTCAGCATTATTTCTTATTCGCAAAATATGAAACGAGGCATAAAGAACATTCTAAACGATAATCACATAAACTGATATGTCTGATATTGATAAAAATATTCAAATTACTATAGAAAATGTTTGAAATAAATTCTGAATTGCAAAAAATGAATATCGACCGCATTTTTCAATACGTGCCTAGCGAATCTGTATTTTTTTGTATTAATCAAAGATATTTGAGTTATCAGAAGTGTGTAAAGTATTTGCATGTTTGTGCAGTATTATAGCAAAGTTATTTCACAGAATACAGCCATTACAGAGCATATTTTGCAAAGTACAGTATTTCATAGTTTATTGTGTATTTGAATGTTTTTACAAGCTCACAGAACAGTTTGTTCATACATAATTACAAGGGCCATATTTTCACTGTGTTTGTACATACTTCGTTTGCATGGCAGATGGATTTCAAAAACCCAGTGCACTTGTGTTTGACAGTTAAATTGCAGAGAACTGGAGAGTGTTTGAGCAAGAGTATGACATTTTCATACAGGCTGCATTTTCTGATAAAGATGACTGTACAAAGGCATTTATTCTACTTAATTTAGCTGGGTCAGAAGCCATAGAAAGGGAACCTTTGTTTGTGTATGCATCTGCTATCTATTTACAAGAGGGGGCACACCATCATATTGTTGTACTGGCTGAGTCAAGGGAGGACCCTGAGTGCTTAAAATGTAAATTTAGAGAAATGTGTAACCCCCAGACAAATGTTACGATGGAAAGGCACTTATTTTATACAAGGAATCAAAAGTCTGGGGAAGCTTTTGCAGCATGCAAACCTGACTTGAGAAATAAAGCTAAAACGTGCAGATTTGGTGATTTAAGGGATGAGTTGATAAAGGACAGACTTGTGCGTGGCATTAAAGATGATGCAGTGAGAAAGATTTTGAACTTTGCATAAGGCCACTGAGATTTGTAAAATATACAAGCTCACAGAAAAGCACACAAATATGCTTACGAATGAAAACAGCTCTAGAAGGCACAGTGATAAAGCTCATGTTGATAGTCTGCAAGACGTAGTTAAAAGAAACAGGCCCAAGCACATGGCAGCAGCTGTAGCCCCTGAAGCACACATTGGTAAACCCCAGAACTTTCCAGCAAGTTCCAGAGTTCACACAGTCTCAGTGAAACATAAGAGCAAGTCAGCAAACTCAAAGCATGGGCCCTAACCTAGTTTCATTGCCAACTGTCATAAATGTGGTGGAAGTCATGAATCTAAAAGGGAGAAATGTTTAGCTTTAGGTCAACAATGTCACAAATGCAATAAATGGAATCATTTCAAAAGGTTTTTTAAATCAAAAGGCCCACATTATTTTATTTAAAGGGAACATTTAAAAAAAATGAGTTGATCAATTAAAGAGCTGCAACCTTACACTTTATGTTGCTGGTGTGTCTGTGCTTCATGAAACAGTCAATGCAGTAGATTTAAGGGGCAAAGAATGAAGTTATTTTGTACTGTCTGGATAAATGGCAAACCCATAGAGCTCAAAGCTGACACAGATTCCAAGTGCAATGTTATGCCAGCAGAAACATTTGCTAGAGTTTGTCATAGTGCAAGGCTTGATCTGGCAAGGTATGTGAAGATTGTTGCTTATGGAGATGAAGAAATTCATACCAAAGGCTCAGTAGCGTTTTCATGTTACTCTGCTGGAAGATGTTATAACTTATTATTTTATGTGTTCAAGAGGCATGACCAGTCATTATTAGGGGTCAGAGATAGTTTGAAAATGGGACTGCTTTCATTTAATAAGGAAGTCCACCATATTAGTTTAAAAGACCACTACTCTAATTTCACACAGTACATTTTTCTACCTATGTTGATCTTTTTGAAGACAAATTAGGGAAGCTTCCAGTTGTGTACTCCATGAAGTTAGATTCAGATGTCAGTCCAACTATCAGGCCAGCATGTAAAGTTCCAGTAGCCATGCAGGACAGAGTCAAAGTTGAGCTAGATAAAATGGTGCAACAACTTTGTCCAGTTGCAACTCCAACTGAATGGGTATCTTCTATGTTGGTAGCTCATAAGAAAAGCTCAGATGACATCATAATATGTATTGATCCATGAGATTTGAACAAAGAGCTGAAAAGACCTCATCATCCAATGCGCACAGTCGAAGAAGTCACAGCCTTGATGCCAAATGCCACTGTTTTTTCTGTCTTAGATGTAAATAGTTAATTTTGGCAAATTCAGCTTGACAAGAAATCATCATTGCTCATTACTTTCAGTACTCCATTTGGCGGGTCTACTTCACGATGTCGAAAGCCGACAATATCGAAGCTGATATTGTTGGCACCACAACATCGAAAGCGCAGAACATTGTGCAGGTAAACGGAAATCTCTGTAGGGGAGATTTCTGTTTACCTCAGTGTAGTGCAGTCTCGGCGTTAGAGTATTTAAGTGGGGTGGGGGGATCGCAGCCCCCCACGTGGGTGGTGCAGGGGGACTTGCCACCCTGCCTTCGCTAGTTAGTTTTTATTTTTGTTTTTTTTTTTGTTAAACGTTATTCGATGTTTTACTACATCGATCACTAGAGGTTGACCTTTAGTGATTTGATGTAGTAAGATTTCGATAACGTGATATAGACGTCATTTGGCAGGTACAGATTTTTGAGAATACCATTTGGGATAAATTCTACAAGTAAAGTCTTTAAACGTGTGATGGAGCAATTTTTTTCTGGGATTCCTTGTGCTATTATAGTAGATGACATACTAGTAGGTGGTCACGATGAAGCTGAACATGTCAGAAACCTCAGAAAAGTTCTAGAAAGGGCATGTCAAGTGAAGCTTAAGCTCAGTCCACAGAAATGCAAATTTAGGTTACAAGAAGTTACTTATGTTGGTCATTTATTTACTAATTCAGGCTTACAACCAGACCCTTCCAAGCAAACAGCCATTTTCGAGATGCCAGCTCCAGATAATGTTCAAGCCCTGCAATGTTTTCTTTGGCATGGTTAACTACTTAGGCAAGTTCATTCCAGACTTGAGTCAAATATCAGGACCGGTCAGAGAGCTGACATGTAAAGATATATCCTGGTCTTGGTTAGAGCAACACCAAAGAGCATTTGATATCCTGAAACAGAGAATTGTTAGTCCACCAACTCTCAGATACTATGATGTTCACAAACCAGTTACACTTTCATGTGATGCTTTGAAATTTGGTCTTGGTGCAGTCTGCAGTCATTCTACAAGAGGATCAGTCTGTTACCTATGGATCGAGAACTCTTAACCAAACTGAAATCCAGTATACCCACATCGAGAAAGAGCTTTTGGCAATTGTATTTGCATGTTCGAAGTTCCATGATTAAATTCATGGTAGACCTATCCAGACTGAAACAGACCACCATCCTCTAGGCACTATCTTGAGAAAGTCTATGCATTCAGCTCCAGCCAGACTGCAATGCATGATGTTGAGATTGCAAAAGTATAATTTCACTCTTGTCTACAAGAAAAGCAAACTTCTTTATCTTTCTGATACGTTATCCAGATTGCCCAGAAACACCTCAAAACAGCATGAGAATGAGAACCTTGATTCTGAAGTCATGGAAGTGAGACATTTTTCTTCCACACATCTTTATGAGTTGAGAGATCACGCAGCCACAGGTACAGTTTTATGAAGGCTCAACCACTTTATCAATCAAGGAAGGCTGTCAAAGCAGTCTAGTTTACCTGAGGAAGTGCAACCTTATTTTCCATACAGAGATGAGATTTTGTCTGACAAAGGTATCATTATGAAAGGTCCAAAAGTAATTGTTCCAAAGTCATTGCAACAAGAGTACATTACTATCTTGTATCATGGTCACCCAGGAACTGACTCTACCAAAAGAAGGGCAAGAGATCTAGTATTTTGCCCTTCTATGTCACAAGACATTGAGACAGCACTTTTATCTTGTTCCGTGTGTAATAGTACAAAGCCTAATCAACAGAAGGAACCACTTCAAGCTAAACAAGATTCCTGAACTACCTTGGTCGACAGTAGCCACTGACATTTTTGAGTGGAATGGTCAACATTATTTGGTGTTAGTAGACTCTTACTCCAATTGGTTCGAGATTGACCTACTTCTTAATCTAGCATCCAGTACTGTCATTACCAAAATGAAGTGTCATTTTGCAGTACAGGGTGGTCCACACAAAGTTATTTCTGACAATGGCACACAGTTCACAAGCCAATAATTCAAAAGATTTGCTGAAGAATGGGACTTTACTCCTGTCACAAGTAGCCCAGAGTACCCGCAGTCAAATGGTTTGGTAGAATGTGCAGTTCAAAGTGCAAAACAGTTACTAGAGAAGTCAAAATGAGATCATAGTGATGTTTTCCTGAATTTCTTGAATCTCAGAAATGTTCCTCATGATAAATATCTTGGTTCACCTGCTCAGAGACTTCTGTCAAGACAAACCAGAACCACATTACCAATCAGTAGTCAATTGTTGGTTCCATGTGTCAAGAACAACAGGTCAGTGAAAGCCAATCTGTCCTACTACAATAAGACCCACAAACTGCTCAATCCATTACGAGAAGAAGAAGAAGTGGTAAGGATGCAAACATCCAAAGGTTATGATCGTATTGGTGTCATGAAGAATATTTGTCCAGAGCCGAGATCATACATTGTGGAATCACAAGGAACAGACTTTAGGTGGAATTGGAAACATTTGAGACCAGTATCCAAGCCTATATCACAGCACATAGCCTGTGAGAAAGACTCTTTATCTCAGCATGAATTATCCAGTGTTCCAATTCCAGAGGAAGTTGCAGAGAATATTCCCGCTCCTGTGATGAATGCAGAAATTCCTAATATGAATTGTTCACTGAACACCATCCCTCTTTCTGAATTCAGTCCAGATTATTATGTTACGAGATTTGGTCGTATCTCCAGACCATGTAGCAGATACACGGCAACTTGGACATGAACATTGTGTTCTGTTTTTAATGTCTATAGTAATGCATGTCTAACTCTAATATTGTTTTTACAAAGGGCGATATTTTTAAGAGGGAGACTGTAGATCAGTGTGTGTGTGTGTGTGTGTGTATACCTTTAAGAAACTATCCAAAGGCTTGCACAAGTGTATAAATACTTGGCATGTGCAAGCTAGTCTGCCATTTTGTAGTAAGCTGTTGAGATGTATGTATGTAAGGTCTGTCAGTTAGTCAATTTGTTTATATTTTATGATGCTGCTACCCGTCCTGATGTGTTTCTATATATTAAAGCATCTAAACTATGGACGGCGTAGTGGTGAAGCAGTATCATTGTTACCTCACAGCAAGAGGTTCTTCGGTTCGATTCTCGGCTGGGGTGCCTTCTGTGTGGAGTCTGCATGTCCTCCCTGCATTTGTGTGAGTTTCCTCCAGGTGCTCTGGTTTCCTCCGACATTCATCTGGAGTGTTTTTCCCTGGGCCTCCACTGAAAATTTATTCCAAGTTGGACTTTCCTGGTTAACAAATGTTAAATAAATAAAATAAAAATAAATAAACTAAATAACCCGCCTGCTTGTCATCTATGTTAGAGAGGGACGAGCGACACCAGTTATCAAAGGAGAAATAAATAAATAATAAATAAATTAGACCTAATTAATTACTAATAATAACATATGACTACAACAAAACTAGCTTCTTTCTATCCTACTAACCTATCTTCTTGTAAAGCCCACTCTGCAGATCAAGCAGATTTGTTACATATCTGTTGGAACTGCCCCTATTTTAAATTCTTATATGAAACACTGAAAAAATTTTTAAGCTAGGCAACTGTATTATATTGAACTGATAATTTGTTACAATCCATATTTCTCCGAAGAAGCCAAATATTTTAGATTTAAGAACTTTAATAACTCTATTTGCTTAATTAAATATTATGTATCCAAAATGTGGCTCAATATGAGATCACCTTCATGAAATTTTTTTCAAGAAATTGGTTTAAAATGTTAAAAAAAAAAAAAAAAAAAAAAACTACAAATTAATTTATAAAACTACTAAAGACAAGTTAGCCCTGGTATGATGTTGAAAGAAAATATTCAATGTTATGTGTTAAAAATATATTTGCCTTTTGCCGATATCACTACAGATATACATATTCCTAAGGATTTATTTGTCAACATTTTTAACCATCATATGGAATACTTTCTTTGGATATATGTAATTGTACAATTTACCTTCTAATTTATTAAAGTGTCAGTAGTTAAACATATTTTGTAGGAACAGAAGGCAAAGCATACACTGTTAAATGTGAATGATTGTATGTTTTTATCATAGTCTGGTCTTAGGAAAGGTAATGCATTGGATAACTGATTTTTATTTGGTCTGATTTGTTTGCTGCTTTGATTTATCCACTTGAAATAACCTGCCTTCTTCTCAGTAATTATAAATGTGAGCTGTAACTTTGTGGTTAAATTGGTATATCATCTCTCAACCTTTTACCTCCAGAAAAAGGGGCAAAGCAACAAATTATTATAGGAAAATACCTCACTTTTAGGTCACTTTTAAAATACTGGTACTATGAACTTAGAAAGTAAATAGAAAAAGAGGACGTACTTAACACTATTAACACCCATGTTCTACATAGATACAGGGTATGGAATTGTGAACCTATAACTTGTCACAGTAAATTAAGGATATCTTTCTGCCTCTGTAAGTACCACAGTGGTCCTAATTGTATCTATTATGGTTCCCAAAAAATTAAATTTATCCATTATAACTATCACCCCCCAGGGTCATGAATTTACGCATATGCAAATTTTAAGTCAATAATTTTAGACCCCCCTGCTATGATTTTGAATGCTGAGAGGTTGAGAGGTTGAGAAGTATGCTTGTATGTTTCCACCACTTGTCTGCCAGTGATCATGGTCAGGCTGCTATGGTGGTTATGAACCAAATTATAGTGATACACTCTGCTTCTTATGCATTCATTCTGATGTGCTGCGCTGTGTGCTTCATCATGGTGTCCAGGAACCTGTTTGAATCAGTTTACTGCTTTGCTGACAGAGGCCTGAGATATATATGTGTTGTAGCCAGCAGGTTGCTGGAAGGTGTCAATGGACAGGAGTGGTGTTGAAGTACAGATCCTGGTCTCCAGCAGTAGGGGACATCCCCTTAGACTATACATTTCAATGAATCTGTGCATCTCAAACAACCAGCTAAAGTTGTGCAGCATTCATTCTGCATCAGTACCACTTTTGCTGGTGGGTGAGTCCAGAGTAAAACAGCCACATTCTGAAGCACCCTTGTGGCAGTGTTGTAGGGATGGTCTTTTGTAGCTAGCAATTCATAACACTTGCAGAATCTGCAACCATCTCTTGTGAAAGTATGTCATGATTATGGTATTGTGATCTTCAGTTAATGTACGGTTCTCTGCAGTTTGATATGTATCGTACAGCTGAGAATCTTGTGTTACTGTTTATGCATGTATACATCACACAACTACTTCATTTGCATAAGTAGTATGCATGCCACTCTCAAAGTGTATGCAGTGGGTAGATGAAAACACCAGACCGAAGACCACCACGATGCTATAAAACCTTCTTTATTTAAACAGAACAAGATAAGCGCTTTCGCGTACCAAACCCAGTACGCTTCCTCAGATCTACTTTTGCATTAAAAAATCATCACCTATATACAAGAAAAATTAAACTTAACAAGTGCCAATTAACTTAATGGATATCAATAAATAATTTAAGGTAGCAGTACAGCTGAAGATGTACCACTCCATAAATATAACTGCATATTCAACAAAGAATTGCTTATTTGATCCTTTAGAACATGTATATTTAAATAAATCTGAATCAATTCATAAAAATATATATAAAAGCAAAAACAAAAACCTACGCAATTTTATAAGCAGCGTAAGTGTAAGGTATGTGGTAAAAACCAATAATGAAAATGTATATGATATAAACAATCATATAAGTCAGCAGACGAATCTATGCTTTTAGTTATAAGATACTATATATGTACAAAGAAAAATACCACAAAGACGGTTCTGATGACATATATCAAACAAAAACAAATGCATACATCCAAAATAGATGTTAATAGTATATGTAAAAGCAATGAATTAAGCATTGCAATATTTCATCATGAATAATGTGTAGAAACTTCAACAATAGATGGGTATGAAATATGGAAACATCTTTCATATATAATAAAAATATAAATATATATATATAAATATAGAAGATGAAAAAAATAATAATAGTAATAATACTTATAAAATATAAATAGATACGTGTTCTATGTTATTTATTCAAACACTAATATAAAAATTATTATTATATGTAACCAATGTATTTGTTTATTATTTATTAATTTTAATTCAATGTAATTCACAAGGGCCATTATATAGAGCAAAATAGCCCAGCTAAATAATTATATTCGATTAGAAAGAGTAAAATCATTAAATATAACACTTAACAGAAATATAAAATATAAAATATATATTGTGTTATATAGGGAATATGACTCAATACATTTTTTAGTAAAACATATACAATACACTCAAAGTAAAAATCAAAAAGTACTATAAAATTCCTAAAACAAACAAGTACTAAAAATATTATTTCAAACTTCGTTTCTTAAGTGTAGACCTGATACTAATGTACTGATTGAGGCCAGGTGGATACTGTGCTTTGAATCGTAGTATCCAAGATAACTCTACATTTTCTAATTCATTAAATGTATCGCCTTTGCGTATGTTAGGTTTGGTGATTTGTAGTATCCTAAACCTAAAGGTGTGTCCGACATTATCCTTTATGTGTTTGAATAGTGCGTTCTTTACATCATTCTTTTTTATGTCATGTAAATGATTATAAATTCTCTCTTTTAACGTTCTTGTTGTCATACCTATATAAAATGCATTGCAGTGACAACAGTCTGCATGGTATATCAAATTAGAACTATTACAAGTACCTTTAAATTTGGGTCTAAAATAAAGATCTATAAGAGGGTGTTTAAACTCTTGTTCCTTAGAGATATAAAAGCACATGTTACAGGCATTACATGGGTAAGTTCCTGTTTTATGTAATAAAGACCTCAAAACAACAGGTGGATCAACCTCCCTAAACTTCTCAATGCATAATAACCTTTTTAAATTCTTGCTATTTTTATACACAAACACAGGTCTTTCTCCTAACAATTTTTTAATGTCTGTGTCTGTTTGTAAAATGTGCCAATTCTTTTTAATAATATTAGTGATATATTTGTTATCACTAGTATACCTAGTCTGAAAATTTACATCATATTTATTAGTTCTCTCATTACAATGTATCATGTATCGTCCCATACTGCTCTCATATGGTGTCTCCGCTAACTTTAAGGACTGTTTAACTGAATTAATTAGTATTTGGTCATAGCCTCTGTCTATAAGCATGTGTTCTAAGTTAACTATCTGTGTAGATAGATCTTCAGGGTCACTACATATTTTCTGCACCCTCATGAATTGACTTTTTATAATGTTCCTAAAACATGTCTCGGATGCATGCTATTAAATGCTAAAAGCGTGTTTTTCCAGCACGGTTTCCTATAGATGGAAGTATGTAGGAAACCAAGTGCATCTTTTGTAATAGTAATATCCAGAGAATCTATCTTTATGTCAGAATATTCCATCGTAAACCTAAAAAAAGAAGTAGTAGATTTTAAATATTCAACAAAAAGTTTAAATTCATCTATGGTCCCCTTCCAAAAAATGAGGACGTCGTCGACAAAACGCTTATAGAGTAACATCTTTTGAAAAAGGGGATTGTTAAAGAGATATGTGTTTTCCCAATAGTGAACGACCAGGTTCACGTAAGTGTTTGCGCAAGAAGTGCCCATGGCCACTCCCCACTGCTGTAGAAAAAGTTCTTTACCATACATAAAGACATTGTTGTTAAGTACTAGTTGTAAAACAGCATTAAGAAGAATTTGGTCCTCATTGTTGAATAGTTCGATGTCATTAATAAGATGTCTAATAGCTTCACTCCCATAATTATTCGGGATGGAAGTGAAGAGACTTTTCATATCCATGGTTATTAACAAGCAATCTCTAGGGAGACCTTCATCAAAATGTGTTAAAACCTCTAGCAACTGATATGAGTCCTTAAGAATGGATGGAATCTTGTTAACTATGGGTCTAAGTTTCTTTTCAATAAAAACGGACATAGTTTCAGTAATCCAACCATTGCCTACAACAATGGGACGTAGGGGAGGTGGTACCATATTCTTGTGGACCTTGGGTAAACCTTTTATGTACGGTATCCTGGGTTGCTCAACTAAAAAATAGGAGTATAAATCATGATTAATTTGACGACACATTAAGAAATCATAGAGCTCTTGATGAACTTCATATATAAGTCTATTTAGATCAGAATATTCAATTTTTGTATATGTGGCTACATCATTTAACATATTCAACATACTAGTATGATACATTTCATATATTAGTAGCATAAATAGTGTATGCAGTGGGATCAGTTATTGTTACTTTAACGTATGAATGACATATCACATTACTTGGCTACTTAGCCAGTGCAATGACATTGTGCACTGCATACCACGTTAAATAATGCTATGGATTTGTTTACCATTTGCTTGATTATAATACTTTAGACAACTGCAAAGCTTTCATAGTTTGAAATACAATGTTTTAACTGTCTGGACCTTGCCTAACGTGATCATTATCAGTATGCGCAGTTCCTTTGTGATGACTCTACTTGATGTAAAATCATGGTAGTGATTTTCCGTGACCTGCTGCTAATACTTAGAAACCAAAAAGGTCCAGCACAATGGGTAGAAAACTTGAAATAATTTATTCAGGTAGCTTCAAAAAAACAAATGGTATACCAGTTTCGGCAACAGCCTTCCTCAGTGCATTAACAGAACTAAAAATGTCTGATCCTTAAATAGATAACATCATTAGCATTCACAAATGTTATTGGTTGGATTAAACATTATGACAACTCATTCAGACCAGGTTTAAACAAACCCCCTAGCCTTATAATCCAACCTGGTTCCTTATTGTTTAATATAGTGTGCCAAACAACTTTAGAAGAATTACGTCCCTGAACTCTATGAATGACAGTAAATGTAAATCTGGCTGTTTTATGAGCCAAGGTGTGCTTATGATCTCACAGAGGTGTTCAGATATCCAAAGCCTCAGTGTTCTAGACATTTGTCCAACATAAAACGCCGAACAGGAACAGGTAGCCAAATAATCCACTCTGAACTGCAATTTCCAAAACACAAAATGTCATAGACATTGGGAGTGCTAGAGCTGGTGAAAGTACTAGTTTTGAATATATGGGGACATGCGGAACAATGTCCACAAGGTACACATCCCTTGACCTTATTCCCAAATATGGTAGACTGTTGGAGTGAGGGCAGAACCTTGCGTTTGTAATGGCTAAAAAGGGACCCTAAAATGGCCCCCTACGAAAAGAGAATGAACATGTGGAAGAAAGAATTTCATTAAGCTTGACATTGGCCTTTAGGATATCCCAGTGCTGGTTAATAACCCTCTTAAAGGTCTGAAAATTCCTGCCAAAGGTAGTTACCAATCGAATGGGCTGTTGTCCATCTCTGTCGACATCAGACTTTTTGTATTGTAATAAATTTGCTCTGGATTGTTGTCTAACATGATCCCTAGCCTGACAGATATTGCTATCTTTGTATCCCCTCTGGATGAAATGGTTATGCAGATCTTATTCATACCGGGCATGTGTCCTGTGTAGAACAAATGCGACGCATTCTCAAAAATTGTGACTTGGGTATATTGCGGATGATGTGTGTGTGTGTGTGTGGGGGGGGGGGGTGATGACTACCAGCATGTAATAATGTATTGTACTGAGGATATTTGCAAAAACCCTCAGTTTTTAGGGTATGATCTAGATCCCTAATAACAGTCACATCTAAAAAAGTGATGGTATCTTTACTGGCATTCAAGGTAAATTGTATGCCTCATTTATTCTGGTTGAGGTATTCCACAAATTTCTTAAAAAAAACATATCCCCCTCCACGCCATCCAGCAAGCATCCAAGTAGCGTCGCCAGATGTCAATTTCTCCAAGAAATAAATTGTGTGAATCATCATAAATGAGCTGATGTTCAATATAGCCCATGAATAGATCTGCATAAATGGGGGCAAAAGATGCCCCCATGGCCGTACCCTTAACTTGCCAAAAACATTTTTGGTCAACACATGTTCAGTTAAACACATCAAAAACATATTGAATCCAGGGGAATAAATATTAGCCTGATCCAACCAAAACTGCAAGGCCTCAAGCACAGCCCAGTGTGGAATATTGGTGTATAGTGAGGACACATCCAAAGTGCACATTAGCCATTCAGGCTCTAATTGCATGTTGTCAATAATTTGTAAAAAAATTCATAGTGTCCTGAATTCTAGCACGAACAAGAGGCAACAGAGGCTGTAGATATTTCATCAGAAAGGCCGAAACTGTTAAATGATAGACAGTTTAGTTTAAGCACACCTTGGCTCATAAAACAGCCAGATTTACATTTACTGTCATTGATAAAGTTCAGGGTCGTAATTTTTCTAAAGTTGGTTGGCACACTATATTAAACAATAAGGAATCAGGCTGGATTATCAGGCTAGGGGGTTTGTTTAAACCTGGCCTGAATGAGTTGTCATAATGTTTAATCCAACCAATAACATTTGTGAATGCTAATGATGTTATCTATTTAAGGATTAGACATTTTTAGTTTTGTTAATGCACTGAGGAGGGCTGTTGCCGAAACCAGTGTGCCATTTGTTTTTTGAAGCTACCTGAAAAATTATTTCAAGTTTTCTACCCATTGTGCTGGACCTTTTTGGTTTCTATTTAATGTTGGTTGGTTTGGTCCGTGCACATCCATATGTGCGGGTGCTTGTGTTTGGTGCTACTTGGCCTCTCCTGCTGTTGGAATCAGGGGTTGAACTTGACTTGGTGGCTGAAGAAGATTTTGTTTTATCATCTTTGCATTCACATATATGTGCCAACGTTTATGCATGGTTGCTATCTACATTCTGGACATTCGTTTTGGAACGGCTGAGGTTTGGTGTGCTTCATTTCACTTTGCTTTTTTATCTTGGTGAACTGAGGCTGCTTTGACTTTAAACTATGCCATAACTTGTGTGGTAACATGGGGGTGAGCCGAACATCGGATTGAAATACATTTGGGGCCATTGTTCAACATCTTTTCACCTTATCCAGTAAAGGAACGGATTATCAGCTACACTGGTTGTGTGTTTAATTGCACTTTCAATTCAATATAGGATACGGATGCTTTTGGTGTAACTGGGGCTTAGTTGCCTGTCCTTATACAACGCCATTTTTCTATGTGGTGATATGGAGATGAGCCGCATGGAGGATTGTAATTTAACTTGTGTCTCTCATTCATTGAGGGCCAGTGTTTTGTTTATCTGCTAAATGAACAGATTTATTTGGGGTATTGAGCTGAGTGTGTAGTTCAGTACGTGAAACTTTTCAGTTAAGAATATGGAGGTGAGCCAAATGGCAGATTCATATTGAGTTCCGCTCCTTTGTGGATTTAAGGTCAGCAATTACCAAATCTTTTACAGTACTTCAAGGAATAGGGACAATAAATGACTTTTATAGTTAATTTTGGTTGGTCTGGGCTTATCCACAAGTGAGGGTGCCTGAATCTATGGTTACTTGTTTTTCTGGTGTCTGAACTGTGGGCTAAATGCAATTGTAGTGGGCAAAGTTGGTTCATAACATCATCTTTACCTATTTAAGAGTGGACAACGATTTCATATGCTTGCGAGAGATCGATATATGGGATGTGTTATTGTTTGTTCACTATTGATGTCAAGTTTATGAATGCACTCGACACAATTGGACAGAATTGTGTGATTTCAACATGGTGATATTATCTCAGTTCATCGATCTAAGGAAGAGACTTTATTGAGTTATTGGGCTAGTGTTTGGTAGAACAAAGTGTCGCTCCCTATTCTGACATACGAAAACCAGATGAACTGTGGATTCATATTTGTTCCTATTCTTTGGGCGTTCTGGACCAGTTCCGTCATTAGCTGAAGTTTGTTCAAGTGTATCCTTTTGAGGAACTCTATGCTTAGGAATGGGTGTTACAAAGCAAGTTTTTGGCTCTAAGATGTTTTGAATTTGATTCGAACCACATCAAAGGCATAGACTGAGGGTGACTATATTGTCTTGCATTTGTAATTAATACATTTATTGCAAGTGGATGTGGGTGTTGTTTAAACTGTTCTGGGGTTTGATAATTATACCTATAGAGGTGAGCTTAATGATGGCATGGCTCATACATATGTTTCCTCTGGTCTGAGGTTTATTAATATTCAGTGACTATCATTCCAAGACATCTGTTGAATTTTGGACTGGGACTTTCTATCTAAAGAGCTCTACATTTTCTGACACCTTTGGATTGTTCATTGATTGCAGTTTGCGGGTTGTATTGGCCTCTTTTCTTGTTAAATAATTTTTTGGGGGGTCTTTTTCTGACATTTTTCTAATATATTTGGTATTTTATCACAAGTATTTGTGATAATATATGCATGCCTTGTTTTAATAATCCATATGTTTTTGTTAATGCCATTCACGTACATACATATATATATATATATATATATATATATATATATATATATATATATATATATATATATATATGTGTGTGTGTGTGTGTGTGTGTGTGTGTGTGTGTGTGTGTGTGTGTTTGCTTACATCTTTATGCCAATCAGTTGTTGGACATTATGACTTTTTTTTAGATATAGGTTTCCTCTATACTAGGGTTATTATTTGAACAGAATTACTTGTTACATTGATATCAACTGTTCATATTCAGCTAGGAATTTTCAGTGGTCCATAAATTAATATATATGTGTGCCTTTTTTGTGTATTCAGGCACATTTATTTTGTGGGGGTAAACATCTTAGTTTGTAAACTGACAATTTGGACCTATACAATTTTTATAGGGTTTGGTAACTATTAATACTTAGTATGGATTTTTCCAAACTTCTACTAGGTCTATCAGCAGACTGTGATGATTTATTAGCCTTTGGGCTTGGGCCTAACAGCAAGGAAGGAAACACTTTGGATTCTCTGAATCCTGAGGATATTTGTGCTAGAATTTTTGTGAAATTGACCAAGAGCATGAAATCTTTGAGGACTAACGTGTGGCAAATAAATAAATAAATCTTAAGTTATTTAAGGCCTATAAGGTTCGAGGGATTTCTTCTCATGGGCTCCGGGTTAGAATACAACCATGGGTCAGTATGATGGATGATATATTGTTGGATGATTGGGCTCAGGCCCAACATAAGGCCTCAAAGATGTTTGTGGATACTCTCATTCCCCACTATGAAAGGACCATTGATAAAGTTTGTGCCGGAGTACATTCCAGTTATGAGGAAGTGAAACAGTTTGAGGGTGAGCCATTTTTCACCAAATATTTCAATCAGTTAGCCAAGGACTTGTTGGTCCTTGAACAACAACTGAAAAATAAGAAGTTACATAAGTTTAACAGAGATGTGATGGATTATGAAAGGGGCAAACCTTTTGGGGTTCAACAGAAAAATGTCAGATTTGCTGATTCTGATAGGAAGAAATTAGGGCCAAATAGAAAAAGATCACAATCAATTAAAAACAGGGTCATAATGGACCTAGTGGCATCTCAGGGGATGAGTCTTCTTCAGCCACCGACACTGATTTCACCCCTCTTTCTGGGTATCCCATTGCTAAAAGATGCCCTAGCAATGACCCTTTGGGGGGGCAGATGCAGGGGTGGGAGGAAGCATAGGGCAAATAATTTGCAACAGTTGTTGGACCTAATAATACCTCAATAAGTATTGAGAACAATGTACATAACATTTCCAGCTATGTTCTTTCAGAAAGTGAATTAAAGTTACTCAACAGAGGTTTGAATTTTGTGCCTGTTGTTTTTGTTTATGAAAACTCATTGGTTAATGATTTTTGAATTTCTGTCGACTATTGAATCTAAGACAGTTTTTTTGGGACAACGACAATATCCAAAGATCTACTGATTTTCAGTTTCATAGATCTAACTTTATTCCTCCGGTGGATAAATATGTGGGTATTTTCAAGGGGTCTATATTACTTTGTCAAAACGGCAGAAGTTCGAACACCATATGTTCGAACTTCTAACCTCGAAGTGCAAAACCATCGAAGGCTTAGAACAGCGTTTTCCCAGGGAAAAAAATCGCTGTTCCAAGAAACACACACACAACACAAGCACACCAAAAAAACAGCAATCCACACACATACACTTAAAATCCGACATCTAACCCTAAACTAAACTGTACATACACTACTATCTATCTACTTACCTTAACCCAAACCCTAACCCTAAGGTCTGTCACTATCGCACACTCACCTGACCTGCTCCCTAACCCTAACTCACCTATCCCGCCCTAACCCTAAAGTCTGTCACTATCGCACACCCACCTCACCTGCACCCTAACCCTAACTCACTTAACCCGTGCCCTTACCCTAACGTCCACAAAATCGCACGCTTACCTGAACCTGACCCGTAACTTTCCACCACAGTGCTGAAAATTGCGAAGCCACAGAAATAGCCCACCAAATTCCTTCCCTGGGAAAGAATTCTGTGTTCCACGGCTTCGCGATAATCAGTTTTCGAACTTCACAGTTCGAACATATGGTGTTCGAACTGCTGAAGTTTCGATGAACTGATAGGAACCCTTTTCAAGGATTGTGTGTTAAAAGATTTACATTTCAACAAATCCCTTATGCCGAATATTAATTATAATCTAACCATGTTGGAACAACAAGCAATGCACCAGTTGATGGCACAACAAGACTTGGTAATATTACCAGCGGACAAGGGAGGGGCAATAGTGATTATGGACTGGGATAAATATTTGGCTGAGGCAGAGACAGTTGGGGGATGGACAATTCTACATGGGTATGCCATTAGATCCTACACTACAGTTTAAAAAAGAAATTGACAATTTTCTAAATCTAGCTTTGGAGGAGGGTATAATCAACAAGAAAACTGTCTTGTATCATTTAACAGTTTCCAACCCTCAGTCACAATATTTGTATCTCTTACCCAAAATCCACAAGAATTTGTCCAACCCCCCCCCCCCCCCCCCCAGGTAGACCTATAGTCTCCAGACGTGGATATTGACTGAACCACTGTCGGCCTTTCTGACAAAATATCTACAGCCCCTGTTGCCTCTTGTTCATGCTAGAATTCAGGACTCTACAAATTTATTACAAATTATTGACAACATGCAATTAGAGACTGAATGGCTAATGTGCACTTTGGATGTGTCCTCACTATATACAAATATTCCACACTGGGCTGGGCTTGAGGCCTTGCAGTTTTGGTTGGATCAGGCTAAGATTTATCCCCCTGGATTCAATATGTTTTTGGTGTATTTAACTGAACACATGTTGACCAAAAATGTTTTTTACTTTTTTGACAAATGTTTTTGGCAAGTTAAGGGCACAGCCGTGGGGGCATCTTTTGCCCCCATTTAGGCAGATCTGTTCATAACATCAACTCATTTATGATGATTCACAATTTATTTCTTGGAGAAATTTACATCTGGCGACGCTACTTGTTAGATGGTGTGGAGGGGGGATATGTTTTTTTTACAGGAATTTGTGGAATACCTCAACCAGAATAAATGGGGCATACAATTTACCTTGAATGCCAATAAAGATACTATCACTTTTTTAGATGTGACTGTTGTTAGGGATCTAGATCATACCCTAAAAACTGAGGTTTTTCGCAAATATCCTCAGTACAATGCATTATTACATGCTGGTAGTCATCACCCCCTCAACACATCATCCGCAATATACCCAAGTCACAATTTTTGAGAATGCGTCGCATTTGTTCTGCACAGGACACATGCCCGGTATGAACAAGATCTGCATAACCATTTCATCCAGAGGGGATACAAAGATACAAATGAAAGAAAACAAATGCTGGATAAACACCTGGTATACACCTCAAGCGAAAAAAAAATGAAAAGACCAATGGTTAGACCACAGCTGCAGATAAAAATGGAATAATCCACGTCAGGAAATAAATCACTTGCAGCTTCACAGTAGTGCCCTTTATAAAGCCAAAAATTGTAACTGAGATGTAGTAGTCAAGGTAGGAAACAGTTCACTTGCAGTTTCACACCAATTGCCCTTTATTAAACAAGAGTAAGCGCTTTTGCGATCTAAGTCAGCTGATCGCTTCTTCAGACTCATAAAAACAATTAAAACATTAGTATTTTAAATATGGTTCAACCAATGAAAACATATATAGAACTATGACATAGACTAATTAAAATTGCATACATCAGTATATCAATTTGCCTTATATTCTACATAAGATAAAATAAAGTATGCATATAACAGACACATTTTATGTAATAATCCATATTACTTAATGTTTTAGTGGTCTGGATTTTAAAAAAGGTTTCAAGGAAACAGCATTGTTCAATCCAGGAGTCCTATCTGCCTGAAGTAATAAAATCCATCTTTGTTCTGCTTCCTCTACCTTATTCCTTATATCACCTCCCCTCTTACTTTTATTTATTATTTATAAAACCATGAAATTAAAAATATGCTTCCTGTCTTCTTCTTCCACATGTTTTGCTAAAGCACTTGTGTCTTTTTTATTTCTTATATCTCTAAGGTGTTTAAGGATACGTTCCTTTAGACACCTATCGGTTTTGCTTATATAAAAGGCATGACAGACAGTGCAGAAGCTGAAATAAACCAAATTTTGTGTTCTGCAGTCAGCATAAAAATCTATATCAATTATAAATCCTAGCATTGGATGTTTATATGTAGATTTATTATATAAATAGTCACATGCTGTACAATTTCTGCAAGGAAAAGTCCCCTGCCTATCAGATTGTATCATTCTTTCATTGTTTCTAAATTTATAACAGAGATGCCTTTTTAAGGACCTCTTATTTCTAAAAGAAAAGCTGGGTCTATCTTAGATATCAAAAAGGTACTGTAGAAATTGGAATGAACACATCTTTCCAATATCTTTGATAGTGAAGGTTTGTCACCTTTATGAAGATGCAAAAACACTGGAAGCAGACCACCACGATAAGTTGAAGAATTTAATGAACAAGGACAAGCGCTTTCGCGTACATAAAGCACGCTTCTTCAGATCCATAAAAACTACACACTACAGGTGTTGTATATATACAAAAATCTTCTGGCAAATTGACAATCAAACAATAAAACAATCAGGCAATAATCAGGCAATAAAATCATCATTCAGTCAATAAACTCATTCAATACACAGAAGCCTAAGGAAACATTACTTAAAGAACTGAGAACATTGTTATGAAGAGGTAATGTGCAACTTTGCTTCCAGATTTTGGGAACTTGGGATTCAGTCATGGATCTGTTGAGCCTGGGACTGCTAGGGATTTTGCTGTTAGTTTAATGACAATCCGAAAGAATGAACTCAAGTCACCACATAGGGAAATAAAATAGTCTATATCAAAAAGTTTATTCCAGTAAACAAGCACAACAGGCTTTAGCAAAAACTTCATCAGGTTTAAATAAAATAAATCCTTAATCACATTTAACCATTAATGATGGCCATGTGATATTAAATGCACAAGTATCATTGGTTATACTTAAAAGACCATCATATATACATCAAAAGTAACACTCAAACAAGTAACATAAAAAATGGCAAAGACTAACAAGTTATCCACTAAAAACTAAAGAATTTTAAAAAACTAAAAAACATTCAAAACTGCTAATTTAAAAACTTAAATCAAATGGTTATTTTTTTAAAATAGGCCATGGTGGTGCAGCGATTAGGATTGTCACCTCACAGCAAGAGGTTCTCCTGTTCGATTCTCGGCTGGAGTGCCTTCTGTGTGGAGTCTGCATGTCCTCCCCGCGGTTGAGTGACGTTAAAAGACATGCAGGTAGGTGCATGCGTGAATGGGTGTGCCTTCTTTGAAGGGTGGGCGTCAGTCTGGCAACTCAGCACCGTAAAAATCCACTACCAATCATTAGCAGACCGGAGTTCCGCTGTGGCAACCCCTAACCGGGAAAAGCCAAAAGACAATAATAAAAAAGGCTTTAAGTTCACTATATCATTCAACCTCAGGTGGACATAAGCTCTTAAAGATGCAATCCACTTATACTCCATACAGAATGTTCAGGTACATATAGCACTGTCCCTTCTACTTATTAAAATTAATTCAAGTGCCATAAATTTAAGGACATAATCTGAATTTGTCCCATCTATATGTTTAAATAGGGCTTTAGTGTTCACATTTATATCTGAAAGATGTTTGTAGGTACACTCTTTAAACAGTTTGCCTTCCCAACATAAAATGCTGTGAGCTGTGGATGAAAGGCCTGAGCACATGACAACAGTTTTTCTGTTTTTATGTAATTTTCCTTTAACTATGTTGTGTCTTTCGGCTTTTCCTGGTTAGGGGTCGCCACAGCGGAACTCCGGTCAGCTAATGATTGGCAGTTGATTTTTATGTAATGAGTTGCCAGCTCTGACGCACAGCCTTCAATGAAGGAATGCCCATTCACGCATGTCTCCACGCAGAAGACGCTCTAGCTGAGAGTCGAACCGGACAGCATCTTACTGTGAGGCGACAACGCTACTGCAGCACCACCACTGCTGTAATTTTCCTTTAACTATGCTATACAATATTTCTGTTTACTCTGTATTAACACATGTGAAGCTATATTTTATGTACTACTTGTTCTGTTTTTGTGTTATGTGGAACTTTTCTTCCCCAGCCTCCACTGAAAATGGACTTTTTGTCCAGTCCGACTTTCTCAGTAAACAAATGTAGACTAAATAAATAAATACAAATAAAATATCATACTCACCTCAAAGCTCTGAGGACCAGTACTAGTGGCACAACCTAAGTGATATAGAAACACTGACTAGGGGTGTAAAACAACACCACTTCTTACCACTAAGTAAACTAGCTGGTAAAAAAGGAATCACTGATGATCTCAGCCTAAGGTCAAAGTATGGACAATGATAGAGGGGAAGGTATAATTATAGATCAAACCATGACTACAGGGTGATAAAGAAGCTGAACTCTGAGGACCACTAGATGAGAAAAGAAAATTGTAATGCTTATCCTTGCTACTTCTTCACATGACTCTGATGCTGAAGTATCACACTGGTGTGTAGAAGACCTCCATGAGAACCAAGGATGAAGTTCATGTCTCTGACTGTTTGTATTTAAACTAGAAGTATAATTCTGTTAATTCCAGACGTCATCTTTTCAACAAGGCATCTAGCTTAGTACAAGAAGGCAAGATAATCAATAAATTTGGAAATGCATGTTAGAAGTGACAGAGATAAAAAAGGAAATAAGAGAGTCCTCAAAGTGGAATGGAGCAGAAAGCCAGCAATGTTACACAGGTGTGTTTGATACCCAGACAATTTATCCAGCATTATGAGAAATGTGTGCAATATTAATAGTTCCTCTGGAAGGAAGCTTGAACATGAATTTACCTGGAGTTTTATCTGCATCTGTAGTGTAGAAGTTTTATTTAAGACTTAACAAAAAGATGCCTAAACACATAGCAAAATGAAAGTTGCAACAAAACCAGCATACATTTTCCTACCTGAGTGTTGTGGAACTTGCTGTAGCAGCTCTCCATAGACATAGTCAATGACCAGTGGAATAATACCCGAGCGGTCACTCGCTTCACCTGTCAGAGTATATGATTTCCCAGATCCTGTCTCTCCAAAAGTCAAGACAGCAACGTTCATCCCTTCCATGAACACACCTAAGAGGGGCTCCACTGTCTTCGTGAACACCTCTTGCGTGGCAACATCCCCACCAAACAGCTCCTGAAAGCTGCACAGAGATGAAATGAACAAGAGAAAATATTAGTAAAGCAAAAATGTTGCAGCCATGAAGATCTAGGGTACATCTGACTAACCTTTACAAAGATTATCTATTACAAAGGCAGAGCAAGAAATATTGAATGTCAATTCACTCATCTGATTACACTTTACAAAAATCATCTATTGCAAAGGTAGACCAAGAAATATTAAATGTCACTCCGCTGTTTCTATTCTCATTGTTGGTATAAACTGTCAAATGGTTTTCATTTCATTTGGTATTACGGAATTCCATTATTCACCCTCTCCATATGTTGTTTTCAGTCTGCCGCTCACTTTCCTGAATAGGACATGGCTTGATATTAGACACAATCTAATTAATCCTTGTCCTTATAGGTATTTTAATAAATTGTAACTAAGTATGGAAACTTACATGATTGTATATAAACATAAGGAAAAAGAGATGGAGGCAAAAGCTTAATCCACTTGGCAGTATTACTCAAACAGTAATGTGACTTTTGCATTCCTTTCCTTTTTTTTCCAAATGTTAATACCTTAATCAAAGCATTGATCAATTGAATTATGGCATACTGAATGCAGTGATTCCAAAACTGAAACTCCAACCTTTCAATATTACTTCCATATTACTCACTGAATGTAAAGTCAATGAGGTTCCACCTAGCCAAGTTCAACTCGCTGATGCCAAAAGGAAATGTCTACCGGCACACTAGCAGTAATTCCTTTTTCTTTTTCCTCTGTAGTTGTGCGATTATGGAGTTAGTGTATATAAGTAAGGGGGTGGGGCAAAATTCCCTATCTGGATGGAAGGATTACAGGGAAGTTCCCCCTACCAAAAACACTCTTGAAAGAAGTTTCATTAAGTTAAAGGTTTGACCAATTGTCAAGGTTGAACATTCAAGGGGTTACAGCACATTGGTTTATAGATTAAATTATTAGGGCATTAGTTCACTAGATCCTGAAGACAATCTACAAAGTTTCCATGACTAAATAATGCAATGAACAGATAATACCCACAATTTTTAACACAATTAAAAGGATTATTGGACATCTGGGTAGTAAAATAATAAAATATCTACTTTACTTTTTGGAACCCCTCCAAGTTTTTTTACTCATTTGTTGTTCTAGTGGTATTACACCAAAATAAACTAAGATATGGTGACAAACATGTTACAGGATTATGCATTACATCACCTTAAATAGTCTTTGCAAAATAAAGTAATAGTGTCACAGTATGTGTGTGTGTGTGTGTGTGTGTGTGTGTGTGTGTGTGTGTGTGTGTGTGTGTGTTTGTGTGTGTATGTGTGTGTGTGTTTGTGTGTGTGTGTGGTTTTGTGTGTGTGGTTTTGTGTGTGTGTGTGTGTGTGTGTGTGTGTGTGTGTGTGTGTGTGTGTGTGTGTGTGTGTGTGTGTGTGTTGTGTGTGTGTGTGTGTGTGTGTATGTGTGTGTGTGTGTGTGTGTGTGTGTGTGTGTGTGTGTGTGTGTGTGTGTGTGTGTGTGTGTGTGTGTGTGTGTGTGTGTGTGTGTGTGTGTGTGTGTGTGTAAAGAGGGAGGGAGGCAGGTGTGTGTGTGTGTGTGTGTGTGTGTGTGTGTGTGTGTGTGTGTGTGTGTGTGTGTGTGTGTGTGTGTGTGTGTGTGTGTGTGTGTGTGTGTGTGTGTGCTTACACTATGTGGAGGTCTAATGTGTGATATAATAAGTACCATGTACTGTTAATAAGTCAACACCTGAGTTCTCTAATTCTACAGGACAAAATATTTCATGTATCATGGAATCCAGCCCCCAGATATTCAATTTACTGTCCTTCTGTGTTTTTTATTTAGTGTTTCTTACTGATTTCATAGTCCTAAATGAATTGCTTAATTTTCCACTGGATGGGTCTTCAGGTAGCAGTTTTATAGAAAGGAGTGTATTGTGGCTAGCTTTATCCACTCATTCTGACATAATTTTAACTTTTTATTTTTACAGTGCCAGATCACTTCTGTGTTTCAGTACTAAAGAAAGTGATAACATAGTATTTATTTTGTAGTTCAGGATTATTTTTAGTTAGCTTATTTTTATTTCGTTCAGAGAGTTAAACATTGAGTCTGTTTGCAAATAATGCTATGTTTTGATTGACTAGTTGCAGGCAATATTTTATGTTTTATTTTATTTTTATTTTTAACATTTTTCACACAAAAACAAATGATTTTTTGTGGACACGTTTTCTGGAGGTTGAGAGTGAGTATATAGTTTGTGGCTTCAGTATGTAAAATTTACTTTTTTACACCGAAGCAAATAAGAAATGCAAGCTGTGTTTTACTTTTTTTCTGCATTTTTTTAAGAAAGTAAAGATTTGGGTTTGGGGAATGTTTTTGGTGGACTAGTGATCAAGGTTGTGTGTTTATCTGTATTTTACATTTGTAATACATGAACTTTTACTTTATCTTTAGGAATTTGAAGAAATATGGCAGATTTAAAGAAATTTTAGTAGCTTTGTTGACAATAAGGGACCCAAAAATTCAAGTATATAATGTGTTTGGTAATCAAGAAATGCTGGCTTTATTTGCTTATGATACCCTTCCATCACAAATAGCCAAAAACTTTAACAAGCACTTCATAAAATAATTTTCAGACCTACTAACTAACACCCCTAATGCTGGCCCTTCAACCTATTCAGACACCAACCCCAGATGATCAACTACTTCTAACCCTGTCATTAACCCCCCCCACTCAACAAAATGTCATACAAACCCCATTCTCATTTCAGCCCATACCCTCTGACACCATTAAGAAACTGCTACAAAAACTAAAAGCCTGCTCCTCCTCAGCTGGCAATCTCCCACCATGCTACCTTAAACTGGCTGCTAACTCAGTCACCTACCCAATCAGTATCCTTATAAATAGGTCTTTATCCGAATCAGAAGTACCTACTATATGGAAGGAATTTCACATCACCCCCCCCCATCCACAAAGGAGGCAACTCTTTTGATCCATCCAATTTCTGTCCTATATCCATCTTTTCACACATATCCAAAATTCGAGAGAGGTATCCATCAGCAGGTAATGTAATATCTATTACAAAACAATCTTTTAACCAAAACCCAACATGGCTTCCAACCTAGCCACAGCACAGCTACAGCTCTATTATCTTTTACAGACACAGTGAGCAAGGCCAAAGATGCAGGATGCTATACAGCCTCAGTATTCCTTGATCTCTCCAAGGCCTTTGACACAGCATCTCACCCCTTACTTTTGAACGCACTGTCTAACTTAGGCTTCTCACATAACACAGTAAAATGGTTTCAGAGCTACCTCAAGGATTGTAAACAAGCGGTGAAATGGTCCAATGAACTCTCACCCTTTCTCCACAACCCTACTGGAGTCCCTCAAGGCTCCATCCTAGGAGCCCTACTCTTCAAAATTTTCACAAACAACCTTCAGACTGCCTCTCACCCTGGCACTCTCATTCAATACACTGAAGATTCCACCATAATCTGCACTGCTCAGTCACTACCAGAACTACTTTCTAAAACTCAACAGTCCTTTACTGCAGTTGAATCCTGGCTAAGAAATGCCCAACTCTTTCTTAATCCAAAGAAGACAAAACTAGTACTCCTTCATCCCAAAAACACCTCCCCTGTCACTGATCATTTCAACATCCTTGCATCTGACAACACTGTCATAGAAATAGTGCAGGAAACCAAACTTCTAGGTGTTATCATTGACAATAAACTTTCATTTGACCCAATATACATCAGAATATAAAGAAAACTCATCAAAAACTGGGACTCTTGTATAGAAACAAACATTTCTTTACTGCAGCAACCAAAACCCACCCTTGCAAAAACATCTTTACTTCCCTCCCTTCCTTATGGTGCCCCCATCTTAACTAACTTACAAACTTCTACCCTAAGCAAGATGTAACAGTGCTACAACAAAGTTGCATAGTTTGCACAAACTCTAAATATCACACACACCATATGATCGCGATGGTGCAGCGGTAGCATTGTCGCCTCACAGCAAGAGGTTCTCCCATTTGATTCTCAGCCGGAGTGCCTTCTGTGTGGAGTCTGCATGTCCTCCCCGCGGTCAAGTGGCATTCGAAAGACATGCGTGAATGGGCGTGCCTCTGTTGAAGGTTGGGCGTTGGGCTGGCACCTCAGCACCGTAAAAAAATCTACTGTCAATCATTAGCAGACCGGAGTTCCACTGTGGTGACCCCTAACCAGGAAAAGCCAAAAGAAGAAGAAGAAGAACAACAACAACAACCACTGTAAACCACTCCTAGAATTAAACTGCCTTGAACTCCCCAACCAACTTGCCTTTACTCAGTTATCCACCTTGCACAACATTATTTTCAAGCCTACTGCCTCCCCTGCACTAGCCAATCTGGTCACACCTTACACATCAAATTGATCTCTACAATCAGAAGATAAAAATCTCTTAGCTATCTCAAAACCCACAAGAAAACCAGGTCACTCTCTGTATTCATTCTCTGTCTCTATACTTTGGAATTCACTACCTCTAGCTATCAAGTCTATGCTTGGCCTAAAGCATTTCAAAGATTCTTTAAAAAATCATCTGGAAAATACATGGCTCTGCTCCTGCATAAAGCCTGCCTAATGCTCAGGTCTTCCTCTTCTTCCACACTAGCCTCATTGTCCTCTTCTGTCACATTTCAATCCCTCACAGACTGCAAGATCCTAAGGCTCTTCTAACTGCTCTGTTTCTATACCATATCCTTAAGCTTTATTGCTTCTGTTCTTCTTAACTCTCTTTCACTATCTGTCTGCATCACTAACTTTCTGGCTACTATTTTCCTAACTGAAACTAACATTCTATTTTTCATGCACTATAACAGTCAAAGTCACACACTGCACTACCTACGTACTATTTTTTGGACACTATCTACATTGTGTATGGTGAGAGTGACTATTATTGGCTGTAATGTTTTAACTCTATAGAATTGTCTAGATGTCTAGTAATATATTGCAACATCTTGTAACATAGTTTGTTCTTTCAACTTATTTTTGTAAAGTATTTCTAATGTAATTTGTATTGTATTGGATTATACTGCATTTGTATTGTACTGTATGTGGAGCTTTTCTCCCCGGGCCTCTGCTGAAAACGGGTTCTGTAGACCCAGTCAGACCACCTCGGTAAACAAAAACAAGCAAACAGAGGACAACCAGAGGTCTGGTTGTCCTCTGTTTGCTTGTTTTTGGATATTCGTGGATCTGCTACGTACAGAGGACTTTGGTGCAAGAGACTGTTTTTTCTTAGCACCTCGGTAAACAAATGTCAGATAAATAAATAACTATATATATATATATATATATATATATATATATATATATACTATAGATATTAAATGTTTGTTAAAATACAAAGTTATTTGGTTATACTTAATATGATGCACCCTTTAATGGGTTATGCTTTAATCCGTTATTATTTATGCAGTTTATTGCAGTGATATGTACTGTGTTTTTAACATTAATTTGTTTCTAATCATGTGACTGATTCTAAACAGCTGATTTGTTTTAAAGTTTTGGCAGGTCAGATTTTGAGTATTTAAATGGTTTAGATTTTACATGGAGATAATTTCTGAAGAAGTTCTTTTTAAATAAGGTGGGACGAAAGCATTAATTTCTGTCTCCATTCTTGTTGCTTTACTGGTTTCTGTAGGTGTATGAGCTGCTTGACCAAGACTTTTTAGTCATAAGTTTTACTTATCTTGGTTTTAGTGGCTGTGTTCTAAGTTTTTATTTTCTTCACTGGCTTAACAGATTCCCATTCACCGACATGAATACCAGTGATGACAACCGTATCCCTTCTTCTGAAGAATTTTGTGGCACTATTCCCAGTTTGGATGCAAATTTGGATGCTAGCGTTTATTCTCTTCCTGATGAAATAAGAAGTCTGACTCAGATATCAATAAGACAATGGAGCAATTACATCTTATTCTGACTAAGTTGAGTTCTGAATGGAATAGCTGGAGCCATAACACTATTCAAGGATTTATTTCTTCTAATACGAACACTACCATTGAATTTTCTTCACCCTCCAGCAGTACGTCTTCTGGGAGTATCGTTACTGTGGTACCTAACTGCAAAGGACTGGACTTTAATTTTTGAAAAAAACTCATTGACACGCCTGAAACTAACCCTTTTTCCAACAGTGGATTAATGGACTTGGATGCAATTTCTGGAATGGGTCAGATGTCCATGGAAGCTAAAGACAGATTTTCACCTAATTGTAAGTCTCTAATATACTAACTAGAAAAAAGATTGTTTAAATACAAGTCACTTGAAATAGACATTCTGTATCTTAAGAGATGCCTAGAACTTGAGCAAATTCTGCAAAACTTAAGAATAATTAAATTTCCTAATGGCATCTCTCAACAAGACATTATTTACAAGGAGTTAATTACAATGTTTAATCAAACAGGTTTAGAAATGATTTGGTGTTCAGTAAAACACCACAGTTCTAAATTCAACTAATCTATGATGAAATTCAACATTCAAATGATTGCATTGTTAAATATCCATTTTTTATGATTTTGCTTATGCATATGAAGGTATTCCAATTAAAATAGAAAGACATGTTGCTACATTAATTTCCAAAAAAACAAAAAACTTACAAAGGATAAATCCACATATGCTTGCAATCAAGCTTATACCTTACATTTTGAGGTTGAAATAGTTTTTGACACCAATTTGAGAACTGGAACTGAGACTGAACAAGTCACTGTTAATTCTGATAATGTTCCTAATGTTGCCAATTCTAAAATTGTTAATAATTCAACCAGTGGTGCTAACGACAAAGGTATTTCCATCAATATGTGTAGCAATCAAAGTCAATCCACTGACAAGTCTAACAATACCAGTTCCAATCCTGTCTCTTTGTTTTTCAATGGGGCAATCAACTTAGGATACCCGATGCGAACAATACATCGAACACAAGCAAGAAAAAAGACTGCGAAGGACAGAGACAAAAATGAACTCTGGTCTATTTTTAATCTAAGAGATTATTGTTTTAGTCATGATGAACTCAGTGTACTTTTGGAAGGTTTTTCTTTCATTCCTAGCTGGAAAATTCCATACATTAATTAAATATTTCAAGTTATTTATTCATAAACTTAACTTGAGGTAGATTTTACATGATGTAGATCGCATTTTTGAATGTTCTGTTAAAAGACCTATGCCGGGATTCAGTAATCCTCCATTTAAGACTAAGTCTTACTCGGAAACGGCAGCCTAAGAGTATGACATCAGTGTGCCATGCATATGCATGAGGGCGCGCTGACTCAACTCTAAGGCTAACACAGAGCGTGCACGAGTGCAGGGGGGTATGTCAGACTGCCAAGCAGTCCAAATATCCACGCCCCTGCAAGTGCCTAAACTGCAAATGTCACCAGATATGAGCGAGTCTGCTCAAATGTGTATATCCCCAACACTACACTCCCCCACATTCAAAACCCCTGTACAAATAAAATAAAATGTAAAACTATTTTTTTTATTATTCCCGATATAGCTGCCCGTATTTGCACGTGTGTGTGCAGGTGTGCCCATTGCTTAGCTACAGTAAGCAGTTTAGACATCGAAGAGGATAATAAACCACTTATACGCAAATTAAGCCAAATAGCAATAGCGTAGTGGTAGAGCCTTCATACAAAGAGGAGGCATTCCTGGTTCAAGTCCCACCACTCCCCTTTCCATTTTCTGTAGGAAATATGTGCATAAAAATAATTCCTGACATTTACCTTTTAAATTTTAGTAAAATGCATTGAAATGGCCTATATAGTAGTGAACAATATTTTAAATATATATAAGAAGGTGAAATGGTCATGCATACTAATGAATGCATAAGTAACCAATCTTAAGCAATGTAAAGCACTACTAAGCAACGTTTACCAGTATTAAGCACATTTAAGAATAATTGCCCATAGCTAAGCACTGCTTTAACTAGTGCAATGGCATTGCGCAGAGCTGCGCATCGCGCCAACTAGCGCAAACAAAACATGTTTGTTCAGAGCTGTGCACCGCGCTAACTAGCGCAACGTCGGGCTATGTTGGGCAACATAGAACAGCATAGGGCAACGTTGGACAAAGTTGAGCAAAGTTGGCTAAACACAGCCACACCTCCTGGCCGGTCAGGCCAATAGTAAAATAAAAAGCAATGACAAGTCTCGAACCCAGGATACTGTGCACCATAATCACAGTAGTGAGCCACTAAGCCATGACAGCTTTTACTGTTCATGCACTGTCAACATACATATACATATTAATCAAAGTTTACTCAGTGCTAAGCAGGTGTGCACTCAGCTGAGATTTTTCAAAACCAGCTAATCACAAATAAGTGAGGGAAATGGGGCATATTTAAGCTCCATAGGTGGGAATAATTGCCAAAACTGGTTGTAGCTCCCATCTGCAGTCAGAATGGCCGGTGTTGGATAGGGCTCTCATTTTTGAGTGCAACGGTGGGGCATTGAGGAGTCAAAAGTGATGGTTTGGCTCCTCGTCCGTCATCATGATGCAAGACTCCTGCAGGGCCAGTTTCAAGGCACTGAGTACAAAGTGGAAGCCTGGAACAGTCTAGCACATGATCTCACCAGTGCCACAGGTGCCCCTCGGACTGGTGAGCAGGTCAGACACCACTACGCAGACCTGAAGAGACACAAGTAGGACCAGCTGAACCAATGGATACAGGAGGCCCATGGGAATGAAAATGCCCCACTACTGAGTAGGTAGCCATGGAAGGGAGTATGTAAGAATTGCTATTGTAGTCTATATTATGGATAAGTATGTCTCAATATCCCTTCATTTACTTCACAGCTGCAGGTGTCCGTGCTGCGAATCAGCAAGCCTATGCAGATAGACTGCTAAGGCTGCACCACCAGGCAGGTTAGTAATTATTCTGCATGTATTGTTATATAAAATAAGTGACAGAGCCTGAAAAAAGTGTTGTAGCCCAATAATAAAGGCATAATAAGTCCTGAATAATTTCTCTGCATGTACTGTTATATAAAATAAATGAGAGAGCCTGAAAAAGAGTGTTGTAACCTATTAATAAAGGTATAATACATCTTGAATAAGTCTTCTGCATGCACTGTAATATCAAATAAATGAGAGAGCCTCTAGAAAAGTGTGTACTGTAATTAATAAAGGTATAATTCCTGGAGTGTGTTCGTGTCACTTAGTTCGAAATGTTGTTGTACTCTTGCATTATATAAATAGTACTGTTGTATTAAGCGCTGTCAACCCACACTTGGGCAGGCCCATATAAAATGGATGAAGGGAGTGCCAGTAGCTGTGAATATATATACAGTCCTCAACTGTTGATTAATGGATGGCATGCATAGGTAAATTTGGCACACGAGTAGCTTGTTAACGTGTTTCCCAGAAATGTCAGTCTGCTGCTAGAAATGTAGGGGGCTGTAGAAATATAACTGATAATGTCGAGAGTCTGAAGCTCAACCACCACAGTACTTTATTGCACAAGCTTCACCAACTGGAATTTGCACTGATGATGCCAGTGAGCAAAAATGGTTTGCAGAGTTTGTTACATCCAGACTACTACTTTGGATTGTAGAGTTTATTACTGACAGACCATTATTTTGGATTATTGCAGAGCTCGCTAAAGCCAGACTGCTAGGCCTGCTAAATTTGTTACAACCTGCTGAGCTGCAGAGTTTGTTACAACCAGCTATCATCTTGGACTGTTGCAGAGTTTGTTATAGCCAGACTATCAGGTCTGCAGCATTTGTTACAGCCTGCTGAGTTTGTCATGGAATAGAAGCCACAATTTGGGATTATCTGAACTTCACTCATTCTTTATCTGCTGTGGATACCATTCTGTGGGGCCTATTTATATCATGAAAATGAAGTCATTTGATGAATCCTAGGTCAGTTGTGGAGAACCAGTTTTCTCATTTTTGTCTTTCCAGTTGGTGAAGCTTGTGCAATAAAGTACTGTGGTGGTTGAGCTTCAGACTCCGTGGATTTTCTTACTGGTCGTGTCGTGGTTTCGTTCCTGGTTCGATAACTGATAATGTCACCTGGACACATCCAGATATGTAGATATATAAATATAAATAAAATATATAAATACGTAGCAGTAACATCTGCATCCTGGACAGTTTGTATGTCAGATACAGGTCAGGTATATAAGGAACTAGCAAAACCCATTTCACAACTTAATGTACCTTGCCTAGTGTAATAATACAGGTAGGGGATATATACCTGCAGTCAATAGGAATGTAGTGTAAACTATAAGTACATATAAGTTGTTAATGGAGGTATCTTTTTACACCCTACTGTATGTGCATAAACAATGCAATTCCACACCTCAATGGGTATGTCTAATCTCAAAACATTTGTTGGGACATATGTCCTATTGGTTTATAAATATTTGCATTTACTTTGATGCATGTGCCCTGTTCAAACACCACAATCTTGGTGGCCTGTTGCCACCAATCAATCCTGCATGCTGTTGGAATGTCCACTGTTGTTCTTTATATGCATGTGTTATGCTTGCTGTTCAACTGTTGGAACTCTGGTGT
The DNA here is from genome assembly GCF_019279795.1 of Protopterus annectens. Classification (NCBI taxonomy): domain Eukaryota; kingdom Metazoa; phylum Chordata; order Ceratodontiformes; family Protopteridae; genus Protopterus; species Protopterus annectens. The sequence continues at coordinate 233,800,883 of NC_056746.1, forward strand.
GTTGGGTTAATGGGAATATTACTGCATGCTGTTACAACTAATTTGGAATGCTGTTGGCTGTTACTAACCCATATCATCATTAAATCCTCCTAAACATAGAACGTATGGGAAAGCTGGTCCCAGCGGACCCACCTGTCCCACCACAGCTGGCAAAGGCACCTGGCACCAGCAAGTCTGGTGCCCAGCCCGGGACCTCCTCCTCCGTTGGCTCTGTGCCACCTTCAGGTGGAAGCGCTGCAGGGGATGGGGCTCGTCCCCCCCATGCAAGTGTGGCCTGAGGAGGGCCACCTATCACCCTCTGAATGGCCTGGGCTGTGGTGCGTAGGGAGATCCAGCGTTCAGTCGCTGATCTTCTATGCCAGCTCAAGGCAAGAGTGGTGTGACTCATGAGTGAGCCTGCCCCTCCTACGCAGCCCCCAGCACAGCCACCTTCTGGACTGTGAAGGTGCAGTGGTGACTGCCCATGGGTGGGGATCTCAGTTCCACTGTTGCCATCTGTGGGCTCATGGGCTTGCGATTTCCAAACATCCTTCCCCGTCAATGTTGTTCACCCACCCCATGTGTCATATTCCGCCCCTGTATGCGTCTTGTTTGTCTTGTCTGTTTACCTCCCCAACTTACCTCCCCAAATATACCTACTTTCCCTACCCCACATTCCACTCTCACCTGAAAAAAAATGGGCAATCTTCTCCCACAAAAAAATTATGCCCCATACATAGCTGCCCATTTTGCACACATGTCCACTGGACACATAAACTGAAATTTAATTGGCAGTACAACATACTTTGTTGTCCTCACCCCTCTCTCAGGGGTGGAAGGTTTCAAATTTCCCTCCAAATTTCTAGTATATGCACAGCTGTTGCTGTTAAAGAAATGGGCAGCTATGGACCTTCCCTACACCCGTCCTGCACATCCCTGTTTTCCCTACTGTCTTTCCCTCTTTGTGCCCCTTTTTCACCACTTTCCTATCTCCCCATTTTCTTTTCTTTCAAAGAAATTAGTGTGGGGTTTAGCGGGAGTAAGCACTTTCAAGCAGTAGTTAGCGGGTTTGTGCCAGTGTGCGCATGTGTGCGCTTAGCTGAGGATTGCTAAGCATCACGGAAACCCGCTTACAACTGCTTAAAAGTGCCTTAGTCACCCTGCATGTCAGGGCCCTTGTTCTACTCAGCAGCAAAATAAAACACCACTGTCAGTCTCGAACCCCGGACCTTGGACACACTAAACTGCATGAACTACCACTAAGCCACAGTACATATACATCAGGTTGTTGCTGAAATATATATATCATGCAGCAGAATGAGTGAATGTAAAGGAAAGATAGGAATGCCATAAGACAAAACCTGTTCTGTGGAACTTTACCAGCAGTTGTTGTGGAATTGCATTACATGACTGTGATAACAGAACCAGACATTCTAGCAGTAAATAATGTTACAGCAGCACTTTAAAACCCCCACACAGTATCATAGCAGGACAATCCCCACCCAAATGTACAAAATACCTGTGTGTTCAAGGTCCAGCAAGGATGTAGGTAGGCATACTCAGTACTGGAATTGTCCAGTTTTCATGAGCATCCTGTGATAATGTCAACAAAAGAATAAAGTGCAAACAGTGCAGAAGTGAATACATTAATATCCACAGTATAGCAGTTCCCAAACAGTTCATGTGCCAAATGAAAACATCTCAATAACTATGTATGTATGGCAGCTAATTGTATAAGTAGAAAATAAACTACATATTCCCATGTATCTTGTGTTAGCATTTGTAGGGGTGAGTACAATTCTACACTGTCAACTGTTTACTGGAAGTGGCAACATTCAGGTCTGAGTACAACATTCAAATCACTGGCTACACCCCCTAGCATCAGTTATAAGAAGTATACTAACCTTCTGACTTACACAACGGTGTCCTCAGCAAACAAGCATGGTCCCCACTTTGGAAAGCTGAAAGGGCTATGCCTACCTGAGTTAGCAATTTATAGCATTGGGCTGCTATGACAGTGAGTACTGCAAGTACCACACAGCAGGCTGCATGCAATTGCCAAATGGTGGCTACCAATTGGTGCAGAGGCCATCACATGCACATGTGCAGATACCTAGAAAAGCAGGCTGTACTTGCTGTCCACACATGCAATCATTTCATTGCAGGTACGGAGGGGGAGGGAGAGAGAGCGAGAGAGAAAGCAGACAACAGCAGCAGAAAAGAAGAAATAAGCTCAAAAAAAATATCGAAAGAAAAAGTAATATATTGAAAAAAAAAAAAAAAGATAAAACAAAAGAATATATTGAAAAAAAATATATTGAAAAAAAAAAAATATATATATATATATATATATATATATATATATATATATATATATATATTGAAAAAAATATATATTGGAAAAAAAAATATTGAAAAAATATATTGAAAAAAAATTATATTGAAAAAAATATATATCTCGAAAAAAAAAATAAGATATAAAAAAGAAAGTTAATTACAAAACACACAGAACCAACAAATACGAACACATACAAAGGAAAGGTATGTAACAGCTATGTATTTACTGGCATGTAGTAGATGTTTATGAAAAGTACTCTACATACCCCCGGATTCACGAATCCTCCGTGTAAGATTTAATAAGTCTTACTCGGAGGCTGCAGTTGAATGGTATGATGTCAGCGTGCCATGAATATGCATGAGGGCACGCTGACTCAACCGTAAGTCTTACACGGACCGTGTAAGAAAGCAGGGGGCATGTCCGACTGCTGAGCAATCTAAATGTCCATGCCCCTGCAAGTGTTTTAAAAGTAAAAAAAGCAAATACACAAGAGCAAGTCCGCTCAAATGTCCCTGCACCCAACATCACACTCCCTGATATTGTAAACCCCTATCACAGTTCTAAAACGTAAAACATTAAATTTATTTTCTTAAATTCCCAAAATAGCTGCCCCAATTTGCACGTGTGTGCATGGGTGTGCCCATTGCATAGCTAGAGTTAGCAATTCTGACATGGAAGAGCATAAGAAAGAATGTTTATGAAAATCACACAAAATAGGAATAGCGTAATGATAGAGCATTCGCACAAAGAAGAGGCATTCACGGTTTGAGTCCCACCACTCCCCTTCATATTTATTTTTTAAATCAGTATATGAAATAATACCTGACAAATATGTTTAAACATTACTAAAAAGCAGTGAAATGGCCAATGTATCAGTGAACAAAATAAATATTTTAAAGGATCCTGATATAAAATTGCCTGCAGTTAAGCAGCGCTTCACCCAGTGCAATAGAGTTGCCCATAGTTTAATAGCGCTTCACCCAGCGCAACAGAGTTGCCCATAGTTTAATAGCACTTTACCTAGCGCAATAGAGTTGCCCATAGTTCAATGGTGCTTTACCTAGCGCAATGTGTTTGCGTGGATGTATGCGCCGCATCAACCAGGGCACCGAGGAGCAACGTAGAGCAAAGTTGCTTAAATGCAGCCACACCCCCCCTAGCCTGTCTGGATAGTATGAAAATAAAATGAATGACAAGGTTTGAACCCAGGACTCTGTGCATCAGAAGCAAAGTACAGAACAACTAAGCCATGACAACATAGGGGAAACAGCCACTATTAACATTCATATACTTACGAATGGTAGTTTAACCATTACTAAGCAGGTCTGCAGTCAGCCGAGAATTTTACAAAACGGCCAATCACAAAAAAGTGCAGAAAATGCGACATATTTAAGCCCCACAGGCGGGAATACACGCCATAACTGATTGTAGCTCACATCTGCAGTTAGAATGTCTGATGTCGGAGAGGGAACATGCTTCCGAGCGCAACGTTGGGGCATCGAGGAGTCCAAATACATGGTTTGGCTCCTTGTCCACCGTCACGAGTCAAGACTCCTGCAGGGCCAGTTCCAAGGGATGGAGTACAAGGCAGAGGCTTGGAACCGGTTAGCTTGTGACCTCACCAGTGCCACAGGCATTCCTCGGACTGGTGAGCAGGTCCGTCACCACCATGCAGACCTGAAGAGACGAAAGCAGGACCGCCTGAACCAATGGATACAGGAGGCCCGTGGGATGTGGGATGCCCCACAACTGAGTATGTAGCCATGGAATGCAGTATGTAAAAATTGATAACGGAGTATGTATAACAGATAGATATGTCTCAATATCCCTACACTTACTTTACAGCTGCAGGTGACCATGCTACGAATTAGCAAGCCTATGCTGATAGGCTGCTAAGGCTGTGCTACCAGCATAGCCGGCCTTAGGGCGCTGCTTTATTAGGGGCACTTTTCCAGTATTTATTTGGTGTAGGTAGTCCAGGATGGGGACACTGGGTGGTGTGGTGGGGGGTGCCATGGTGCCCTTTTGCCTAGGGCACCAGTTGATCTAAGGCCGCTCCTGGCTACCAGGCAGGTTAGTGATTATTCTGCATCTATTGTTATATAAAATATGGGAGAGAGCATGAAAGAAAGTGTTGTAGTCCAATAATACAGCCATAAAATTGCCTGAATAAGTCATCTGCATGTACTGTCAGATAAAAACGTCAGAGAGGCAGAAAAAGAGTGTAGTAACCCATTAAGAAAGGTAACATATGTCTGGAATAATATCTCTGCAGGCACTGTCATATAAAATAAGTGAGTGAGCCTGAAAAAAGAGTGTTCTAACCTATTAATAAAGGTATAATATGTCTTGAACATGTCTGCCATATACACCGTTAAAACAAATAAAGGAGTGAGCCTGTGGAAAAGTGTGTAATATCATTAATAAAGGTCTAAAACCCAGAGTGTGTCTGTGTCACAGAGTCTGAAATGTTGTTGTCCCCTTGCATTATACAAACAGTACTGTTTGGAAAGGTGCTGGCAACCCAGAGTTGTGCAGTCCCATATAAAGTGGGTGATGGAAGTGCTAGTAGCTATGAAACATATATACAGTCCACAACAGTCAGTTACTGGCTGGAAAAAGTAAACCTGGCAGACATGTAGCATGTTATTTTTTCCCCAGAAATGTGAGTGTGTGTCAAGAAATGCAGGGTTCTGTACAAATCGAAGTGAAAATGTCATGTGAAAACATCCCAGATATGTAGATAAAGAAATATAAATGCAATCAAGAAATATATAGCAGTAACACCTGCATCCTGGACAGTTAGTATGTCAGATATAGTTCAGGCATATACTGAACTAGCCAAACCCATTACACAACCTAATGTATGGTGGCAAGTGTAATAATACAGGTAGGGGATATACACTTGCAGTCACTAGGAATCTAGTGTAGACTAAACACCCTACTGTATGTGCATAAACCATGCAATTCCACACCTCAATGGGTATGTGTAATCTTAAATATTTGTTGGGACATATGTCCTATTGTTCTATAAATATTTGCATTCACGTTGATGCATGTGCCCTGTTTAAACACCACAATCATGGTGGCCTGTTGCTACCAAACATCCCTGCATGCTGTTGGAATAACCACTGTGGTTCAATATATGCATGTGTTATGCTTGCTGTTCTACTGTTGTACCCTTGGTGTGTTGGGTTAATGGGAATATTATTGCATGCTGTTACAACTAATCTGGAATGCTGTTTTGCTTATGTTGTAAATAAACACACCTAATCACAGAATGTATGGGAAGGCCGGTCCCAGCAGACCCACCTGTCCCTCCTCAGCCAGCGAGTACACCTGGCACCAGCAGGTCCGGTGCCCAGCCCGGGCTCCCCTCCTCCATTGGTCCTGTGCCACCTTCGAGTGGAAGCACTGCAGGGGATGGGGCTCGTCCCCCCCGTGCAAGCGTGGGCAGAGAAGGGCCACCTGTCACCCTTCGAAGGGTCCAGGCTGTGATGCGTAGGGAGATCCAGCGTTCAGTCACTGATCCCCTACGCCAGCTTGAGGCAAGAGTGGCGCGTCTCATGGGTGAGCTTGCCCATCCTATGTAGCCCCCAGCACAGCCACCCTCAGGGCTGTGAACGTTCAGTGGTGACTGCCCATGGGTGGGGATCTCAGTTCCACTGTTACCATCTGTGAGATCATGGGCTTGCGATTTCCAAACATCTGACCCCGTCAATTGTGTTCACCCACCCAATGTGTCATACACCGCCCCTGTATGTGTCTTGTCTGTCTTGTCTGTTTACCTTCCCAACCTACCTCCTCGGACATACCTACTTCCACTACCTCACTTCCTACTCTCACCTGAAAAAAATAAATAAATAAAAAAGGCAATCTGTACCCACAAAAAAAATACGCCCCATACATAGCTGTCCATTTTGCACACATGTCCATCAGACAAACATGTAAGCTGATAATTAGAATTGGCAGTACAACATATTTTGTTGTCCTCACCCCTCTCCCAGAGGTGGAAGGTTTCAAATTTCACTCCAAATTCATTGCATATGCACAGCTGTTGCTGTTAAAGAAATGGGCAGCTATGGACCTTCCCTACACCCGTCCTGCACATCCTGAGCTTGTTTACCTACTGTGTGTCCCTCTTTGTGCCCCCTTTTTCACCACTTTCCTATCTCCCCATTTTCTTTTCTTTAAAAGAAATTAGTATTGGGGTTAGCGGGAATAAGCACTTTTAAGCAGTAGTAAGCAGGATTAAGCGAGTGTGCGCATGTGTACGCTTAGCTAAGCATCACGCAAACCTGCGCAAATCTGCTTACAACTGCTTAAAAGTGCCTTAGTCACTCTACAGCAGGGCCCTTGTTCTGCTGAGCAGCAAAAGAAAAAACCTATGTCAGTCTCGAACCCCAGACCATTGACACAATAGACTGCATGAATTACCACTATGCCACGGCAGATATACAAATAACTTGCTTCTGAAATAAATATATCATGCATTACAATGAGGGAACGTAAATAGAAATTAGGAATGGTATAACATAAATCCTTTTCTGTGGGTCTCTACCAGCAGTGGTTGTGGAATTGCATGACATGACTGTGAAAGGAGAACCAGCCATCCTAGCAAGGAATAATGTTACAGTAGCACCTTACAAACACCACACAGTATCAGACCAGGATTAATACTGGCCACAGGAATACAGTGCAATAACCACATTTGTATGGCAGTTAATTGTGTAAGTGAGAAAAAAGTACATACTCCCATGTATCCTGTGTTAGCATTTGGAGGGGTGCATACATGTCTACACTGAGATGTGTGTACTGGAAGCAGCAACATTCAGGTTTGACTACAACGTGCATATAACTGGCTACAACCCTAGCATCAGATAAGAGACATATACCAACCTTCAGACTGACACAACGGTGTCCAGAGCAAACAAGCATGGGCCCCACCTTGGAAATCTGAAAGGGCTACGCCTACCTAACCTAGCATTTTACAGCAGTGGGCTGCAATCAAAGTGAGTAATGCAATCACCAGACAGCAGGCTGCATGCAATTACTGAATGGTGGGCAGCAATTGGTGCAGAGGCTGTCACATGCACAAGTGCAGATACCTAGAAAAGCAGGCTGTACCTGCAGTCCACACATGCAATTATATCATTGCAGGTGCTGTGAGATAGAGAGTGAGAGAGAGGGGGAGAGAGAGAGACACGGACACAGACACAGACTGCAGCAGAAACAGAGACAGAACAGAACAGAGTGAGAAATAGAGACAGAAATTTGAATAGAGGGCGAAAACCAAAAAAAAACACCAATAAAAAAAAAACTAGAAAACCATAACACACGGAGTAGGGGAATACTAAGGTAAGGTATGTAACTCACATGTATATTTTGGCATGTTGTAGATGTTCCTGAAGAGTACTCTACACACTGCAAATGATCCATGTGTGGCAGCGGTATGCATCTAACTGTATCTGCACATGTGCATAGGGCAAGGGACATACTGCAACTGTTAGTGAAGGGTGGACAGATATCTGTCAGTGAAGGTTGATATGTGCATATATCCATGTAGGTCATAGTGTGTGGCTTAGAAAACAGCATGCAGTGCACAGGAGCAGCCGTAGGTCAACTGGTGCCCTAGGCAAAAGGGCTCCACGGCGCCCCCTACCACACTTCCTGGTACCCCCATCATTGTCTTACTATACCACCTAAATAGTGGAAAAGCACCCCTGCTAGAGCGGTGCCCTAGGCGGCCGCCCAGTTAGCCTATGCCTAAGGCCAGCTATGGTAGTGTTGATATATGCATGTGGTGGTTAAATGCTGTGGGACAGATTTGTCAGATCTGCTGTGTTACAGCCAGTGAGGCCTGCTAATGCTACAAGGGCTGAGGACACCCAAATGCATTCTACACAACACTGTGCAATTTAATCACATACCTGTACATCCCACAACTGTCACATAACTGATATCCCCACCATGAAAGGTGGACTGTACATGTGCCTATCAGCAATGGATGTGTACATGTATGTGTATAGATATACATGTATATAATATAATATATATATATATATATATATATATATATATATATATATATATACATACATACATATAGAGAGAGACAGAGAGACATGGGTTCATATGTACCGCAACAGGTGTGTGGTGACCAAGGCATGGACTGTAGACAAGTGTTGATACTGCAGTGCCATTCCACCTTCCCAAAACAGTGTACCCATTAACTACAGGTGGACAATAGCCTCCGCTTTGATGAAGACAGTGCCACACTACACCTGTAATCTGTCTGTGTGGTATGTGTCATGACAACAGGTGTGTCAGCTATGGAACTATAGGGTAGAGTTCCCCTCTACTCATCACAATGCCCTGTGTGGTATGTACTTCACATGACAACTACACCAGGTGTACAGGCCACAGACAGACCCCCCAGAGGGTAATACTGGCTGCAAACAGATGCCCTATGCAGACTGACTCACAAAACCACAAGTACACTGTATTGCATACTGGCCACACAGAGGTGACCTCTGCCGGACATACAGAGGTATGTCACACCCATAGCTGGGTGACAACCACCATGGCAACATATCACAATCCCTCCGGGATACACGCTCTAGGGCCCTAAACCTTGTCAGCTCACTAAACGGCACATGCTGGAGGGATATGTTCCCATCTCAGAGATATGCCATACACTGGAATAGACCACATAGCAATAGCAAACAAGGCTTCTCCTTAGCAGTTGTTATAAATACCCCTGATGATTGTGTGGGAGATTGGTAATACACCCCAGGAAACACCTCTGTGGTTCAGGTTGGTAGGGGCAAGTGAAATCAAAGTACATGTGTGTCAAAGGCCAGGGTAGCATATGGCTAGACTGACATAGGCCCTACGGCCAATAGCATATTACCTACCTATGACACTATGCACTCACACATGTACTTAATGCAATAGCTGCTATGTGAGGTTGCATAAGTGTAACGCTGAATGTGTGCAAGGTCTGTAAAGGTGTGATAGCTTAGTGTGATGTTGTATCTGACATGGTAGTGCCTATCCTAGCTGTGAGGACAGCAACTGATGTGTAATGTACTGTTAGGCAGACATAGTAGTATGGCAGATGATGTGACGTAGTTCTTCATTGATGAATGTGGTGTCTCATTGCAGGCAAAAGCAATACATGTATGCTTAGTGAGTGGTACAGCTGGTGAATCCATTACCAATATGAACTGTAGTACTATCTGAAGCTGTAGGCCTAAACAGCACAGTATGGTGTGTGTTCACATTGCTTGGAAACACTGTCATGTGTGTTTCCTGTAGTCTCCACAGAGGACAGAATGCAGACATAAGGGCGTGTAAGTAGTGGCACACAGTACCATATGGTACACAGGTAATGCTCATCTGTGCTGGCATACAGTGGTGTGTTGTATATTTGCCTGATGTGTGTGTGATTATGCCTGTACAATGGCTGCAATCATATGTGTGTTACAGGGTAAATGTGTGTATCCAGCAACATATATAGTCTGTTACAGCAGTATGCCACCTATAGTAACAACTGGACACATCTGTTAGGCAGGGCTATGGCATCAATGACTAGGGTGGTTGATTGGTACTACTGTACCTGTACTGTACATCCATTGCAATGGATGACATCTCTGTTCGTGCATCAGTGTGATATACACCCCTGTCTTGAGGTTGTGCAATGTGTCACAAACAGTGTGTCAGGTACTGTTGTATAGTGGTGTGATATATAGAGTCTGCCAGGCAGTGTTTGTTAGTTGTGGCCTGAGAACCAATAAGTGGTATTGAACATGTGCAACCTCTGACAGACAATAGGATGGTATATAAAGCAGTAAAGTGATATCTGTGGGTAAAGGTGTAAAGTGTGACACAGGACACTCTCACACATATTGTTCATATCTTTTTCATCCAGATGGCCCACCACTGCAACCCAGCATATACAGCGGATGAGGAAGAGGTGATACTCGACAGCCTATTGCAGCAGTACACAATGCTATTCTCCAGAAGCAGTCAGCACCAGCAGGAACGGACTGCACTGTGGCAGGAACTTGTTAGTCGGGTAAATGACATAGGCATGCATAACCGGACATATGAGCAGGTACGCCATCACTGCAGTGATTTAATTAGACAAGTCCAGCGGCATGCGTCATGCATCTGATATCCAAATACAGCAGCTTGCCACAGGTGGAGGGGTGGCCATTCATCACCCCCTCACCAGAGCGGTGGAGCTGCTCCTAAGCATGGTGGCTCCTGGACAACAGCTACATCAACCACTGACATGTGTTGTAATGGAGGCCGGAGCCACCCAGCACATCCACCTGGAGCAAGCAGGTAACATGCCCAATCTGTAGACTACAGTTAACTGTATTGTTAGATTATGTGTACGTGAGATGTGTACTGCGTGTTTAGCATTTCAGCTGCCTAATGTTGTGCAATACGGATAGTTTGAATAATATCCCTACACCTGTGACTGTTGACTGTTGTTGTACTGCAGTTTAGCATACCCACTGTAGCAATGCCACAGTTGTGGCCACTGACGAACCCTCTGATATTCTCGTAGGTCCCTTTGGTGTGACGGCAGGGCAGCCGATCCATGCTGGTGAGTGTGTTATACCTGCAATGTTGGTAATGAAATATGCATGTCATAGGTGAGGTGTAGGCCATGTACACATAACACACCTACGCATAATGCATGCTGTGCATGTTTGCTGTGAGATGTTGCACAGCTCAGTAATGTCAGTAGGTGCCTCAATAACATGCAATACACAGAGCATGACACACAGTTGTGACAACCCCGTACTGCACATTGGATAGGCATAGTTGCAACACCTGTACACAACATAACACATTTATCACATGCAGTACACAAAGTCATGCTACATATGGCATAACCACACACCCGCTGTAAGGTACCCACTGTAAGGTCACACTTCAATATCCCACATGTCATCCACACACACATGATGTACCTCAGGGGTAGAGGCCTATCATGGGGCTGTGCAACACTCTTCAACACATAACACAGTCATGTGAGGCAATGCTCCCTACTGGGTACCTCATACACCCATGTACAAAGTGGCTGTGTAATAGTGGACGTATCCACAGCACTGCATTTCAGATACAGTGTGCTAGGCAGTGGTGTGTCACACAGTAGTAGCTGTGAGTGACCACAAGATGCATGATGATGATGATGATGATGGCACATGGTACTACACCCCATCCGGTTACAGTGACTACAGTACTACACATAGCAGTCTTTGCTGTGAACCTCATTGTTCTGTGTGTGCAAACATATGCACCTATACACACCTTGCATAGCATGTTGTGTGTGTGATTACATGTGCTAGTATACACATTCTGCACATCAGTTGCCATCTGTACAAAGAGTCACATATATGTCCTGGAATGCTATTGGGTGTATAGGTCACATGACACATATTGGGTATGTGTGGTGTTTAATCTTGCAGTCGTGTAGCATGCCATGTTGTGGCTGGCACTGACATATCTACAATATGTCCCACACTCACCATAACCACTGTACAATGTCCATGTCAAGCATTGGGATTCCTTCACTTCTACATGCCCCACTCATCCCATGTCTGTACATTGCATGCATTTGCTACACCTGTGCCAACTATTATGTGCTATGGACACAGACACTGTCATCAGACATGGCAATCTATGTGTCACACAGATAACACATGCAGCCATGGTATGTATACCATTGAGTGATGGTGCACATGACATTGCAGAGCAGATAATACTTGCACAGCAATGTTATGTCCATGTACACACTCTGTTCCAGTGTGTAGCCAATCACTGAACAACTACACACATGCATCAAAGTCATGTATAATGTCATTAGATAGAGCTGTCTACACTTGCACTGCATGGTCTTGAGCAACACATATTCTTCATGCTGACACGTGTGTGGTGACTGTTTGCCTTGTGATACTGTCACCCACTATCACCCAGTATTGTGTATGTGTTGGATTGCTGGTGTGTGTGTGTGTGTGTGTGTGTGTGTGTGTGTGTGTGTGTGTGTGTATGTGTATGTGCTGTGGTGAGCAGTGTATTTATATGCATGTGTGCATGTGTGCATGTGTTCATGTGTGCATGTGTGCATGTGTTCATGTGTGCATGTGTGCATGTGTGCATGTGTGCATGTGTTCATGTGTGCATGTGTTCATGTGTGCATGTGTGCGTGTGTGTGTGTGCATGTGTTCATGTGTTCATGTGTTCGTGTGTGCATGTGTGCATGTGTGCTAACATCACATACAGATTGTAAAGTGTGTTTCCTGTCTTCCTTCCACAGGTGCTGAGTTAGGGGTGGCTGAATGCAGCAGGGAACCTGATGTCACCTCCACTAATAGTGGAGATGATGAGACATGTATTGTGGCACAGGAAGGTCTGACAGGGTCTGTCGTTGGTCCACCAATCGACACTACACAGCGGTCAACTCCAACTATGCACACACTCATACTGCCAATACATCCCTCGTCATCAATGGCCTTAGCTGAGGGACAGCATACAGTTGGCATTGACCAGGAGAGTGTGGCACCTATGGCACGTGCATCTCCTCACAGCAGCCATAGCCGGATTACTGGAATAGTACCACATAGGCGGATGTCCAGGGTTCTCGGGGGAGCACCACTGGTCATATTGCCCCTGGCAGAAGTGCCTCCAGAAGTATTACAACCTCCAGTATGTTCCAGGCTGTAATGCAGGCACAGGCATGTATGGAACGGTACACCCGACAGGGACTAAGGGTGCAGAGGGCCCATTACACTGCTATCAATGACAGCATCCGTGACCTTGCCGGTGCCATCCGGAATTACACCGAGGTCATTGATAGCCGTTGGAGGGAAACATTAGATGTCCTCCATGATCTGTTAGCCATGAGCCAGGACCATGCAGGATGGATGAGAAGCTGACGCGGATGCATGCCAGCAACAGCATCAGCTGGCAGTCATCGCGGACAGACCACGGATCACAGCCGCTCCCATAGTGGCAGTACCAGCCCTAGCAATGCTGGGGCTGACCTGCCCATTGACAGTCCTACTAGACCACATGCACGTGGCACTGGCCAGTCCCAGCAGGGACATGGGACCAGTCATCATACCTCTGCCTCTGATGACAGCATCCAGTCAGGGTTGGTACCCGATACTGCCCGTAGCACCCCTGCTAAGGCACAGGTACCGTGTCCGTGGCCGGAGACAGTGATCTGTACAGCCTAGCAGGTACCGTCTGTGGCTGTCCCACAACCGCCCGTATATGGCAGCCACATGGTGGAGTTGTGTGCATGCAGACACACATACATTTACCATACAACTAGGGCTCACACATGCACACACACATTACATCAACATTGGCCCATGCAGTACTATTGTCCCTCACACACACACAAACACACACACACACACACACACACACACACACACACACACACACAGACATGCTGATTGGATGAGTCAATGTTGGGCTCTGGCAAACCTACAACACACCCTGTGCATATGGTGACACCTGTGCCACCTCCTGTCATCTGTAACATTGATGCAGGAACAGGTTAACATGGTTCTGATGCACAGGGTGACATTATAGCAATGTAGCAATAGTAACAAGTTCACAACAGGAAAGTGTAATGATATCCTTGTAGGTATACCTGAGCAGGCATTCTGCATCACAGCTGTGATAGTCATTGTAGCATTGTTTACACCAGTGTTAGTCCTGAGTATGTAATGTCCACCCATGTGCCACTTGGCTGAAGTGTACAGTGTTGCCAGCATGTGTTAGTGAGTGGACAGTATGTGTGTGAAGTGTGCATTACAAATTAGCGGGTGTACATCTGTGAACATGGTGTGTGCGCACTGTCTGCATGTACGTGCATAGTGGACACGTGGGATGTGCGACATACCCTCTTCTACACATTGTTAACATCTCATGGTATTTTTCGATGGCCCGTATGCATTCTACTACAGATATGTACTAACATGTGTACACATGTGTGTATGACATGGGTTGGCACTATGCTGTGGGTGATACTGTTGATATCTGTCAATGATCTGCAGTCTGGTAGTATACACCATCTTAACAGCATGACTATAATCAATCATTAGATGATGTCCGAAAAAGGACTCACAGTTGTAGGGAACTCAGTAATAGTTGGATCCTTCCAGTACTATACAATAACAGTAACCAGTGGTATTGACCACCACACATTCCTGGGACCACACCTGTGTGGCATATAGCCCTCTTAGGTACATGCAAATACACTAGGGATATGTCCATCAACATCTGGAAATGCATGCATTGGCCTACATTGCATTCCCTGGATGGGACGCATATCCTACACAAAGGTATCATACAGACAGATACCTGTTGTCCAATACATGCTGTATAGCAGTAAGCCGTCTATGGCATATTCATCCACATTTACTATACATACTATCCCAACAGTACCGCATAGGTGGTAGCCCTCAACATGTATGTTGGGTACCAATGTGTACAGACAGACACGTGTTATGTCATCTGTCCCTTGGTATCCACATATCCATAGGTATTGTGGGGTCTCTCGGTGTTTCACATAACACATTAGGGACCTGCATGCATATCCACAGTGCTGGTGTACACCTATAATGACTGTCCATTATTGCCAGTCGTTGTTGTGTATGAACATGTCTGACATATACCCCGGCAATTACCCTCACTCACAGTACTCTATAGTACGTGTCATGGGTGTATGTGTCAGAGATGTCCTTGGCCATGGATCACTACATTGGCCAGGCTTGACACAGACATACATATGTGACCTATGATTTGTGAAGGAGCGGCACAATTTGTCAAAGGTTATAAATGTATTCATGTCATATGCAGGCTTCACACCTATGTACTGATTGAGGTCACATGTACACATATTTATTTGACACGCAGATACCCGATGTGTGCAATGCACATACTGTTTGAAACATATGTCATACCGTAGTAAAAGCAAAACCCACACTGCATTGACCACCTGTTGCACACACACACACTTGGTGTTTGCAGGACTCAACCCCCTACCTAACTATGTTATGATACTAGAGAGATACACATTAACATGGTGCGCTATATGCATTACTGGGTGGTTTATGTTCTCCTTGAATATTTGTAGGATGCTGACATCATCAGACTTTCCAAAGAGGGATGTACCTCTTTTAATGTGTTTTCCCAGTCTCCAAAAAGGCTACTCCTCTCAAAGGAAACCACACACATACACACAGCTGCCATTTGCAGGACTCAAACCCTTACCTAACTATGTTATGTTAATAGAAAGATATGCATTGTGCTATATGCTTTACTGGGTGATTTCTGTTCTCCTGGTATATTTGTAGGATGATAACATCATCAGACTGGACATAGTAATGTGTGTACACATTGTTTTGCAATCCCAGGAATGATCCATGTAGGTTGGCAGGTATCAACAGCTTGTACAGGACCTCGTGAGTCTCACCTTGTGTGATCTATCTGTGGACACATTGACATCCCTTCATATGTCAACACATATCTATGCAAAGATTGTTGATTTTGTGGATACAACATCTGTCTGTGATGTTGATGAAGAGCTGTTCAAAGTCTATGTGGGACATGTGTAGCTCTGTTCCATGATGTATGTCCTGGGTGGCTGCCTTACAGATGGTGTAGCATGCTTGGGAACCATGATCTGCACATGAACATACCACAGTTGGTAGGGTTGTGTGTTTGTCGGTTTCCAATAGCTCTGTTTATCACATCTGCCATGATGCACTCCATGGCCTTGCAGATCAGACTTTATAGGCTTACTGGACTATACTTCCCATGGTGTGTTGTGCACCCACACATGTGGGGAGTGCCTTATGTTGCTATAACACATTCGACGGTTCCAGGTCCTGTGGAGTGGGTGAGGCTCAACAGACTCTTCAGGTGCAGGGTCTGTTTGTTCTGTAGTGCATGCATGACACATATTGGGAAACAATGTAATCCAATTGCTGCCATGCTTTTGGCTTTGGGGGGAGCTGTTCAGCCATTCTGCATGTGATATCTCCTGGTATGATGTCAGGGACTATCGTCTGTAGGAGGTGGGTATGTGTACATGGGCCTATCTGATAGGATGTTGGCAATGTCAAGTAAGGTACAGTTGTCCCTGACTCAGCACATATATGTGTGTACATTACTATTTATTACATAGCTGAAGGACATGTCATGATTCTTAGTCTGGACTCCTTCTCAGCTACTCTTTACAAAACGCCAACAAACCTGAGCACTAATCCCGGTTATACTCTTTTACACACTTAACACCCTACTGATCCTTTGTGCTCAGCTACAGAGTATGTCATCATAATACACTGGCATGTCCAGGGGTCGGTTTAATGTGTACTCTCCAGTCCAGCTAGTGAATATTGTGGTTATGACACAATGTCACATCTGCCTCATGTTCACAGACAACCCTCTCCTCCTCACATCACACTCACATATATGTGGGAGATATAACAATATTGATATACAAGACGCTGAGCTCTCTCGACCCATGACTGGCATAGTCTATCAAGTGGTGAGGGTGACCACACACACCACATATCAGTCTCACATACACCGATAGTGACAGAGCACAAACCACATTATCACACATACACATATTCGGAGGCTCTACATACACTCTGCCTAAGCAGCAGAGACCTCAACAGCAGACACACATACAACTGCTACCCCACTACAATGCCCACATGTCACACAGTTCACAATGTCAGTGTGCCACACAGTCACTGCCCTTTGGGCTAAACAACACATCTGATACACTTGTTATAGGTAACACTTAATGTGAAATACACTGTCGTCCCACTCACCAGGCCAAATAAGGGAATAGTGACTTTGAGCTGTCTCTCAGGTGCCAGGATCCACCACATAACACATGCACTCAGGTCACTCCAAAGCAAGTCCAGGACTGGCTCCATCATTGTCCAAGCTGGTGCGTACAACCTCAGACGTTCCTCCCTGGACTCACATGACATGAAACATAGAGGAACTCTGTGATCATGTAGCCCAGCCCAGTATTACCCTGACCTTGTCTAGCATCTTACACTCACCAAGAATGATGTCACAGTATACCAACACTCTGATCACATTTAACAGTTGGCTAACATATTGGTGTTATTCAAAGGGGATACAGTGTCTGTCACCCTGGGGTGACATGCTCGACATGCCACGTAGCTTCCCTATGGACAGCTTGCACCTGTCACCCTTGGACTTTTGAATACTGGCTAGGGCACTTGCTGCCACCATAGTGCCTTATTTAAGCGGGGCTCAAAGGGCAGAACCACCTCCATAGACATTACAGAGTATACGACACTGAGGGTAATGCTGCTCAACACCAGATGTATTACCCTCAAATTGCGCCCACTCAGGAATCTCCTCAGTATGGAGGATAGCAATATCTGTGCACTAACAGACACATGGTACAGGCTCCCACATGCACACTAGCACTACCAGGTTGTATTTCACACCATGCTTTCTGACCACATAACTCGGAATGGCCAACACAAATAGGGGGTGTATCCATATACATCACAGATACACATACCTCCAGGTTGGTAGTACTGCATAAAGCATCACAGGCCATACATATGCACCTAACATTGTGCAAATCGGCCTTTTGTTTTTTTTCCTGCTACAGACCACATTCCCCAACTCAGCAACCCCACTCAGCTTTCCTGGGAACATTGGACAATATGAAGATCTCCCCAAACACCATTATATTGGGTGACGTCAAACACCCACACATTGACTGTGGATAGTACTCAGGCCACAACACCCTTGACCAACATTTGCTACTATTTCTACACTCGTATGCTATGGCACAACCGGTCACCACACCCACATGAGGGGACAACATATCGGACATGATCATCACTGACATGGGGACTCTATGTTCCACACCTGCGATATACCCCTCATTGCTAAGGGCAGAACATACTTTATCTCACTGGACATCCATATCCCGTCCCCACACCCTTCCTGGGTAATGTTGGTGAACTTCCCATAGGAAAACGTCACACTCCTCCAAACCACGGTGGTATCCTTCAGAGATCCTGGGTCAGTGGTAAGTATGGTTCAGACTGCTGTATCCTTTACATACACATTCTATGGAACCTAGTGGACCACATGGATCGTTACATCCAAAATAACAACTGGACTCATTCCTGCAATGGCAGTGGACCTGTGTGGTAGACCCCAGCCATTCATATGCTTTACAAGAAATAGAGGAAGCTACTACATGATAGAGCACAATCTCAGACAGGGAAGGCATCTGTGATCTGTACTAGCAGACAGCTACAATCACTTGGGTAATTATGTCAGGCACACTTCTAATGGACAATTGCACCAGAGACGTCGGACACTAACAAGGCCTTCTTCAGTCGATTCAGGTACCTGGCTGGACACTCACTGATATGCTGTGTGTTACTGCATACTGACTAAACATACCCTGAACCCACTGACATTGCCATCATCCTGGCAAACAGTTTCAGTGCAGATCTGTCCCCCACATTCCCCCTAAGGTGGTACTGTCCATACCAACAGAGTGTAACCTCCCAGACATCATGAGTAAACAGGTGAGTGCTGCCCTCCCCACAGCGGACAACACAGCATCAATGGGACCAGATGGTGTCCCAGCCTGTGTCGTACACAGCCTTCATGACAGACATAACACTCACATTACATCACTGTTCGACATAAGAGTTACTGCAGCATATGTACCCACGGAATGGCGTACAGCGATAGTGGTCCCGCTCCACTGAATACTGCCACAACAGACCACAGGCAATATCAGCCTAAAAGGCTAATTAGCCTGTTCTGCAAAGCTATGGGGTGTATTGTAATGGGACTCATGCACATAGACATGGGAAACCTACAGATACTGGGTCCTACACATTACAGCATTGTTGTGGGCAGATCTTGCCTGTTGGACCTGTTCATATTCTTTCAACAGTTACCAGGTCCATCAGTGTTGGGACGGTTGTCCACACAGCCTGCCTGGACCTTGCACAACCCTTCAACACAATACCCCGCTCTGCCATTATGCATAGGCTCCCCAGCATCAATATCGACACATATCTGACACGATGGATTGCTACCTGGATCAGGGATAGCACCCACATGCTCACTGTTGCAGGTGCCATGTCTGACTATACACCAATTACACATGGCATCCCACAAGGCTCAGTCCTGGGACCTCTCTTGTTCAGTATATATTTGTGTGATGTACAGGCTATCACAGGAGGGTTATGGCTGCCCATGTTCGCAGATGACTGCAAACTGGGTGCCATAATCAGCTCTCCTGCTGGCACATGCATACTCATACAGGGTCTCACAGAGATAGGTTTAATGGTGCCTGAGCCATGGCCCATGGCTACATGCCATTAGTTGCATAGTCATCCCCCTCTGAGGATGACAAAATGCCCACACATTACCACATAGGTTGTAATCCATGACATACAGTAGTGGTTGATATGGTTTTGGGGACACAACCTGTTCGTACTCTCACCTTTGACAATCCTATTGCCATAGTGGTTAGACAGTACGTCTACATAGCCCACCATATCCCACATGGTTTCACATGTTGATCACGTGTGGTCATTGTGCCCCTATACTCTTCACGACCATGCTTGGTTACTATGCCACATTTGGGATGTACCTTACCTGACACCTGCAGCAACTGTAATGGCCACAAATGTTACTCATCGAGCAGATGTAGGGACTCACACAGATGCCCTGCACAGTTCCAATACAGTAACTCCAGCTATACGCAGTCACTTACCACCTACACGGATGTGTTGTGTGCCTGTAGTTGCAGGCAATATCTGACCCAGACTTACTGGACATGCTCCACCTCAGGATATCCGACTCCCTTGGAGCTACACACTCCAGGGACATATACCTCAGCACTGATGTTAAAAGGACATGCTGGGGGGACAGATTATTATCAGAAAGCCTCCACTCACTCCGTAGTGTAGTCCCAGTTTTGCATAGGCAGAGCCACCCACTGACCACCTACAGGTGACATCTTGACATGTGGATGGGTGATCACATATTTACCCATGGGATATCTTCTGGGTCCCTGCTAGACAGAGGCACAATACACTCAACATGAATGGGCTATCTTGTGTGACCTACTATTCAGAGGCACAGTGTTCTGATTAGACTGGGTTGCAGAAGCCAAACACACTCTGGCTATGCTTGTACATGCCCTAGGGCAGATAGCCTAGTATCAACCTCTGAACCTATGATAATTTTCATGATGCACAATGTTTATTGCTGATACCGTTTGCAGGTTTTTATCATCTTTGCTTTCACACTTTCTATGAACCGCTTAGGTATCTGCAGAACATATTTGCTTATGGCAGGGTTCCACTATATTATTTACGTGTCTGTTGTCATATGAGTGTGTGCACAGGGCAGATTGCTGGGTAGTGAGAGGTTCCTGGGTTAACAAATGCAACTGTCTGCTATGTGTGGCCCAATGCTGTACTCCAACATGGCCTAAGTGTGTGAGCATGCCCAGTTCAGACTGTCAGTGTTCTGTTGCCTGACATTTGTCTCATGTATTCAAGTGTGTGAGCATGCCCAGTGTGACCGTTCAGTATGTTGCTGTCTGAGGTCCACTACATTTGTTGATGTATGTCTAAATGTCCAATATTAACATTTGTACTGTGTGTGTTGAAAGTCAGGTTCTATTCTTACTGCAGGACTCACCTTTGTGTCATAACTCGACATGGATTATGCTGTGCCTGCAGGGTTTCCATGAAATACTTTCCATAGACTTATCGACATTTCTTCATACAGGCTAACCACTGCAATACTGTCATGGTTCAGTGGTTCAATACTATAACTATAGTGCACAATATCCTGGGTTCGAGGCCCATCGCCACTTATATTTTCATACTGAGCAGACCAGACTGCTTAGGGGCCAGTAGAGCAAATATGAGCATGTTGACTTTTGTTCAGCTATGCCCTACCTAGACCCAACTTGTCCAACATTGCTCAATATTAACCATCATTGCTGGACATTGGCCAATATTACTCTACATTGACCACATTTGTAGTAGTTGGTGTGTACGATTTTGTTTACATATACTTCATGATGGTAAATGCTGATTAGCACTGCTTTAAATTGCTTAACACATGGCAATCATGCCTCGGGTGTTGATGCAGTGCTGCCTATGTCTAACAGCTGCAGCAGGACCAGCATTGACCACATTTGTAGTAGTTGGTGTGTGCGATTTTGTTTACATATACTTCATGATGGTAAATGCTGTTTAGCACTGCTTTATATTGCTTAACACATGGCAATCATGCCTCAGGTGTTGATGCAGGGCTGCCTATGTTGGATGCACATACTACACTCCCTATACATGTTTGAAAGCAGGTAGTGTCAACGTAGGCATCCCTTTTACTATATGTGCGGGTCAGAGAGAGGTATCATTTCCAGAGTTCCTACTGAGCCAGTGTATGTGCTATGCGTTGCCTCTTTGCCAAGGCCAAAGCATACTGGGCACACCTCCTTCTGCCTACTGGGGCATGCTCAGGTTGTTCCTCCTCCGAGTCATGCTCTGCCTGTGATGGCCTTGGAATGGTGGGGGGCTGTTTGGCCCAGGCCTATGCTGGTCCTGCTGCAGCTGTTTTCGCAGGATCATATTATGTAGCATAGCACATACCATGACAATTTGGGTCCATGTAGTTGGTGACTACTGCAAGGCTCCACCAGATGTGTCCAGGCACTGGAACCGTGACTTGAGCAGGCCAAACACACGCTCGATTACATTTCGTGTTTGTGCGTGTGTCTCATTATGGCATTCCTGTTCAGGTGTGTGTGTATTTCTGATGGGTGTCATCAGCCAAGGCTCCAGTGCATAGCCAGCATCCCCCACTAGGTGACCATGTGGGATGTCCCCATTGACAAATGTATGGTACAGCTGCATCAGATGCCAGATATGGGAATCATGGTAGCTTCCAGGGCAGCCAGCACACACATTCAGTATTATGACCTGGGCATCACACATGACCTGGCAGTTGATGGAGGGGAAGGCCTTGCGGTTGAAGTAGACCCTACCCCGCTCACCGGCTGGTGCTTTGATGCGTATGTGCATGCAGTCTATTGCACCCACTATTTGTTGGAAGAGATGCATATTGCTAGCCAATACCTCACGGGAATTGGGGAAATATACATGATCACCAACATGTGCTGACATGGCATCCAGGAACTGGTGCAGTACCCTGGATGCTGATGCCTGTGATATCCCCATCATATCACCAGTTGGTCTCTGGAAGGTACCTGTTGCTAATATTCTTAGGCCACATATACCTTAGTTTCCACTGGGATGGGTTCCCCTCTGTTGGTTCTGTGTGTGAGGTGTGGCCTGCACAGCTCAACAATTTGCTGCAAGAGGTCTCTGTCCACTCTATAGCGCTCCACTATCTCCAGCTCATGTAGCCCCTGGTATGTAACCCTGGGCCTGTACATTCTTCTCCGTCTCCTCACTGTGGGTTGCCCAGCAGCATTTGAATTATCACCACCCTCAGCATGTTGCATATGTCGCCTTATAACAGCAATGGCAGCCCCTAACATTTTTTGTCTCAGTGAAGCTTTTTCAGTTTTTACTTCTATTAGCTTACTGCAGTGTTGCAGTGTCTCTTAAGAGAAACATAATGGACTGTTGTTTGTAGAGT
This sequence comes from Protopterus annectens, assembly GCF_019279795.1. Classification (NCBI taxonomy): domain Eukaryota; kingdom Metazoa; phylum Chordata; order Ceratodontiformes; family Protopteridae; genus Protopterus; species Protopterus annectens. Next base: position 233,823,957 of record NC_056746.1, read on the forward strand.
TTTAAGTGCTGGGCTGGGCTAGTGTTCTGCCTGGGTAATTGCCTGTTCTGATTGTTTTCACCTGCTAGCTCTGCTAGTACTCCCTGGTAACTTCCACTATTTGGTGTGCTTCCTTTCTCCTTTCTGTTTCATTGGGGGGGGGGGCGCCATGCACACAAGCGCAAACATGCGCACAGCAGCTAACATGCGCGCGCACATGCTTACATGGACTAAAACTTGCTTATTCTTGTTAAAACGAGTGCACACAGGCACAAACACACTTACAACTGTTTACACAGCCTTACATATGCTTATTCAAGCCTACACATGCGCACACATGGTTACACGCATGCACACTGTCTTACTCGGGTTTACTGGTGCGCACACGCACTCATGCACGCTCAGCAAGAAACTTTGGTGTTATCCACGGCATACACCTTCAATTTCTTGACTTTAGCTGGCCTACCTGTTGACACACCTCTTTCACTATTATGTGAATGTAAGCTGACACATGACACTCTGCTCCAATGAGCTTCACTCCTTTCATACATACCCCCCTCGTGATGTCACCTATCTTCTACTCTGTTACTCCCCTTATCCTACTTCTACACTCTACTGACTGTGCTCATTTGCTATGTAAACTTGCGATTCACTATCCTAACTCTCATTTGCATAGGATTGTCTACTAATGCTTAGTTACATCTCTTAGACTGAGCTTCCCCCCTTAGCAACCTCTACTCGGTGGCCATGTTGTCCTCAGCCTGCCATTCCCTTGCATTGCAAATTCTTTTTAGCTATAAAATCCACATTTGTGGATCTTAATTATTAATTTTCTGCTTTTTAGGGCACAGCGCGTTTGCGCGGTGCTGTGCTACGGTTAAACCCCGGAGATCGGGATAAAAAAAAGTTATTTTATTTTTAATTTGCATCCCTTCCCATTGCCAATGGCCGTATTTTTGGCCATTGGCATGCTTCCTCCTGTACATGCATGCTTTATTTCCAGCTGACATGGCTCCGTTTTGCTATTTGCAGAACCGTACTCAGTTATCAACTGAGTACATTTCTGCAGGTAACACTACTCCTACTCGGACAGGTTCGGGTTTCCTGGATCGCAAATTTACCTCATTTGCATAGCTTTCACCTGCAATTGAGGTAATTTGCATATCCCAGCCCTGTCCGTGTAGGACTAGTTTAGAGATCTCAGTTGCACGCCCCTACCGGCTGTTCCTGGATCGCTTGGCGGACATGTTGGCTGCATGGAGTCTTACTCTACTCTAAGACTCCATGCAAGCCTTCGTCAATCCGGCTCATAGTTTAAATCATCCATATGTTGCAGCAGTACATATCTATGCACAGATGCCCTGCATAACTACTGGCATGGAGAAATCAGTGTGTAGCTGTGTGCAGTGGGATATGACTGTGACATATGTAGTTCAGCATTAAATGTCAAACATCTGATCCATGTTATCTGTGTTCTTTGCAGTAGTGCGTACAATGTCTGTTTGGGGGAGTAGCGAATACGGTTATATAAACATGGATGTGACAGAGTAACAAATGCATGATAGTCATATTAATGTGTAGCTTAGCATTGGCAACAGCTGTACCAGGCTAGTATGCTAATCTAGCATTTGCAGCTATATATACACCCTCTAATATTACTGTGTGCTCACATGTGACACCTATTCATGTTGCAGCAAGGCCCAACAGGTCAGCCATGAGCTACACTAACTTACAACAGTGTGGACCTTGTGTGTGTATGGCACACACATACAGAGAGATCTGTCTGTGTTAGATATATTAGCATCTGTACATGTGCATAGAGCAAGGGACATACTGCAATTGTTTGTGAAGGGTGGACATATATATGTTGTTGAAGGTTGTTATGTGCATATTTCTATGTAGGTTGTAGTGTGTGGCAAACAAGACAGCATACAGTGCTGGTATTTGACATGTGGTGGTTAAACGCTGTGGGTATGATTCGTCAGGTTTGCAGTGTTGCAGCCAGTGAGGCCTGCTAAAGCTACATGGGCTGAGAACACCTTCAATGCATTCCACACAACACTGTGCAATAGTATGACATAACTGTATACCTCACAACCTTTGCATATTTGATATCCCCACCATGAAAATTGGACTGTAGATGTGCCTATATGTATATTTATATGTACACCAATGGATGTTTATATGTATGTGGTGTGTGTGTATATATATATATATATATATATATATATATATATATATATATAGAGAGAGAGAGAGAGAGAGAGAGACAGGGTCATGTTTACTGCAACAGATGCCTGGTGACAAAGCCATGGACTCAAGCTCAATGTTGACACTGCATTGGCATCCCTTCTTGCACAAACTCTGTACCCATTAACTACCACATAGGTGGTAGTCTACTTAACACCAAAGGTGTGTTAAGAGACCATGGGACATAGGTGAACAGTAGTCTCCCCTTTGATAATCACAGTGCCACACTAGTCATGTCATCTGTCTACGTGGCACATGTCATCACAAAATGTGTGTCATCCAGGGAAATATAGGTCATGTTCCCCTCTACTCATCACACATAAAGCCCATTATAGTGTACAATGCCCCATGTGGTATGTACCTCACAAGACATCTACAGCAACTGGAAATGACACAGACATACCTCACAAAGAGTAATACCGTCCTCAAACAGATGCCCTATGCAGACCGTCTCACAAACCCACAGCTAGACTGTGTCATATACCGCCTACCCAGAGGTGACCTCTGCCTAACATACTAAGCTATGTCAAACCCAGTGCTGTTGGACATGCTCCAAATAAACAGATCACAATCCCTATGAGCTATACGCTCTAGGGACCTAAACCTTGTGACCTCAATAAACAGCACATGCTGGAGGGATAGATTCCTATCTCAGAGACATCCCATACTCTTGAACAAACCACCTATCAATAGCAAACAAAGCTTTAGCAGTCATCATAAATAATCCTGATGATTGTATGGGAGATAGGAAATGCACCCTGGGAATCACCTCTGTGGCTCTGCTTGACAGGGCCACGTGAAATGTAATTACCTGTGTGTCAAAGGCCACGGTAGCGTATGGCTAGACTTCTATAGGCCCTAGGGCCAATAGCCTATTACCTACCTATGAAGCGATACACACCCACATGTACTTGTTGCAGTAATTGCTATGTGAGGTAGACTGAGTGTGATGGTGAATGTGTCAGAGTTCTGTATATGTGTGATAGCTTAGTGGGAAACTGTTTCTGTCATGGTATTATGTGTCCTAGCTGTGATCCCAGCAAAAGATTTGTATGCAATTGCTAGGCAGAAAAAGCAGTATGCCATATGGTCTGACGTAGTCCCTTGGTGTCGACTGGGGTGTCCCATTGTAGGCTAAAGCAGTACATGTATGTTTATTGAGTGTTACTGCTGGTGAATCCAACTCCTGTATGAACTGTAGTACTACCTGAAGCTGTGTGCCTAAACAGCACAGTATGGTGTATGTCCACATTTCTTGGAACCACTGTTTTGTGTGTTCCCTGTAGTCCTCACAGATTACATACCTCAGGCATAAGGTTTTGTAACTACTGACATACAGTACTGTATGGTACACAGGTAAAGGTCATCTGGGTTGCCATACCTTTGTGTCTGGTATGTATGTCTGATGTGTGTGTGTGGGAATGCCTGTACCATGGCCTTGGTCATATGTGTGTTACAGGATATAAGTGCGTATCTAGCAACATGTATAGTCTAGTACAGCAGTATGCCACCTATATTAATGAATGTGCACATATGTTAGGCAGGGGTTTGCCATCAACGACTAGTGTGGTATACTGGTAATACTGTAACTGGACTTTACAATCATTGCAATGGATTACATATTTCTTGATGCATTAGCTTGATATATACCTCCTGTGGCTAGGTGGTGCATTGTGTCACATACAGTGTGCCATGTACTGTTGTATAGTCTTACATACTGGTTTATCTTTGTTGCTGTGCAAAACAAGGTTTGATATATAGAGTGTGCCAGGCACTGTCAGGCAGTTGTGGGTTGAGAACTAATATGTGGTATTGAAAGTGTGTATTCCCTGACAGCCAGTAGGTTGCTATATATGGAAGTTAATTGATATCTGTATTTTAGAATGTTAAGTGTGCCACTTGACTTGCTCACACATATTGTTTCATTGTCTTCCAGGGTCATGACCCACCATCGTAATCCCACCTATAGCCCAGCTGAGGAGGAACAGATAGCGACAAGCCTGGTGTGGCACTATGCCCTGCTGTTCTCCAGAACCAGCCAAGACCAGCATGAGCGGACTGCACTGTGGCAAGATCTTGTCCATAGGGTAAATGACATAGGCATGCATAACCAGACATATGAGCAGGTATGCCATCACTGCAGTGATTTAATTAGACATGTCCAGCAGCATGCATCTGATATCTGTAGACAACAGCTTGCCACAGGTGGTGGGGTAGCCATCCATTCACCCTCACCAGAGTGGAGGAGCTGCTCCTGAGCCAGGTGGCTTCTGGCCAACAACAACAACAAGTAACATGTATCATCATGGAGGCCAGAGCCACCCAGCAAGTTGACACAGAGCGTGCAGGTAACATGGCATAGCTGTAGATTACTGTTACCTCTATTTGTAGAGCATGCTTATGTGAGATGTGTACTGTGTAGTTAGAAGATGTGGTGCCTAGTGTTGTGCAATACTAATAATTAGGAATATAATCTGTAGGCCTGTGACTGTCAACCATTGTACTACTGTAAGATTGCAAACACACAGTAGCAATGCCACAGTTGTTGCCACTGACAAACTGTCTCATATCCTTGTAGGTCCCTCTGGTGTGACAGCAAGGCAACAGACTCATGCTGGTGAGTGTGTTCTACATTTAATATTGCCAATTAAATGTGCATGTCATAGGTGAGGTGTAGGCCATGTACACTAACACACCTACGCATAATGCATGCTGTGCATGTTTGCTGTGAGACTATGCACATCCCAGTAACGTGGGTAGCTGCCTAAAACACATACAATACAAAGAGCATCCCACACAATTGTGGCAACACTGTAGTGGACATTGGATAGGAAGAGTTGATAAACATGCACACAACATACACAACTTTGTCATATGCAGTACACGTTAACATGCTACACATGGCGTATTCAGACACCCGCTGTAAGGTCACACTCCAGTATCCCAAATGTCATCCACACAGCACACATAATATACCTGAGGGGTAGATAGCTCACATGTGGCTGTGCGACACTCTTCAACACATAACATATTCATGTTAGGCAATGCCCCCTATTGGGCACCTTACAAACCCATGTAACAACTGGCTGTGAAATGATGAATGTAGCCATGGTACTGCAGTTCCGGTACAACATGGTATGTGCCAGTCTGTCACACATTAGTAGCCTTGAGTGACCACATGATGCTGCATGATGATGGCTCATGGTACTACACCCCATCCAGTTACAGTGACCTCAGTACTAGACATAGCATTAACTGCTATGCACCTCAATGTTGTGTGTGTGCAAACATATGCACCTATACACAATATGCATAGCAATCACTATTTGTACAAAGTGACACATATATGTCTTGTAATGCTATTGAGTGTATAGGTCACATGACACACACTGTGTATGTGTGATGTTTAATGTTGCAGTTGTGTTGTAGCATGCCATGTCATGGCTGGCACTGGCATGTCCACAATATGTCCTACACTCACCATAACCACTGTACAATGGCTATTTTGAGCAATGGTATTCCATCAGGTATACATGCACCACTCATCTTGTGTGTATACATAGCATGCATGTGCTAAACCTGTGTCCACAATTATCTGCTAAAGACACAGATGCTCTAATCAGATATGGATATCTATGTGACACACAGATACACATCCAGCCATGGTATGTATACCTGTGAGTGATGGTGCACAGGACATTGCAGAGCTTTTAATACTTGCACAGCAATGTTGTGTCCATGTACACATTGCATTCCAGGGTGAGGACTATCACTGAACAACAACACACATGCATCAAAGCCATGTAAACTGTTATTAGCAAGGGCTGTCTACACCCACACTGCATGCTGTTGAGCAACACACGTCCTGCATGCTGACACGTGTGATATAACTGTTTGCCTTGTGATACTGTACCCCACCATCACCCGCTATTGAGTATGTTCTGGATTGCTGGTGCTGTGTGTGCATGTGTGTGTGTGTGTGTGTGTGTGTGTGTGTGTGTGTGTGTGTGTGTGTGTGTGTGTGTGTGTGTGTTCATGTGTTCATGTGTGCATGTGTGCATGTGTTCATGTGCTCATGTGTTCACATGTTCACGTGTTCACATGTTCATGTGTGCATGTGTGCATGTGTTCATGTGTGCATGTGTTCTTGTGTGCATGTGCACATGTGTTCATGTGTGCATGTGTGCATGTGTTCAGGTGTTCATGTGTGCACGTGTGCACGTGTGCATGTGTTCATGTGTTCATGTAAGCATGTGTGCATGTGTTCATGTGCTCATGTGTTCACGTGTTCACGTGTTCACGTGTGCATGTGTGCATGTGAGCATGTGTTCATGTGTGCATGTGTGCATGTGTTCATGTGTGCATGCGTGCATGTGTTCATGTGTGCATGTATGCATGTGTGCAAGTGTTCATGTGTTCATGTGTGCATGTGTTCATGTGTTCATGTGTACATGTGTTCATGTGTGCATGTGTGCCGACATCATGTACAGGTCGTAAAGTGTGTTTCCTGTCTTCCTCTCACAGGTGCTGACTTTGGGCTGGTTCACTGGAGCAGGGAAACTGATGTCACTGAGCAAAATAGTGATAATGATGATAGGTGTGTTGAAGCACAGGCATGTTTGCCAGGGTCTGCCATTGGGCCACCAATCGACAGTACACAACTGTCCACCCCATCCATGCACATAGTCATATTGCCAATACATCCATCAACAATGCCCTTAGCTGAGGGACAGCGTACAGTTGGCATTGGCCAAGACAGTGTGGTATCCATGGCACATGCATCCCGACACAGCAACCATACCCAGATGTCTGGAAGGGTACCACATAGGCAGATGTCCAGGGGTTCTCGTCGGAGCACTGTTGCTCATCATGCCACTGGCAGATGTGCCACAGGTCTTACAACCTCGCGCATGTTCCAGGCTGTCATGGAGGCACAGGCACGTATGGAACGGTACACCAGACAGGGACTAAGGGCACAGAGGGCACGTAACACCACCGTAATTGACAGTATCCGTGACTTAGCAGGTGCCACCTGTAATTACACTGAGGTCACTGATAGACATTGGGGAGAGACATTAAATGTCCTCTGCAATGTTATGTCCATGTGTCAGGACAGTGCGGGACGGTTGAGTCGTCGATGTGGACATATGCCAGCAACATCAGCAGCTGGCAGTCGCCACAGATGTCTCTCAAGTCACAGCCACTCCCGTAGTGCCAGTACCAGTCCCAGCAATGTTGGGGGTGGGCTGTCCATAGAACGTCCTAGAAGACCACGTGCGCATGGCTCTGGACAGTCCCAGCAGGGACCTGGGTCCAGTGTACATCCATCTACCTCTGGGGATAGTACCCAGTATGGCTTTGTACCTGATAGTGTCAGTAGCACCCCTGCCAGGCACAGGTACCGTATCCATGGCCAAAGATGGTGATCTGTAAAGCCTGGCAGGTACAGTCTGTGGCTGTCCCACAAATACCCATATATGGCAGCCACATGGTGGAACTGTGTGCATGCAGACACACACACACATAAACCAGGCATCTAGGGCTAACACATACCCACACATATTACATCAACATTGGCCCATAGCAGTACTCTTGCCCCTCACACACACACACACACACACACACACACACACACACACACACACACACACACACACACACACACACACACACAGAAAACCTTCAGTGTCCTGCACACTCCTACCAGCCAAACGATCAGCTCCTTCAGTGACCTGCACACTCCTACCAGCCCAACGATCAGCTCCTTCAGCGACCTGCACATTCCTACCAGCCCAAAGATCAGCTCCTTCAGTGACCTGCACACTCCTACCAGCCCAACAATCAGCTCCTTCAGTGACCTGCACACTCCTACCAGCCCAACGATCAGCTCCTTCAGCGACCTGCACACTCCTATCAGCTCCTTCAGCAGCCTGCTACTACATCCAGCCCAACGATCAGCTCCTCGGTACTACAGTAATCCTGCATGCTCCTTCAGTGACCTAGTATGCTACTAAATCCGTCAGCCCAAACGACCGATCAGTGACCCAGTACTCCTGCATGCTCCTTCACCTACCAGAATTCTGTGACCAAAGCCTGCACACTGAAAAAGTCTCGCAAGTCCTGCGAGAGCAGCTCAGTCCTCTCATTGGCTCTGACTGTGGCTGAAGCAGTCCGGAGCTCCTCTGTGTAGTACGGTTGTCAAAGCACAGAATCCTAGTATCTCACAGCAATGATTGCTGGGTACCTGTTTGTCCCTATCCGAACTGCTGGTAAGGCAGTCATGAATTTTTTGTTTAACAGATATTTTTTTGTTTTTTTTCTAGGTGGGGGGGCTGCAGTCCGGCAGTCCGATAGGACGAGCCGCCCCTGGTGGCCAGTATGCCCTGTACTATGCACATTTTGAAACTTATGTGTGTTTGACATGATTTGACACTGTGCTGTGGGTGATACTGTTACTATCTTTCATTGTTTTGCATTTTGGTAGCATACATAACTTCAACAGCCTGACCATAACCAATCGTTAAATGATGTCTTGACAACTGACACACATATGTAGGACACACAGCAACATTTGGATCCTTCAGGTACTATACTATGCCAGTAACCAGTGGTATTCACCTGCATCCATTACTGAGACCACTCCTGTTTGGCATATAGCTCTCTTAGGTACAAGCAATCACAGTAGGGATATGTCCATCCACGTCTGGTAATGCATACTGTGGCCTATAATGCATTCTCCAGATGACACACACATCCGCCACAAGAGTCTCATACAGACAGATACCTGTTGTCAAACCCATGCAGTAAAGCTATAAGCCAAACTAAGCATAGTCATCCACCTTTACGGAACATAGTATCCCCACAGTACCACATAGGTAGTAGCTACCAACATGATGAACAGGTACCAATGTGTACATGTAACCAAGTGTTACGTCATCTCTCCTTTGATAATCATATTTCCAAAGGTATTTTGACATCCCTCGGTGGATCACATAAGCAATAAGGGGTCTGCATGCATATCCACAAAGGTTGTTGTACACCTATAATGAATAGCCATCATTGACAGACTTTGCTGCATTTGAACAGGTCTGACATATACCTCGGCCATAAACCCTCACTCACACAATTCAATAGAAACCGTAAAGGGTGTGTGTGACACGGATGACCTAGGTCAGGGATCACTGCAGTGGCTGGCCTTGTCACAAGCATACAGATGTGACCTAAGGTCTGGCAAGCAGCAGCACAGTCTGGCAAAGATGACAGATGTGTTCTTGGAGAAAGCAGGGTTCCCACACATGCAATAATTGAGGTAACATGTACGTATATGTATTTGCCACACAGCTACCTCACATGTGCAATGCATACTGATATGTCATACAGTAGTAAAAGCAAAACCCACAGCACATTGACCAACAGTGTCACACACATAGACCACACACACTCACCAACTGCAGGATTCAAACCCCTCCTTAGCCACTTCATGACACTAGAGAAATACACATTAACATGACGCACTATACACATTACTGGGAAGTCTCTTTTCCACAGATATATTTGTAGGATGGTGACATCATCAGACTTGACATATTTGTAGGATGGTGACATCATCAGACTTGACAAAGATTAGTATACCACTTTTAAGGTGTTTTACTACTCTCCAAAATGGTTGCTCCTCCCAAAGGAGACCACACACAAACACTTGTCAAGTGCAGGATTCAAACCCATACCTAACTACTTCATGATACTAGAAGACTATGCATTAACACAATGCGCTATACACATTACTGGGTAGTCCTTTTTCCACAGGTATATTTGTAGGATGGTGACATCATCAATATTGACAAAGATTAGTATACCACTTTTAAGGTGTTTTACTACTCTCCAAAATGGTTGCTCCTCCCCAAGGAGACTACACACAAACTTGTTAAGTGCAGGATTCAAACCCATACTTAACTACTTCATGATACTAGAGGACTACGCATTAACACAACATGCTATACACATTACTAGGTAGCCTTTTTTCCACAGGTATATTTGTAAGATGGTGACATCATCAGAATTGACAAAGATAAGTATACGACTTGTAAGGTGTTCTACTACTCTACAAAAAGGTTGCTCCTTTCCAAGGTAATTACATACAAACACAGTTGTCAAGTGCAGGATTCAAACCCCTACTTAACTACTTTATGATACTAGAGGCATACGCATTAACACAACACGCTATACACATTAATGGGAAGTTTCCTTTCCACAGGTATATTTGTAGGCTGGTGACATCATCAGAACTGACAAAGATAAGTATACCACTTGTAAGGTGTTCTACTACTCTACAAAAAGGTTGCTCCTCTCCAAGTTAATTACACACAATTGTTAAGTGCAGGGTTCAAACCCCTACCTAACTACTTCATGACACTAGAGGAGTACACATTAACACAACACGCTGTACACATTACTGGAAAGTCTCTTTTCCACAGGTATATTTGTAGGATGGTGACATCATCTGACTTGACATAGATATGTATGCCACTTTTAAGGTGTTCTACTACTCTCCAAAAAGGTTGCTCCTCTACAATGTGATTACACACAAACATACACTTGTCAAGCACAGGATTCAAACCCCTACCTAACTACTTTATGATACTATAGGAGTGCGCATTTACACAACACACTATACACTTTACTGTGAGCTCTCCTTTCCACAGGTATATTTGTAGGATGGTGACATCATCAAACTATACAAAGTGGGTTACATTAGGTGACATTAGGTGGGCTACATAGAAGGAATGTCTAAACACTTTGGCCATGTGATCATCAAAGGGGCGTTTACTATCTATCTGTGTCCCCAGGGCCATAATGACTTTCTCCATACATACTAGATTACCACCTATGTGGTAATTTGTGTGCACTTTGTTTTACCCAAAGGGGATGACTATGCATTCTTTGGCATTCAGCTTGAGGGCATTGTTTTGACACCAGGTATCTGTCTCTGTAAGACACTTCTGGAGGATGTCTGTGTCAGCCATAGAGTCGATTATGGACCACAGTTAGCAGTCATCTGCAAACCTGTTCAGCCATACACCTCCCATGCTTGCCTGTACCTCTAAGCAGTATCTACTGAACAGGTGGGGTCCCAGGACCAAGACGTGTGGGATGCCATTTGTGACTGGCTTAGAGTCGGACATGGCACCCGCAACTCTGAACATGTGTGTTTGATCTGTGAGCCACTTGGCCACCCATCCTGTGACATAGCTGTTAATGTTCAAGCTGGTATGCTTGTCCATGATGACAGAGTGGGGAATGGTGTAGAAAGTCTTTAGTGAGGTCCAGGTGGGCTGTGTGGACTACTTTCACCTCCATCTATGTCCTTGGTAACTGTTTGAAATAAGTCAACTAGATTTAGGAGCCAGGATCTGCCTTTACCAAGGTGAAGTTGTGTAGAGTCCAGTGTCTGGAGGTCTCCAATGTCTCTGTTTATGGGTTCCATGACAATTTGCTCAATAGCTTTGTAGACCAGGCTGAGTAGACATATAGGGCAATGGTTTCCAGGTTCTGTTGTGGCACCCCCTTTGTGGAGCTGGATGACTGTTAGTGTATGCCATTCTTTGGGTACATAGCCTGTGGTATGCTTGAGTCTGGACAGTGAATGTAGGTGAGGGTGTAGTTCCTTTTGGGCCTAGTGTAAGAAGCAGCCTGGGACACCATCCAGTCCCATTGATGCTGTGTTCTTAGCTTTGGAGAGGGCTGTCTTTACCTGCATGTCCATGACGTCTGCGGCTCTGCATCCTTCTGTGATGGAAACAGGCTCTTTTGGGGTGATGGGGGGAGTTTACACTGAACTTTTCCCCAGGATGTGGGCAATGAATGTTAGTTCAGTGTATTTCTTTCCATTTTTCAGTAGCTGACAGCATATTTGGAAGTTGACACCTACATGTCTGGTATAGCTACCGAAGGCTTTGTGGTTGTTATTCTTACATTCCTTGGCTATTTGTCTTTAGAAACTGTCCTTGGATTATTTTATGAGCGATCATTGTTTCTTCCTAATAATGATCAGTGATGCCTTTACTTTAGTGAAGTTGGCTTTATCATGTGTTCATTTCGTCCTTCTGTTGTCTAGCTTATTTATGGGCAACAGCCACCTGATTGTTGTCTTATTTTTGGAGGAGTGCATCTTGGTTTTATTTGTGATGTCTCATTCCATGCATCCCTGTAGATGCTCATAGGATGCAGTTGTAAATGATTCGGCAGATTGTATACCATTATCCTATAGCGAGAGGTCTTTGCAACGTTCCACTTTGGTCTTGGGAAGTGTGCAGTTTGCTTTTGAAAATGTCTTCACAGTGGTTTCATTGACTGGGTGTGAGGGGGGGTGTGGATGTCCAGTGTGATTACTTTATGATCTGATATTACCAGCGAGGGGTTTCTCTCTGTTCTGAAACACTGGTACCCCATGTTGGTGATGATCATGTCCAGTATGTTGTCACCTCTAGTGGGCATGGTGACCAGCTGTTCCAGGGTGTTACAGTTTTTAAACTTTATGAAACATTGGGCAAAGGACATTGTACACGAGTAATTCTCCCACTCAGTGTTTGGGTAGTTGTAATTTCCTCATATAATGGTGTTTGATAGGACCTTTATATTTTCCACTGTTCTCAGGAATACTGAGTGAGGTTCCTGAGACAAGGTAGGTGATCTGTAGCAGGCTACAATCTGATAAGCAGCTTTGCCCAATGTTAGTTGCACTTGCATGGTCTCCAAGGCCTCATGCTGTGCCACTAACCTGAAGGTGTGGGTATCCATAAGATAAATGGGTACACCCCTTCCTTTTGTATTTCACTCGTGGTTTTGGGTCCGAAGGTCAGGGGGATTGTGAGTGTTTTACATGGAGCATGTCCAACAGCTCTGTGTTTGACATAGCTTTGTATGTTAGGCAGTGAACACCTCTGAGTAGGCGATATGCAAGGGAGTACGGATGGAGCATTTTGAGATGGTCTGTGTATGGCATGTATTTCAGGCCGCTAATGCTCTTTGTGAGGTATTGCTGCAGGCTTTCCAGTTGTTGTAGTTGTCTTGTCTTGTCTTACATAGCAAAAGTAGCGTTGTACTCTATTATAGTTCTAGTGAGTGATGAGTAGAGGGGAACAATGTCCTCTTCTGTTCTGCATGAGACACATTTTGTGATGAGGTGTGCCACATAGGAAGGTTACCTGACTACTGTGGGAATGTGATTATCACAGTTGTGTCCACTGTCCACCTGTGACCCGAGATCTCTTGTCACACTTTCAGTGTGATGTATACTACCACCTATGTTGTAGTTCTTGGCTACAGAGTTTTTAACAAAGGGGATGACAATGCACCTTTTGGCATTGAGCTAGAGCCCATGGCTTTGACAACAGCCATCTGTCTCAGTGAGGCCCTTTTGTAGGATGTCCACATCTTTAGTGTTTACAATTATGGCTCCTAGTTTGCAGTCCTCTGGAAACTTCAGTAGCCACAGACCTTCCATATTAAAGTTTATTTCAGGGAAGTAGATACTAAACAGGACAATACCCAGGACTGGACCCTGTGGTACTGCACTTGTCACGGGTCCAAAGACATGCTTGGAGTCTGCTACTTTCACAGTGTGTGTTCTGTCAGTAAGTCTGTTGGCAACCCATCTTGTGACATAGCAATTTATACCTAATTTAGTGGGTTTATCTATATTTCCAGAGTGTGGGGTGGTGTTGAAGCCATGGCAGGATCTACATAGGCTGTGCGAACCACCTTACCCTTGTCTACAGTTCTGGTGACTGCTTCAATGTCATCTATCAGGTTTAGGAGACATGATCTGCATTTTACAACCCAACATGGTTGTGGTCCAGGGTTTGGGGATTACCAGTGTAAACATTTATAAGTTGTATGATGATACATTCCATGGCCTTGAAGAGCAGGCTCATCATGCTAATGGGGCGCTAGTTCCTGGGGTCCATGGTGTCTCCACCCTTGTGTAGTGGGATAACCATCACTGTGCACCATTCAGCAGGCACAAAGCATGAGGTGAGGCTATGAGTGGTTTGTGTAAAACACAGCCTGGGAAGTTATCTGGTCCCATGGCTGCTGTGATACTGGCTTTAGATAGTGTTTTTTACCTGTGCAGCCATGATGACAGCAACTTTGCAGTCTTCCATTAAAGAGATGTGCTCTTTCATGGGTGAGAGAGGGGTAAAGTTAACACTGATCCTATCTGCCAGGATGTTGGCAATATCAGTTGGGTCTGTATATTTAGTTCCATTGAGCTGTAACTCAGAACAGATCTGAGTGTAGCCATGACATGGACCTGTCTGTTGGGCATAGATCTCCTGAGTAGACAGTATGCAACAGAGTACAGATTGAGTTACATTCAGTCTTGTTGCATGGGGCAACTATTTGAGGCCAGTAATCCTCTTGTTAAGGTACTTCAGTGGTCTTTCTGGCTGCTGAACGTGCCTAGTCAGATTAATCGCAAGTGTGTTGTGGTACTCTCTGACAGGTCTGATGACTGCTGAGTAGTGGGAACCTCCTTTCACCTACATGCACAGATCTTGGCAGTTTGTGTGAACACATAGCATGAATTTCTGACCACTTTATGAATGTGTTTCTGGAAGTAGAGATGACTATCCACATTTGTCCATAGATCCCTTATTATCACATCCGTATTTAGCCTAAGTGTGTGAGCATGCCCAGTATGACCTTTCAGTGTGATACTGAATGAAATCCACTGCATTTGTTGGAGTGTCTGAGCACGCCCGGTATAGACATTTATACTATATGTGTATGGAAAATCAAGTTGTATTTTTACAGCAGGGCTCATCTTTGTGTCATAGATCAACAGGGATCATGCTGTGCCTGCAGGGCTTCCATGAGACTATTTGCATAGACTTATAAACATTTCTACATACGGGGGGACATCTATTCTTTGTACATTTCTACCCGGGGACACACCTGATTGTTACTGTGGGTGTACGTAGGATGAGGGTTTCACCTGACACTTGTACACATTTGCTATGCCTGCACTGCTATGTACGGTACACCATTTCAGTCTGTACTGTTGCCTAGCATACTGACTTGAGGCATACTACTGTACTACAGATCCTAGCGTCCAGTGTCACTTATATTAGATTGTCACTTCATAGCCTACACAACCCACATCACACCGCCTGGCCTGATGTTCTCTGTCTGCATAGGCCTGTGGGGGAGGTTACCCATATGCCTCTTTAGGGGCATGATACAGCATTTCTTTGTGTTTGCATTAGTGTACAATTGTCCTTCTGTGTCTGTGCCACTGAAACGCTATCATGGCTTAGTGGTTCAGTACTGTGACTATAGTGCACAGTATCCTGGGTTCGAGCCCTGTCACTGCTTTTTTATTTTCATGCTGGGCAGACCAGACTGCTTAAGGAACAGTAAAGCAAATATGAGCATGTTTACCTGACTTTGCTCAACTTTGCCCGACCTTGCCCAACATTGCTCAACGTTGCCCAACGTTGTGCTAGTTAGCAAGGGGCAATTTTGTTTACATATACTAAATATTGGTATAAGCTGCTTAGCACTGCTTTATATTGCTTAAAACATGGCAATCATGCCTCAGGTGGTGCTGCAGGGCTGCCTATGTTGGATGCACATACTACACTCCCTATACATGTTTGGAAACAGGTAGTGTTAAGTTAGGCATCCCTTTTATTTTATGTGTGAGTCAGAGAGAGGTATCACTTCCAGGGTTCCTACTGAGCCAGTGTATGTGCTATGCGTTGCCTCTTTGCCAAGGCCAAGGCATACTGGGCACACCTCCTTCTGCCTACTGGGGCAGGATCAGGTTGTTCCTCCTCCGGGTCATGCTGTGCCTGTGCAGGCCTTGGCAATGGTGGGGGGCTGTTTGGCCCTGCCCCATGCTGTTCCTGCTGCAGCTGTTTTTGCAGGATCATATTGTGTAGCATGGCACATACCATGACAATTTGGGTACATGTAGTTGGTGAGTACTGCAAGGCTCCACCAGATGTGTCCAGGCACCGGAGCCATGACTTGAGCATCCCAAACACATGCTCAATTACATTTTGTGTTTGTGTGTGTGCCTCATCATGGAGTTCTTGTTCAGGTGTGTGTGCATTTCTGATGGGTGTCATCAGCCACGGCTCCAGTGCGTATCCAGCATCCCTCACTAGGTGACCGTCAGGGATGTCCCCATTGGCAAATGTCTGGTAGAGCTGCGTCAGATGCCAGATATGGGAATCGTGGTAGCTTCCAGGGCAGCCAGCACACACATTCAGTATTATGCCCTGGGCATCACACATGACCTGGCAGGTGATGGAGTGGAAGCCCTTGCGGTTGATGTAGGCCTTACCCCGCTCACCGGCTGGTGCTTTGATGTGCATGTGCGTGCAGTCAATTGCACCCACTACCTCAGGGTATTCCGCTATTTGCTGGAAGAGATGCATATTGCTGGGCAATACCTCACGGGAATTGGGGAAATATACATGATCACCAACATGTGCTGACATGGCATTCAGGAACTGGTGCAGTACCCTGGATGCTGATGCCTGTGAAATCCCCATCATATCACCAGTTGGTCTCTGGAAGGTACCTGTTGCTAGTATTCTTAGGCCAACACATACCTTGGTTTCCACTGGGATGGGTTCCCCTCTGTTGGTTCTGTGTGTGAGGCGTGGCCTGCACAGCTCAACAATTTGCTGCAGGAGGTCTCTGTCCACTCTATAGCACTCCACTATCTCCAGCTCATGTAGCCCCTGGTAGGTTACCCTGGGTCTGTACACTCTTCTCTGTCTCTTCACTGTGGGCTGCTCAGCAGCATTCGCAATGACACCACCCTCAGCATCTTGCACATGTTGCCTTATAATAGCAATGGCAGCCCTAACATTTTTTGTCTCAGTTAAGATTTTTAAGTTTTCACTTCTCTTTGTAGACTGCAGTGTTGCAGTGTTTCTGAGAAAAACATGGGAGAATGTTGTTTGCAGAGTTTTAAGTGCTGGGCTGGGCTACTGTACTGCCTGTGTAATTGGCTGATTCTGATTGATTTCACCTGGCAGCTCTGCTAGTTCTCCTTGGTTAAATTCCTCCTACTTCTTTTCCTTCCTTTTCCCTTTCTGATTCCACAGGGGGCAGGGCCGCGCAAATAAGCGCAAACACATGCACATGAGTGCACACGCGCGCACACAGGCTTACACAGGCTTAGACGAGTGCACATCCATGCACACAGGCTTAGACGGGTTTACAGGCACTCACACACGCGCACACAGTGTAAGCTGCTTTGCAAGAAACTTTAGTGATAGCCACGATGTACACCTTCAGTTTCTGGGTTTCAGTTCAGACAACTATAGACACGCCTCTTCCAGTTCTGAGTAACTGACAGCAAACATATGCCACTCTGCTCCAATGAGCTTACAGTCTTTGATACATACCCCCCTCATGATGTCACCTATCTTCTACTCTGTTACTCTCCTAATCCTACTCTTACACTCTAGGGACATGGTTCACATGGCAGGGAGAATTGGGATTCACTATCTTTATACTCATTTGCATAGGATTGCCTACTAATGCTTGGTTACATCTCTCAGACTGAGCTTCGCCCCTTAGCAACCACTACTCAGTAGCCATGTTGTCTTCAGTCTGCCATTCACCTGCATGGCAGAAGAATATTTTTAATAAAATGCCTATTTTTGGCTTTTATTTTATTTTTTCTGGTTTTTAGAGTGCCACACTTTTGAGCGGCACTGCACTATGCTTAAACATCGGAGATCGGGGGAAAAAATGATTTTTTATTATTTTGCAATGGATAAAAATGCCAATGGCCTTATATTTGGCCATTGGCATGCTTCCTCAACTGGATGCATCCTTTATTTGGAGCTGTCATAGCTCCGTTTTGCTATTTGCAGAACGGTACTCAGTTACCAACGGAATACATTTTTGCAAATAACACTACTGTTACTCGGACAGGTTAGTGTTTCCTGGATCACAAATTTACCTCATTTGCATAGCTTTCAGCAGCAAATGAGGTAATTTGCATAACCTAACTGTCCATGCAAGAGTCGTTTTAGGAGCTCTCATGCATGCCCCTGCCGGCTGTTCCTGAATCGCTCAGCAGACATATTGTCTGTCTGGAGTCTTACTCTACTCTTAGACTCCGTGCAAGCCTTCGTGAATCCGGCCCCTAGTTATTTCAATCCACACTTTTCAAGTTTTTGCCAAAACTTGTAAGAAAGATTTTGATTTGATGGTTTTTAACAAGGCTTTTTATAATAATTTTAATTTAACTCATAATGAAAAGCAAGCCTTGATGACACTTAAACAAACTAGAGAGCTTAGATTTATGAATGCTGACAAAGGTTGTGGAATGGTAATCATGGATGAAAAACAATATCAAAATAACATGATCAATATGTTAAATAATTTAAGTTATCGAAAAGTCAGCATGAATTTTGTTTTCAAAATTTTAATGATATTAACACTGAATTATTTGAGCTGTTTAACCAAGGTTACCTAAACCTACAAGATTTGGAATATTTAAGTATTTATATTAAGTATAGAATAGCCTGAGTTGGGGGTTATTTTTGGGATCCCAAACTATATAAAGATGCAAATTCTCCTCCTTTTCAACCTATAGTTTCTTGCCCAAAACACAGTCACCATTTTGAGTTATTTACACCAAATGTTGAATTCCGTTGTAGAGAAAAGCAGTTATTATTTATGGGATTCTTGGAATTTTCTTAATTCCCTTAAAGAATATGTTTTCAAAGGGAATGAAACCCTATTAGGGACTGTTGACGTAACTGCTTTGTATACTAATATAGATCAAACTGAAGGAATTGAGTATGTAAAGTGTTATCTTGCTAAGATCTTTGGTTGGTTAATTTGGTAGCAACTTTAATAGAAATGGTACTAAAAATCAATGTTTTTCAATTTCAAAAAAAAATTACCAAAAAGTTTCAGATGTGGCTATGGGTGCAACAGTCGCACCTGCTTTCACCAACCTAGTGCTTTGTTGGTGGGAGGTCAATGTATTAACTAAGATGCCATTATTTTCTTATTTTTATTTTTTTATTTATTTTATTTTACATTTGTTGACCAGGAAAGTCCGACTGGACACAGGTCCATTTTCAGCGGAGGCCCGTGGAGGAAAGCTCCACTTAAAAAACAATCTAACAAATGATAATTTTATGAATTACAACACTTTCTCCTAAATGGATACAATATTATACAAGAACATATTTTACATTTCTTCACAGATATATGTATAGATACAATTATTGTATTCCAGAAGCATACCACTTGTATGTAGGTAAAATGTTTAACTATATGGTATGTTAGTTACTACCAATGCTACATTGATGATTTGTTTTTTATTTGGAATGGTAGTGTAGAAATTTTTCAGTAATTCATTTTACAAACTAATACGACTTGTTCCATGGTTAAATTTTACTTTAAGTGGTAATGTCAACAGTGTTCATTTTTTGGATGCAACAATCAAGTTGGATTTAGAAAATAAACTTTTCTCCAGTTCAGTTTACAGGAAAAACTTAAATAACTACCTTCATTTTTGAAGCAGTCACCCTAAATTTATGAAACTGAACATTTTTATGAGACAAATTATTAGAGCTAGTCGTCTAACTAGTGATGACATTTTTTAAGGAAGTTGATTATATTAAAAATTAGTTTTTATTGAGAGAATATCCTTTGGTAGATTTAGATAAAATAATAGATCCTTTTATTTTACAAAGAAAGATAAGTTTCCACCCATTATTTTAAATAGGTTTCTTGCTAAAGATAAAATTATTTCTGATGTGAATGATAAAACGTTGGCGTTTCCTTTAACCATGACTACCGACTGTCAGAAAGTAAAAAGCATCATTGTTAACAACTGAAAAATTATACACGATAATTCTGACTTGGTCAAAGCTGTCGGACATTTTTATATACAAAAAAGCTTTTAACATAAAAAAATTACTGGAATTTGATATTGGTAGAGATACCAGCACACTATGTCCTAGGGTAGGTACATTCTGCTACACTTCCTGCAATCAGTGTTGTTTTATTAACAATGTTAGTACAGTTTATTTTGATCACTTAAATTACACTGTTTCAGCTACAGGATGATTTAATTGTAAAAGTGCCAACATAGTATATTTAGCTACATGCTGGTCATGTATACATTTCTTCATAGGCAAAAGTATCATAAAATTGCACATACATATTAGAGAACATGTTAAGGCTATTAAGGACTAAAATTTAAATAATGTGTTAGCTAAACATAGTGCTCAGTGTTCAAACTTCAGAAAATTTCACTTTTTTGTGTTAGAACTACTTGATTTGAGCAGGTTTCCTAATGGGTGCATTTACTATTTAGAGACCCGAGAATTGATGTGGCAAATACAATTAAGAGCCAATCAACTTCCTGGTCTCAATGGAACTACAAGTATTAAATGTTTGTTAAAATACTATGTTATTTAGTTCTACTTAATATGATGCACCCTCTAATGGGTTATGCTTTAATCCGTTATTATTTATGCAGTTTATCGCAGTAATATGTACTGTGTTTTTCACATTTATTTGTTTCTAGTCATGTGACTGATTCTAAACAGCTGATCTGTTTTAAAGTTTTGGCAGGTCAGATTTTGAGAATTTAAATGGTTTAGATTTTTACATGGAGTTTCTGAAGAAGTTCCTTTTAAATAAAGTGGGATGAAAGCGCGAATTTCTGTCTCTATTGTCATTGCTTTACTGGTTTCTGAGGGGGTGTGAGCTGTTTGACCAAGACTTTTTGGTTTATACATTTTATATATATATATATATATATATATATATATATATATATATATATATAAATATATATACATACATACACACACACACATACACACACGCGCGCGCACACACACAAGGGTTTACATTTTTGAGTGAAATGTTCAGAAGTCAACATCTGTGTGGTTGACAGAAACAGATGGCCTACTGTGCTAAATCGACAATCCTTGAGTAAGTGAATTTTTCCATTCCCTAGTGATTGTGTAATTTTGGTACAGATAATTAGAATGAGGTAAGGGGGAGCAGGTCCATTTGATGTAGAATACTATAAGTGTGTGTGTGTGTGTGTATAACAAAGGATAAAAGGCCATACAAACAAACCATTTAGTAAAATCTCAAAGAAAGCTCCAGCAAAGCAAGAGTTCATTGCATAATACCTTAAATCCTCTGCAGTGGAGGCCCATGGAATATATTCCGATGATCCCTTAAAAACATACTCTGTTTCAGCTACATGGCTTCAGTGTGCATGACTTTTTACTTTATTTTTTCAAGTCTTTAATGGTACATTCAGACCAAAAAAACCAAGCCGCACTAGCTGTAGACATGAAATGTTTCATCCTTTTTCTGAGTTCCTCAATACAGCATAAGTGAAACACAGGGCTTAAAAATAATCAGATGAACATAAAATTAGGATGACTGCAAAACATCTCAAATAACATCTAAACCAAAGGATAAAAAGGTCATAAAGAAAAAATATTTAGTAAAAGTAAATATAAGTAAAAATCTACAAGACAGCCCAGCAAAGCTGCAGTAGTTCTCTTCCGTCTCTTACATGGTCCAAACTCCATACTTAATAAACAGCTTTGCCTGTGGGAAAGTGAAACAGTACTCCTGGATACAGAACATCCAGTGAGAGGGCTAGAATGTACTCAGGGCCTGTATTCCTTCTAGTGTATCCTTCCATGTAATCCCTTCTTCCCACATGTACCTTTCAAGTTCCAACTCCAAATCAAGTGGGCAGAAGAAACAACTTACAATAAGCAAGTTCTGTAAGTAACAACAGGATAAGAGCTGATCAGATAGTCAAGGTTACATAGAGAGTACTCTAGAATATCAGGTTCAGATGCCACCAATAGTACAATCGGAGGTTGGCTCAGATGCCATACACCTCACACTTTAAGGCTTAATTACACCAGTAGAATGAAGAGAGATTAATTCAGATATCACAAACACAAGAGGCAGTAGGTCAGGCACCACACAGTGATTTATTCTAGGATACAATACAGCACATGTTTCAGAAAGTCATTAGTTTCTGGTGCCCCGATAATTGCTTCTAGGATTTATCACTCATGTTGGAATGTAGCCAAATACTGGAACTGTCAATAACTAGCCAAAGTACAGCTTAATAAGAGACTCAAAAGATTATCTAAACTTCCAAAAATCTCTTGAGGCTCGAGTGACAATAAAAGGACAAATGTCATTGTTACCTAACAGTAACATAACCTAAACCAAAATAAACATGTATTTCCTCTACAAATCAAAATCTGTTTTGTTTTTACTATTCCCACTACTACAATCATTCTATACAAACCTCTTCTCATAATCCTGCATCACAAATCCACCCCTAGGCTTTTATCCCTGATTTAATTATTATTCCTCTTCTCTACCCCAATCTCTCATATTGTTTCTACTCTTTACTGACATTTGATAGCCAATTAGTAATTATTCAACAACTTGCTACTATCCTCTGTTTATGAAAATATATTTCTTTAATTTTTCACACCCAGGATGAGCCTGAAATGCGTCTATTTATTTCAGTGTCCTACCCTGATTAGCACATTTAAGATAACAGGCTGTTTGGAGGGGCACTTGGGCACAAACTCCTGCACAACTTATGCACATTTGCATTTAATTTGCAGTAAAGGGGCATTATACAAAATGAAAACATTACTATGATATTTCTACTTTTTATTTATTTACTCTGTTGACTGGGTAGGTGGATTGGTCAAGGGACCCCTTTCAGCAAAGACTAAGGGTAAAAGGCACACTCAGTAATGTATATGAAAACACTTAACACAAATTAAGAAAGCTTACCATAACGCAATCTTCTTTAAAACAAATAAAAAGCATGCCAAGAGCCATTATAAGAAAATAAACAGCTTGAAGAGTTTAACAACAGAATAAATAATTATAAGAAAATAAACAGCTTGAAGAGTTTAACAACAGAATAAATAATCTTAGTCAGTGGAGTTGTGCAACATAAACAAGTGACTGCAGTAAACATCAATATTTTAAGGTACACCCACAAGATTATATACGAGATCATTAGTACAAATAACATCCATTTTAGCCAATGAGGTTCTTAGCTGCTGCATTTATATCCATTATTTTAAGTCATGGCAAAGTGGTCTAATAGTTTGACTCAGAATTCCCCATAATCCACCTAATCTGTGATATTGCTAGGAAGCTGTTTCCAAGTAGCTGGTGCAGCTTTACTAAAGTCTTTCTTCCAAGTCCCTAACTCAGAAGAAAACATTGAAGCTGTTAATACTCTCTGATCCTATGATTTCAAAAGGTAGTTACATCTTGCATTTTTTTTTAGTTTTGTGCCAGAGGGGTAGAGGAGAGAAGCTACAATCCTGGTGCAGGAGTTAACCCCTTTGTTTGTGGGTTATGAATTTTCTTTCAATTCACAGCCAAGGATAGAACTGTAGAAGCTGAGACTGCTCAGTTCTCATATGTCTTTTTTTAATTATTAATAGTGTGGTTAAAAATGACTTACCCACCCTCAGGATACTTTAGGCATAATTAGTTTGTTAGTACATTAATTGTACTAATGAAATAATTGACCCAAAGCAGCTATAGAAATAACTACTAAATCCCACCCAAAAGTGAGAGGTCATGCCACTTCATATCATAAACTCTCACTTCTCTTACATAGTAACAGGCCGTGGCTAGCCAGTCCATGTCCTGTTAATATTTGAGCTAAGCACTTAAGACTGGTCCCTCAGTAAAAGTAGTCACAAGGATCACCTGTCAATCTGCAACCATTTGAATACAGACTGCCAGTGGGTGCAGATGTTCCAATTTTCAGACATAGGTTTCATTTGCATGTACTGACAAAAATGGTGGAAGGGCACCAGATATATTTGCAAGCAGTGTGAAGAGTGCACACTGCCCTTATTACAGTGACAGGGGATCAGGAGTACTTCTATATGACAGCAGCATGTTGAAATACTTTACATGGGCCATTATTTTTTCACTTTGATTATGTATATCAGAGATAAAGGAAGTCAAGATGTAGCTGTCTTTGGGAAGGGTGGGATGGGGATGTATGATCTGAGTGAAACTCAGGGACATTGTATCATTATATTTTCCTGATTTCTGTAAACATACTGCCACAGTGGCTTGTTAGGGAGGAATAGGGCATGCTTTGCCAGGAGCAAGAAGTTTAAGTGGAAAGTTTGGCTATACTTCAGGAAAGGCTGAAACACACATGTCCACAGCTAGTGGGGGTTGGCTTTATTGGCTTGAATGCAACTATAACGATTTCAAAAAGTTGAAAAGTCATAGATATTCAGAAGCCATATAGCTGAAACTCTTGATGCCCTTAAGGGGTCATTTACATATATCCATGAGCTTCCCTTACAGGAGATTTATGGTAGTGAAAACACTAGCTTGTTTTTTTTTTTTTTTTTTTTTTTTCTTATAGTTTTTACTGACCAGTTTGTCTGTGTGACCCTTTTATCCTTTGGTTTGGATCTTAGTTGGGATATTTTGCATACACCTTAATCTTTATTGTCTTCACATGGGTTTGGGGTTTAAAGACCATGTGCATCTGAAGTATAGCCAAATATCCACTTATGATTTGCTGACAAGGTCAATAAAAAGGCCAAAGCATGCATGCTCACAGCTAGTGGGGTTTGGCTTTCTTTGCCTGAATGTAACCATAAAGATTTAAAAAATAAAAAAGTCATGGACATTTAGAAGCCATTCAGCTGCAAAAATTGATGTCATTAAAAAGTCATTTGCATAAATCCATTTGGCCTCTATTACAAGAGGGTTAAGGTATCACACAGTGAAAACTCTAATTTCTATTTATAGTGGTATAAAGATTAGGGCTGGTTATGAGAATATGTGACCAGGTAGAAGCATCTATAAAGATTGCAGGGTTTTTTTTTGTCAGAAAGTCCAACTGTCAAGGTGCACAACACAGGATGCTCATTTTCTCCTTTTATTATTTGCATTGTTAGCAATTAAAATAAGATAATCTGCAATTCACAGCTATAAATGGTACTGCAAGCAAGAGAAATCTGTACTTTTTGGAGATGACATTATACTTTATTTGCTACAATAGTTGCACTACGTCAGGTCTAAAAAATATATGTAAATACATAATATTAACTTGACCATGTAATTATGCTAAAATGTACTAATTACAATAACAAAACAGAAACTACTATAATACGAATAATAAATATATACATTGCTACAATCTTTGCTTATTTAAAATCTATCTCATTAATATCTATATTTTTTAGTTATTTAACTAATATTAGTGGGAGATGCCTATGTTGGTAAGTTATGTATGCTGTTCAAAAACACTGAAATACTAATATATGTTACGTAAAATGAAATACACAATTCATAATGAAAATTTTTTTTAATTTTGTGTGTGTGTGTGTGTGTGTGTGTGTGTGTGTGTGTATATATATATATATATATATATATATATATATATATATATATATATATATATATCCATATCCATATCAATAATATAATATAATAGTATACAAATATGCCATCTATGTGTATATGATATATAATATGTAATAATGTATTCATACTCAAATCCTATAAATACCTAGTATAACAATACAATCACTAAGTAAACCTCTGTAACATAGGTTTAATAGTAATGTAATCATTTAATCCAGGTTGAGTTGAGGCGTCTGTCAAAATCTGCCATCTAACTTCCTTCATACCTAATATTGCTTTGAAATTGCCCCCTCTTTGTCCCTCCTTTAGTTGTTCTAATATAGCAAACTTGAAATAATGACTTTCTCCGTTTTTGACTATATGTCTAGATAATGCATTAGTGCTATCTTTTTTCCTTATAGCATATGTATGATCATAGATTTTCTTCTTAAACATTCTTTCTGTTTTCCCTATGTAGAAACTTGGACAGGTCATACATTTAGCCAAGTATATTATATTCTTAGTATTACAATTACCATATTGGAAAATTAACTTGGTCTTGTTAATATTTTCCAGAGTAATACGCTCTCTTTCTAATATGGCCTGACACTGTCCACAGTTTCCACAACATCTTGTACCCTTTCTCTGTTGTTTAATATCCCTAGTCATATTACTTCTTTCTAAAATCATTTTTACATTCTTTCCCATTTTATAAACAAATAGAGGGGATGTTCCTACTATATTTTTTATTTCGTTGTCAACTGTAAGTATGTTCCAATGTTTGTTTAAGATATCCTTTAATTGCTTTACTTAGGTGTATATTCCAATATCCCACTCTTATATCTTTCTACTGTATTGTAAACTACAATAGGAATTGTTGTCTATCCATTTCCTAGGACTGGAGAATATTTCTTCCCCCATTCACTTATTACATATTTTTTCTTGTGTTTTCTAACATTCCTTTAGGGTACCCCCTAGAACTATATAATGTTTTGATGTAATCAATTTCTTCAACCATTTCTCCATATGCAGATGTCATCATTGCCGCTCTTATGCACTGCCCTTTAAATATATTCTTCTTCATTTTTTGGGGATGGTTACTAGAAAATATTAAATAGTTATTGGAAAAGGTATTTTTTTCTATGAATACGAGATTTAAATCCTTTAACTGTACTGGATATAAATGTATCTAGATATGCAATATCCTCAGTATTGTAAATGTAGGTGAACTTTAAATAGTCACTCGTGTCATTTATATAGTCAATAAAATTACCTATTGTCTGTTCCGGACCTTCCCAAAGTATAAAGATATCGTCCAAAAATCTTGAATAATATCATATATTCGTAATATTAACTTTTAAAGATGTTTTTAGTTTCCCAATCTAGCATAACTAGATTGGCAAATATGGGGGCACATGCTGCCCCCATAGCCACTCCTCTGGTTTGCTTGTACAGCTCACCTTCAAAATATATGTAGTTGTTCTCTAATACTATTGACATAAGTTCCATTACTAGGTTTATCTGGTCCCACTCTAAACTAGAATATTGCCTAATGCTATTACAAAAGCTTTCTAGTCCCTGTTGTTTGGGAATACATGAAAACAAATCTATCACATCTACTGTGATAAATGTTATTCCCTCTTTCCAACCATCTGAAGTTAAATTACCTAGAAATGCCCACGAATCCTTAATTAGATGTGAGATTTTGTTGTATATATGTTTAAGCCATCTATCGATAGCTGTTCCTAATGGAAATGTTTTTGAGTGGCTACCTGAAACTATAGGACGAACGGGTGGACCCACTACACTTTTATGTACTTTCGGTATGCCTACTATTGTGGCTAATGTTGGATACTCAACCTTTAAATACTTATTAGTGTCATTTGTTATACATCCATCTAATAAGAACTCTTCCAAATACATGTCTATTCATTTATATCCAATATTAATCTCATTTTTTGACACTGATACATAGTTTCCTGACTCATGAAGAATTTTGTACATTTTATTTGTATACTCATATGAGTCATAGAAAACTATCCCCCCACCTTTATCTGGTTTCATCACTCTAATATTTCCATCATTCTTAAGTCAGTGTAGTAGTTGTGTTTCTTCTTTAGATAAATTACTGAGCATTTTCTTATTTCTCACACTATTCTGTAAGCTGTATATCTCTTTAGTTACCAATTTTTCATATACTGCTACATTAGGATGTGTGGGTGGTATATAAACACTTTTTTTCTTTAAACCATCTTTATAATTTAATAATGGTTTATTCTGAAACTGTACAGCTAAATTGATTTTTCTAAAAAATAATTTTATTTCAGTCAATCAATCAACTACATTAAATTTCGTTACAGGTATATATTTCATACCTTTAGAGAACAATTTGAAATGCTCTTCTTCGACTTCATAGCTAGTATAATTGTATATATGAAAATTATCCCTACTATTTATTATGCCATCAACTTCTCTTTCTTCCAAATCTAAACTTCTAAATGGGTCTGTATCTATATCCACTTCATTGCTTGTAACTATCTCATGTTCATTCCCCAATCCTGGTTGTTGAAATGTCTCTGTCCCCATCCCTGTCTGTTCTTTCTCCACTTCCAATTCTTTTTTCAATTCCCCTGTTGTTCTTGTTTCCAACCTACTTGAAAATTTGAATTCCCATCGATATGTTGTCTCTCTTGGCCAAACTGATGGGGTTGGTCCATATCACTTTCTCTGTAATTCTCAGTATACTTCTCTGTGTTGTACTTCCAGGGGTATACTCTATTAAATTTGTATTCTACAATGTCTCTGTTAATATTTTTATGTTTCCTTTCTACTAAACCTTGTGCTTTCTTGTCCACTATTGCATACTGTTTATTATACAGTTTCTCCCACTGTTCAAATAATAAATTATTAAGTATAGCATTGTTTAGTTTATCAGCTTGCTCAGTCAGTTTACACAATTTCTCATAATTTTTCTTTATCAAAAGTCTCATATAATCATATCCAAATCTGTCAAACAAAACATTAAATTCCTCACATACATGGTAATTTAAGGATAAGGCCATAGGCAATTTAAAATAAACGAAGTCCCTTAAGGACTATATTGAGTATAATAAATAAGCAAAGATTGTAGCAATGTATATATTTAGTATTAGTATTTTTAATAGTATTATAGTAGTTTCTGTTTTGTTATTGTAATTAGTACATTTTAGTATAATTACATGGTCAAGTTAATATTATGTATTTACATATATTTTTTAGAACTGATGTAGTGCAACTATTGTAGCAAATTAGATAATAGTGCATTGTATATGTTGATGTATTCTTACAATTCAATGCATGACTTTTTTGTTTTTAATATGGATATAGCTTTAAATGAAGGAATTTTTTTTGGCGCCTAAAATAGTATTTAAAGGGCTAATTAATTAATTATGAACATTCTGATGAAGTCCACATTATAGTGGATGAAAGTGCTAAATCTGTAACAGCAGTTCTGTTTTAAAACCTGTTATTAAATCTGTGGTATCATAGCTAGCTGGTACATGTTTCTTCCAAGGAATCCAACACTCTTATCGTTTTTTTGCTTTTGGATTATTCAGTTGTTGACATGCTTTAGTGAACTTATTTTGTG
This sequence comes from Protopterus annectens, assembly GCF_019279795.1. Taxonomy (NCBI): domain Eukaryota; kingdom Metazoa; phylum Chordata; order Ceratodontiformes; family Protopteridae; genus Protopterus; species Protopterus annectens. The sequence continues at coordinate 233,853,280 of NC_056746.1, forward strand.
TACAATAAGAAATATGTGATGAAATATGCAGGAGCTTATTGAAAGATTTAGTGAAAACAGTGACAAGGGTAGAATTGTTGATATGTTTAGCTCCAAATGGTTCTAGAAATAGGAGAGAAGGTGAGATATCATAAACAGACAGCAGCTGATAGGTGGGAATCCTGAATACTGACCCTAGATTTTGGGAATGAATAGTAATAGCATGGTAATGAGCTAGTAAAAAGCCAGATTGGAATTTAATATCCTAGATAGGTTATACATAGTTATGTGGGACTCTCAATGGACTTTAGACATATGCAACAGGTAAGTGCATAAGAGGAAGCATCTGTAGGTTGGAATAATGAACTGATGGATACCAGAACCAAGGTAGCATCAAAGAAAAAAAGTTTATAAAGAATATATACAAGAAGCTTATAGATAATTAGAACAACTTTGAAAACATTTCATAAAGGAGTTTGAATGAGAAGCTAGGAAAACATCTAACAAAGAAACAATGGAGAGCAGTGTGCTGAGCACCAAAATATATGACAAAGGTAAGGAAATGTAGGATCTTCACTTGGAAATGTCTGCACAAATACTTTTACACATAGACTAGATTACAACTGATGTTCCCACAGATGAGTAAGGACTGCTGGAGATGTAATACATGGGAATAAGATACATGCAAACATATTTTTGGAGGACGTAGAGAGCTAGATCAAATGAAAAAATGTACACTTCTTTAAAACTGTAATTAACTCAAAAATCAAGCTCACACAAGAACTTGTGCTAATGCAGTGGGACCTGTATGTAAAGGTTTCCAGATGTATCCAAGTCCTGATAACATTAGTACTACTAATGGCAAAAAAGGCCATTGCATATAAATGGAAAATATAGGAGAGGCCAGAATGGAAGGATGCAATGGAAATAATGGCAGAATTAGAAAAAAGAAGCTATTAACATCAGGGCAGAGAAACTGGCCAAGAGCAAATTGATGCTTTGGGAAAGAATGAGGGTATCTACAACTGCATTAATGGCTACTAAGCTTAAAGATGCCAGGGAGGAAAGAAGGTGTAATTCTGTTGTGTTATCAGTTAAGACTTGTCTCTTATGTTAAAGATATCTCAAGTGGACATTTTTGAATACTGTGATCATAAAGGTGACTAATTCTTGGATTGTGATTAACTGGTATACAATTAGATAACTCCTAAATAACTGATGGGTATGAATGGCATGTATAAGAGCTTATCATGAATGAGGACTGCTGTGCATTACAGTAATCTGAGATTGTGGATAAAAAGTCTCAAATGAGGATTGAAGCATGGTCTTTTATACAAAGGTGTCAAGAACTGGTTTTCAAAGAGATTTCACTCTCACAGACTGGCAGGTTGCATTATATTTAGAGTCACTTGTGGGGTAGGTGACTTCTACTCAGGGTAAGAAATACAGACCATGTCCAGGATAATTTTTTTTACTGTATTGCCTCTAAATCAGATGTAAAAATTAATATATTTCTACAGACAAGGCAATAATGGTTTTAGCACTGCCACCATGTTATGCCCAAAAATCCCTGTGATGGGCGAGAGGAGTGAACATTGTGTTTCTTTAAACTAAAGCACTCTGTTGTATTAAAATACCTAAGGGTAAAATAACAATATCAGCTTTATTGTGCATCTGAGTGTCCTATTATAATTCCTTAAAAGTTTTTTTAAGAAGCCTAAGAGGAGGCCTAACATACTGCATTTTATATATAGATAATGAATATATGATTTTATTGGGAATTCACTTTTATATGCTAACAAACTGCATTTTATTTGGTTTTGATACTGCATTTTATTTGGTTTCTGATAGGGGTGGATACATGATTTCTGTTCAAGGTGTGGAATATAGCACACACCCAGAATACATATTTGAGCTGTCATTACACCACATTTAAAAATTGTACATATTTCTCATGAATAGGGAAGTTTTCTATCACTAGATTATGTATGACTGCCCTGTCCCCCAGGTTTAGACTCCTATACAGTGAAGTATATTACATCAAGATAAAGTCATGGACATGTCTTTATACCTGAAATCACCAAGCAAGTGCATTCTGTAGCTGACAGCTATGACATATTATTGTAAGAAATTTCCTAGAATGTTGGTTTAAGGGATATGGTCCTATACCACTAGGTGCCACATGTAGACCCACATTACCAATTTGTTGCTCTGTTATTTTAATGCTGGATTCACAACAAACATATATATTTGACATTTCAACCTGATAAACTCAGGCTGGGTGGCCGCAGTGGTACAGTGGTTAGCGTTGCCACCTCACAGCAAGAGGCTCTCCAGTTCAATTCTTGGCTGGCATGCCTTCTGTGCGGAGTCTGCATGTCCTCCCTGTTGTCATGTGGGTTTCCTCTGAGTGCTCTGGTTTCCTCCTAAATCCCAAAGACATACTGCAGGTGTATTGGACACTCTAAAGTGGCCCTAGGTGTGAGTGCATGCATGTTGGTGCCTTCCGTAGAAGGTTGGGTGTCGGGCTGGCAGAGTCAATACCATAAAACTTCACTGCAAATCATTCTGCAGACCATTGTTCCTCTGTGGTGACCCCTAACCAGGAAAAGCTGAAAGAAGAAGCCTGATAAACTCAGTACACATAGTTATACTATATAATTAATACAGTCTCATTAAACCAGAACTAAAGTAATACCTTTTTTCAGAAAAAATATATTTATGTCATTGCAAATATTTCAGTGAAACATATTAATGTTTTAAATAACATATTGAAATATACATATTTACTTCTTCTGTCAGACATACACATTAAAAGTGTACTGTATGCTTGTTTAACATCTATTATCTCAAACAGTGTACTAAACAAGTTTGACCATCCAGGTGTTATGTCTTAAAATTTATAAAAATATCTTAAAAGGATATAGAGATATTGACATTTGAAGGTAGTCTCAAATGCAGGCTAGAATGTTCACTTGAAATCGACAAACTGCATAATCTATAAAACAGTCAGTTTAAAACAGTATATCAGTCAATTCTTCATACAATGAAAAATATAAAAGTTATTAACAAATTATAGTTGTGTGATTTCAAGCCTAAAGGAAATATGTAAATCTGTATAAAAGTGACACTTTCATATGATGTGATATTTAAGTATATTTTCATCATACTTCAAGACACAGCTGTTTCTTTACCTTCAAGGCTAGTACATTACCGGATAATTACTACAGTAAAATTCTTTTACAAATTCATGGAAATATGTCAAAACAGTTTGGGGATACAGGTGTTTTTATAGTGTGAGAAAAAACAGCAAAACTATTAATTAGTTTGAAGACAGAATCCAGGCAAGATAGCCAAAAAAGGAGACCGAAAGTGTTTACAAAATTTATTAACATTAATAAATTTTGTAAAGACTTTCAGTCTCCTTTTATGCCATCTTGCCTAGATTTTATCACAGTTGTTTGTGTTGCTTTAAAGTTTTTTGTGTAGTTTGAAGATAGTCCTTTTGAAAATGGTCAACAGAAAAGGGATTACAAGGGACCGAGAAAAGTATTAACATAACTCTTGCTCTGGGAGGTAGATTACCTTGCTCGATGAGTGGCAGTGGCTTAAAGGGATAGGAAAGAGAAATAAACCTATAAATCTAATCAATAGTCATTTGCAGCAGATTTGTTTTCTAAGAAGAACTGATAGCGATAACAGGGAGAGTACATTCAAGGTTAGGTATAAGCAGGTTTATACCAACAGTTCTTCCAGCATCCCATGTAAGGTGGTTTGTGATCCTGTAGCTTATTCTGGGAGTCTTCATCTTTACTAATGTTTTTACTTGATGTTTAAATGTTAGCATGGTTTACAGACAGATCCCTAAGTATTAAAACTGATTAAACTAAGATAACATATTACAAAGGGAGGGGTCAGAAATATGCAGATTCCTAACATCATTTACATTCTAAGGAAAACCAAATATAATTCCATGGGTTTTATTATTGTTAAATAATAATTTGGTCACCAGTAACCACTCCCAAAGTATGATGAATTCAAATTACATCTTCTTTAAGTCTCTCCTCAAGGTGTAAGCAGCCTTCAAGAGGGCAATAGTCATTTGCATACATACTTATATGGAGATCTCAGTTCAGTAATAAAAACGAAAATAAACTGGTCTTAGTACTGACCCTGATGGAGTCCCGATTTGATGGTACCACTACCAGATCATGAGGTGCCCATTACAACATAAAGGGCTGTGTCAGTTAACTAATTCTACACTCAGTTTACAGGGTTATAACATTCTGAACTGCAGGTCTGGCTAAAGGTCTGGGGAGGTAAGGTACTGGTGTTTATCCCCCCGCACAAAAAAAAAAGAAAAGAAAAAAGTGAGAATAGTCTTGTTGAAAAGAGTGGTACAGTGGATGATAAAGCAACTGACTGACTAATTGCTTGTCATAGCTTTTATATTTGTTATTGTGAAGAGAATGTATTGCTATATTGTTTATATATGAGCATAAAATAATCCACAGTTCCAAAATTCTCACTACTTCTGTAAAGATTTCCCAGATTACTAGTTTCTTTACAATGTTACCAAAGGTATAATAAGGGGCACATTATGCTACAGTCAGTGTAGAGCTTATTCTGGAACCCAGGCTAAGCAAAGGTGAGTGACCCATATTTGTTGCTATATTCAAACAGATTTATATTCTGCCATTGAATGAAAACTCATCACAAACATTTATCATCCAAACAGTGTTTTCTTCTCTATCAGATGAAAAGTTGGATATAGTAGGAGCCTGGAATACTTAACCCCACAACTTATATAACCACACTACATGTGACTAAACTTAGGATAAAAGGGAGAAAAACAGCTGTGTGCAATTCCTCATTTTGATGAGTTGGAACTGCAGTGTGTTCATTTCAGTGACTTATTAGGAATCCTTGGTTGAATAATGTTAGTAACTGGGTTAAGAATTGCTATGGACGTTTAATCATTGAGAAAAGTTGGACAGGATATCTTAGGCAGGATAATTATACCATGTTTGAAGTGAGATGGAACTTTCTCCAACATAACAGATGGGTTAAAGATGCTAATTGTTTAAAATAAAAATGACAAACACCCAGTGGATTAAACAAATGCACTTATAAAACTTTATTTCTCTAGCGCTTCGGTGTAACCACCTTCCAGGAGTAAAAAACAATTTCATACATTCCTCTAACATTTATACTAAAAAAACATCAATTAACAATCAATTAAACACTTAATAAGAAACCCGTTCACATTTAAAGCAAACATTTCCAATTTAAATCATTATTAAGTCCATTTGGCACAAGTGTTTTATACTTTAAAATGTATATACTTTCCTTATAACATAACGTATGCTTCAATATATTATCATCATCATAAAACCACTTAACAGTTTCTAAAATTGTTCCTTTCAATTTAGTTACATCACCTCCATGGAACATATGAAAATGTGCAGCTACTATTTTATCTTCTTTTTTGTTTCTAATGTCTCTAATGTGTTCCGTGAATCTAATACGAAATTCCCTCTTGTTATTCCTGGAAGGTGGTTACACCGAAGCACTAGAGAAATACAGTTTTATACGTGCCTTCGTTTAATCCGCTGGGTGTTTTTCATTTTTATTGTGGTCCTGTGGAAGTAGTAGTCGTATTCATAATTGTTTAAAATAGCCTGTGACTGCCTTTTTGAGGAGGGAAAGGTGGAGAACGGCATGTTTCTTACAGCCTTCCATTGGTAGTTTGTTATGCAGCTTATGCACTGCCTTTCCTTTTAATTTGCTAAAGTAGAAATTATATTGCATACTGAGTAGAGAGGGTAGAGCTGTGCCACACTATGGGGAAGGGACTGTTGGAATCTGAATGGTTCTGATGAGGTCCTTATTGCCATTAGCAAGTCAGTTGTTTGCATTATGATACCATCAGCAATCAGTGTTTTCTTTTGTCTACCAGTAAAATATGTGATTGCTCTGCAGAAGAGCTTAGGCTAGTCCATCAGAGCCTGTTGTGTTTTTCATAATATACGCAGTTTCAGTAGCTTTAATGAAAATTTAGTATTCACTCCTAAGGGATAGAAAGTCATAGAAATACAGAGGTCATGGGTTTCTTTCCACTGCCTTCTTGCCCTTTCCCATTCTTTAATTTAGGCTTTGATCTTAGCTGTGCATCAAGGATGTTTGCCCCCTCTGAGTCTCCTCACTCTTCATAAGAACAGGTTATCCCAATCTGGTAGCAAGGAGTTAAGGAATATACCTAGTGAGGTGGGAGGATCAGTTTCCCTGTAGCATGCACCCCAGCTAAGACAGTCAAGACCTAACCGCAGAGCTGTTTCCATCCAAGAAGGGAAGGACCTACCGTCAGTACAGAGAGAATGAGCTTTGGGTTTCAAATTGCATCTTGTGGATACCAGTTAATGATCACACATCGAGCCCAGCTGAAACTTGGATGGTACATATCTGGATAAAATGTTAGTGAAGACTTTACTGAGCAGGATGCTGGTTCCTTGGACTGGATTGGATCTACTAGGTCCAGTTATGAATTCTGGGGCACTTATTTCATGCTAGTATCCTACTCAAGAGTCTTGTTAGGACCCAGCCAGTACAAATGTTGAAGTCTTCAAGAATTATCCATTTTTTTTCTTCGTTGTGTCTTTGTATCATTTAGGAATGGTCCTTGACTGCCCGGGGAATTGAGGAAAGGGAAATATACTGACCACCAACAAACTGTCACTTATCTCCATCCACCAGTTCATCAGTTAACCATTTGAGTGCTTCATAATCCACTGTGGCATTCTTTTCAACAAGACTGATCTTCATTCTTTTTATTTTAACAGTCAATGTCTCAACCTTCCTAGCCCTTTGGCCAGGACTGTTGTCTAGAAATTGAAAGTTTTCTTCCATAAAGCAAAATAAGAACAAATATACTTGAGTCTTCATATGCTTACACCTTATCCATACTTAATAACATTATAGTTATTTTATTTTGATTTTTCATTTATACATTTGATAGCCAGTTAAGTGGGTTGGTTCAGAATGTTTCTTTGCAGCAATGGTCTGTGCCAGAGGCTAGCAATACTAACAATGTTATGTATGATAAGTAAGACAGACAGAATATACATGATATGATATGAGGAAGACATTTCATTTGCATTTTACACAAGTTTAGTAAAAAAAAACATAGACATTCTTACACACTACCAAGTCTGACTGTTCTGGACCTATCAACATTTGGCAAAGTAATCATAAAAAAGGTATAAACTATTTAAAGGAATGAAGGAATTGGCTTTGTCAAGGGAAGATCATGCCTTTTGAACTTGGTCGACTTCTTCGAAACAGTCACCAAGGCCATTGATGAGGGAAAGGCAGTCCATACAGCCTACCTTGACCTTGCAAAGGCTTTCGACACAATACCCCACTCGGGTATTGTAGAAAAACTTACCAGCTTAAATGTAAACCCATATGTCACAAGATGGGTTGCAAACTGGCTTAAGGACAGAACCCACAGGGTTAGAGTTGCTGGAGCTATGTCAGACTCCAAGCCGGTCACAAGTGGTGTCCCACAGGGCTCGGTCCTTGGCCCCTATTGTTTGGCATCTACTTCTCAGAAGTACAGGCCAACATGGGAGGACTTTGGCTGACAAAGTTTGCAGACGACTGCAAACTGGGCGCCATAGTGGAAAGTGCATCGGACACGGATATCCTTCAGAAGGGACTCACGGAAACAGATAGCTGGTGCCAGAGCCATGGCCTGAAGTTAAACGCCAAAAAATGTATAGTCATACCCTTCGGGAAAAACAAGGTAACCCCAAGCTACCATATAGGTGGCAATCCACTAAGCACAGAAGAGGTTATCAGGGACCTGGGGACCCAGGCTGACAGTGGCCTTTCTTTTGACACACACGTTGCTAAAGTGGTTAGAAAGGCCTTCTACATTGCCCACCTGATCATGAAGGGATTCACATCCAGATCTAGTGAGGTCATTGTTCCCCTGTACTCTTCACTTATCAGACCAATGATCGAGTACAATGCCCCATTCGGGATGTATCTCACCCGACATCTGCAGCAATTGGAGAGACCCCAAAAGTTCCTCACCAAAAGGATAAAGGGACTCCAAAATCTGTCATATGCTGCCAGATTGAAGAAACTCCAGCTCTATTCAGTCGCATACCGTCTGCTCAGAGGTGACATGTGCCTGACATACAAGGCCATGTCCAACCCAGAATTAATGGACATGCTCCACCTCAAAAAATCCAAATCCACCAAAACCACTAGAGCAAGTGACTTAAACCTTAGCACGAATATAAATAGGACGTGCTGGAGGGATAGATTTATCACTCAGAGACTCCCTATGCTGTGGAATAGAATCCCGGTCCATGTGAGGCAGAGCACCTCGCTGACTCTGTTCAAGAGAAATCTAGACCTGTGGATGGGAGATTGTAGGTTTACCCCGGGAATCATCTCTGTGTCACTGCTGGACAGAGGCACAACAAACTAATGGGCACAGTATTTTTTCATATAAGGGGTGGCGTAAGCCACAAAAATTTGGGCTAGGCTTATAAATGCCTTAGGGCAGATAGCCTAGTATAAACCTATGAACCTATGAACAATAACAGGGAAATAATGAGGAGAAGATAATGTGGAAATGCTGTCGGTGATGGAGAAGAGTTTGTCAGTATCACTGAAAACATCTGCATTGTGTTTGTTCTGTTAGCTAATAATGCAGAGCTTGTCTGAGTATTGTGATCACTTCTGTTGGGCAGTTTTTGTACAGTTCTAGTGACATCGGGAATGGAGCTCCAGACTGCAGGGGCATGTTTGGAGAAAGACTTTTCTGACGTCCATAAAACAAAAGAGCAACTTCATGAGGAGACTGAGTTTGGGTTATGGGACTGAAGAGCGTAGTAATAAGTTAGCCACAGGATGACAGAAGTCAAAATTAGATAAAGTATAGACAGTAGCTGTTAAGAGTAAGGTGTTTCATTCAGTAATAGGGAGGTTATTAGTCAAATTTAGAAGAAGGCAGTGGTGAGGCTTCTATTCTTAAAGATTAATAAAATAGTAGGCTTTGTTCAGTGTAACACAGTACTGAGAGGTTCCAAGGGTTACGATAGTAAGGGCATAGGTCCATATCACATCTGCAAGACCCAATATTGAAAGTCTCACAAACGTGAAAAACAAACTCAGTTTAAATATTTAACACTGAATTATGAACCTCACTGCTACACTTTCAAAGTGTTTATGTGAGGGGGGTAAACCATACAGTAGGCCAAGGATGGAAGCTGTGCCCTCCTCATGCCTACTAAATGAAAGGTATGCACTTATGAATAGATCTATAAGAAGGTCTTTCTTCTGTATTTAATAGGACTGATAAAACAGGTGTAAGGACTAGGTAGAACCTTCTCAGGTCACTAGGAATCCATCAAGCATCATGCATACCATATTCGCCATTCTTCTTGCTACAGCACTTAAATGAGACAAGAAGAAGAAAGCAAAGACAGGAGAAAGGACACAAGAGACAGCATACCAGAAACACCAAAAGGTAGAGGATAGAGGAAGGCTATGCTGCAGAAGACAGACCTTCTTCCAGAGCTGGAGTTGGGTTAGTTCATACCTGGGCAATTCCTCAATTATTACCCCTTCAAAAAAAAAACATAATGCAGAGCTGAGGACAAAAAGAGTTGAAGGCCAAAATGAAAAAAAAATGTCCTCCAGAGCTGAGGGTCAAAAATATGTATGCCCTCAAGTCAAAGAGCTATTATGTTTTTATATAATAATTTTTTCACCTTCTGAAATGCCTTTCAGAAACTGAAGCTAAGAGGTATACAAACTCCTTACTACAGTTCATATCAAACACACCATAAGCACATCAGTTAAACAACCTTGACTGAGATGGTGGTTGCTTAAATTATTACCAATACTGCACTCTTGCACAGCTGCCTAACAAAGTGATCACAATACTGACTTTCAGGGACCAATCAATATCACTTCTAGAGTGCTGATTGCACTTGCACCCACAAACAGCAGGTACCAGAGGTAGCAGCCCCTTTCGCCCCACCCTTGCTACAGCTTTTCTCTTTTCTAAGTGCCTGTAACTCTTCTATTTGATAAGGAGAAGTCCATCTTATGTTTCCAACAGAAGAGAGTCCCTAGCTAATTTTCTTTGGTTGTCACCATCATGGAAATATACCACGGGTTACAGAAATCCCCAAAGAAAAGCTGAGTAAGGAAATAATGCTTAGCCTGCATTGTCTCACAAATGTTGGGAGGAAAATATTCTGATCAAGAGTAATATGAGGAAAAATATAACAGAAGTAGCTATGTCACTAGTGGGATGAATGAGTGGCAGGAGTTACAAACTTAAGCTACTCATGTTTAATGTAGAAAAATGCAATATAACTTACCACCCACCTGACAAGGGTGGGCTTAGAAATCTTATTGTGGACTTGGTTAGTAAAGTAAACAAAGAGCTGTTATTTCTTGTGAAAAGAGTCTGGAATTCAGAAAGGTTTACTACAAGAGATAAGCCTTACTGCAAGTTGCTACTCCCTTGTGGTAACCCTTTCCATTTCAGACACCACCCTACCACAGTGATTTTGTATGAGCAAGAGCAACAGCATAGACTGCAGTCCCACTGACCATGTTACATAGTAATAAGGCAATCTGTGGGTGTGGCTAATGCCTAGTAAACCATGTGCTTCCCCAAGAAATGCTTGTGGCTGCTGATTTACACCGCTGAATGATTCAGAGAATAGCTCAGCTGCATACATTACTACAGTCATTAAAAAAGTAACACAGCCAAATATTGTCTGTCTCCAGTTGTCTTCATTAGAAGAAGCTATGGGGCAGGTAAGTACAGCGAAGGTCAGCAAGGACATAAGGGTGGAGGTGTGTACGAATGTGTGTGTGCATGCATGTGTGAGTGTCTGTAAGAGTATGAATGGAGTGAGTGTCTGTAAGAGTATGAACGGAGTAGAATGAGAGTGCGTGTGTGTGTGTGTGTGTGTGTGTGTGTGTGTGTGTGTGTGTGTGTGTGTGTGTGTGTGAACGTGTGTGTGTGTGTGTGTGTGTGTGTGTGTGTGTGTGTGTGTGTGTGTGTGCGTGTGCGTGTGTGTGCGTGTGTGTGTGTGTGTGTGTGCGTGTGTGTGTGTGTGTGAGCATGCATGTGGGTGAATGGGTGAGTGTGTCCATGATTCTGATCAAGTAAGTGTGTGCCTGCATACAAGGATTATAAATCCCTCACTGTGAAGGAGATATGGGCATCCCTGAAACTAGGTTTGCAATAGTGGAACTGTATACATATTTGCTGACTTCATCAGATTCTCACAGTGAAAGTTGTAAAGCATGCAGAGAAGAAGTCTAAAATGACATCTTTACTTAACACAGAAGAAGCATTTCAGAGAGGACTGGGAGTAGAATCAAACCAGAAGTAGACAAGAATCAGACAGCGACAAAAAGTGCTACAAAAACTAAAGAAAGAATATAAAGAAATGGACCAGAAGAAAAGGAAAGACAATTGGAAAGCCCACAGATATAGTGGCAAGTATAGAAGTTCCTAGATCAACCACATGCCGACCAAGAGATGAAATGAGAATGGTTAAAGAGGTGAATTTAAGCTAATAACAGCATCTCAAGAAAGTAGACTATGTACATACTGGTTTACAAAGTCTACAGAAAAAAGATGGAGAAAGACAAATGCAGGTTCTGTAAAACAAAACTGGAACAAGTTACACTTCTCTTTGCTGGTTGTGACAAACTCATGGGTCTGTATACTAAAAGGAACAATGATGAGGTAAGACTGTTGCAATGAGGATTGTGCAAACGCTATAATACAGAAGTAGCTGGGAAGAATTGGAAACACGAACCATAAAGCATTACTGACGATGATGTTCGGATCATATGGGATTGCGTGATACCAGCAGCTGAAATACTAGATGCAAGAAAACACAGATATTGAAGTCTAAGAAGAAAAAAAAAACAACAAATGTAGGGTTAATCACTGAAATGGCTGCGCCCAGCTATTATTGTGCCTTACATAGTGACAGACACAAAGTCATAAAATACCATGGCGTGCAAGTAAAAATTAGAGCATTATGGAAGAAAGATACCCAGACATGTCCAATAAAAGTAAAAGCAAGAGAACTTAAAAAAAAATTAACAATTGTACTTAACTATGTTACTGATATATAAAAAATCATATGAACTGCAGAATGAAGCAATTCTGGGTAGATTGTAGGTGCTAAGAGAAGCACTCTTGGCTAACATCAAAGACCAAACAATAGTAATTTCATGATCTCCAATCATTCCTTGACTTAGAAATGGGATCCACTCCCTTTATGGTGTTAAAAACCCAAAAGACTTAGATAAATTAAAAAAAGAGTGTCAGATATGTCTTCAAATCAGATGAGGATTAATGGTAAGATAACAATGAATTTAAGTAAGCATTCACCACTCAGAAAAGAACCTGGCTTAAGAAAATGAATCTCACAGTAACCATGCCATAATTGCTACTAACTGCTAGATAGTCTGTATAAAGCTGACCAAAACACAATTGCTGAAGCAACATCAAATTTCCTCACTTGACAACATGAGGGATATGTAAGGAGATTAACAGTCACCCTTGAAGTGAATGGTTTATCATTTACTGAAACTCAACAGGCATATGCAGTTTTTTCTGAGCGCTTTCCATCTCATTTTACTCAGATCCATTAGTAACTGATTTTGTTAGTGAATCTTTGGGTTTTTGGATATTTTTGAGTTCTCAAAGGTATCTATGAAATGAATCAGTGGCTCCACAAAATTCTTAGACGTGGGTGTACAAGTTTTGAAGGACTACATCCTGAATTTCTTAGTACTTGCAGCACCTACAGCAACATTGCTCTAACCAGATTCACTTTCCATCAGGTTGTTCAAAGTGCTATGTAAAATATTAGAGCATCAAACCCATTCATAAACAAAGCTGTCTCTTTGTGTTACAGTCTGAATCATGCACACCCATTGCTCTTCTCTCTTCCTTGGCTAACATAATAGAAAATGCAGCCTCCATACACTTGAAGGCACATAATACATTCTATAGCTTGATTTCTAGCTACTTTCATGGCTTCAGAAGAGGGTAGAGTACAAACACCAGACAAATAGTCTTCACAGACAGATACTACCTTGCCATGGGAGCAGATAATATCATAGGTAATAAACATTTTTGACTTTTGATTCAGTAGACCACAATCTGCTAGTTAAATAGTTATCAGTCTGTGAACTTAGCTTCTCCATTCTGAGCTGGTTTGCAAATTACAATCACAGAAACAACTGGGAAGAAGCGCTCATCATTTCAACTAGTAAAATTTACAGTCCCAAAATAATTCCTCCTTGGACCTCCATTTTGTGCTCTATGCAGTAAGGTGCTAACCATGTCATGAGGCATCCTCAGCATGCATCATTATGCATCCGATGTAATGATTTGGGAATCTGGAAATTCTCCACTTCTAATTGCATATGCACTTATTAATAGTGTAGCCTCGCCTGATTGAATCTAGGAAAGACCAGAAAATAGTCTTTGGTACCCAGAAGTGACTCAATATGTTCAGAGGAACATGAACCATCTCTGGTTCCGATGGGAGTCTACTGGAAAAAATGTAGGATTACAAATATCTGGCTGCCTGGCTTAATGCTTCTCTAACCTTCATCATTCATACTCACACCTTAGGGAGTAAAGTATCCGCCCTACCATACACTTGCTACAGTGTGCAAAAAGGAAAATCTGCTAAGCAGACAAGCTAAATAAATTCAATATAGTACTGAGAAAGGAGGTTTGCTCACAAGCATTAAATATTCCATTCTTATTACTGGTGCTATCTCCACTCACAATTTTCAAAAACTACAAACCTTGTAGAAGAAAATCTGCAGATGAACAACAGCTGCACACTGGACTAAATATTTATAGGTTCATAGGTTCATACTAGGCTATCTGCCCGAGGGCATTTACAAGCCTAGCCCATAGTTTTGTGGCTTACGCCACCCCTTTAGTATGGGGAACTATACCCATTATTTTGCTGTGCCTCTGTCGAGCAGTGACACTGAGGCAATCCCTGGGGTATATCTGCGATCTCCCATCCATTGGTCAAGATTTCTCTTGAACAAGGCCAGCGAGGTGCTCTGCCTCACATATACCGGGATTTTGTTCCACAGCATAGGGAGTCTTTGGGTGATGAATCTATCCCTCCAGCACATCCTATTAATAGCCGTGTCGAGGTTTAAGTCTCCCGCCCTTGTGGTTCTGACAGATCTAGATTTTTTGAGGTGAAGCATATTCATCAAATCTGGGTTTGACATGGCCTTGTATGTTAGGCAAAGGTCACCTCTGAGCAAGCGGTGGCGACTGAATAGAGCTGGAGTTCTTTCAGTCGGGCAGCATAGGACAGATGTTTGAGACCCTTTATCCTTTTGGTGAGGAACTTTTGTGGCCTCTCCAGCTGCTGCAAGTGTCGGGTCAGATACATTCCGAATGGGGAATTGTACTCAATCATTGGTCTGATGAGTGATGAGTATAGGGAGACTATGACCTCCCTTGATCTAGATGAGAATCCCTTCATGATAAGGTGGGCAATGTAGAAGGTCTTCCTAACTACTTTAGCTACATGGGTGTCGAATGACAGACTACTATCAACCTGGGTCCCCAGGTCCCTGATAACTTCTTCTGTGCTCAGTGGATTGCCACCTATTTGGTAGCTAGGGGTAACCTTGTTTTTCCCGAAGGGTATGACTATGCATTTTTGGCATTTAACTTTAGGCCATGGCTCTGGCACCAGTTATCCGTTTCTGTGAGACCCTTCTGAAGGATATCTGTGTCAGATGTGTTTTCTACTATGGCCCAGTTTGCAGTCATCTGCAAACTTTGTCAGCCATAACCCTCCTGTGTTTGCTTGTACCGGAAAAGTAGATGCCAAACAAGAGTGGGCCCAGGACTGAGCCCTGTGGTACACCACTTGTGACAGGCTTTGAGTCTGACATGGCGCCAGCAGCTCTGACCCTGTGGGTTCTGTCACTCAGCCAGTTTGCAACCCATCTTGTGATGTATGGGTTAACATTTAAGCTGATGAGTTTTTCAATGATACCCGAGTGGGGTATTGTATCGAAGGCCTTCGCCAGATCGAGGTAGGCTGTATGGACTGCCTTTCCCTCATCAATGGCTTTGGTGACTGTTTGAAAAAGTCAACCAAGTTTAGAAGGCATGATCTGCCTTTGACAAAGCCAAACTGGGATGGATCCAAAGTCTGCAAATTCCCTATGTCTTTATTTATGAGGTCCATTATGATCCTATCCATGGCTTTGCAGATAAGGCTTGTCAAGCTAATGGGCCGGTAATTTCCAGGGTCGGTGGAGGCACCGCCTTTGTGAAGTGGGACCACAGTTGCAGTGCGCCACTCCTGGGTACGTATCCAGAGGTAAGACTATGATTAAACAGCTGTCCTAGCTGTGGGTTTAATTCCTCGTTGAGTTCGTGGAGCACACAGCCGGGGACACCATCAGGCCCATGGATGCTGTGTTTTTTGCTTTGGAGAGAGCAGTTCTCACTTGGGCGTTGGAGATGTTTGGGGGCTGCAATCGCTTGGTATAGATATCTCTCCTTTTGGGGAGGGGAGAAGTTTGCACTGAACCTGTCAGCCAGTATGTTGGCAATGTCTGTAGGATCAGTAATCTTCACATCATTTTGAACTAGTTCTGAGCATATCTGGGAGTTTCCTCCCAGGTTTCTAACATAGCTAAAGAAGGCCTTATGATTGTCTTTTGAGTCTTTAGCTATTTTTCTCTCAAAATTTGCTTTGGATGATTTTATGAGAGCTCTTAGTTTTTTACTTATAGTGATCAAGGGTGTCTTACCTTTTAAGGATTTTGCTCTATCTTGTAGTAGCTTCCTCCTTTTGTTGTAGAGTTTGTTTATGGCTGGGGTCCATCAGACTGGACGCTTGCCTTTGGTACAAAGAGTCTTTGTTTTGCTTGGGATTGCCTTATCCATGCAGTCCTGCAGGTGCTGGTAGAAGGCATTTGTAAGTGATTCAGCGGCATGAGTACTGTTTTCCGCCGGCTCGGGGGCCTTAAAGGAGACCACACTAGTCTTTAGAAGTGTGAAGTCGGATTTCGAGAAGTTCTTTACTGTGGTCTTTTTTATTTCAGGTGGGGGTGGGATGAGGACCTCCAGCAAGATTAGTTTGTGATCTGATCTCACCAGTGAGGGGTATACTTCTGGTGTTGAACATTGTGCTCCCATGTTCGTGATGATGAGATCAAGTATGTTTTCTCCTCTTGTGGGGATGGTGACTAGTTGTTCCATGGCATCTGAGTTTATGAATTCCAGGAACTTTTGGGCTAGGGTGTTTGGGCTTGAATAGTGTTCCCAGTCTATATTAGGGTAATTGAAGTCACCTAGTATGATGGTGTTTGGTGATACATTTATCCCCTCTAGTGTTTTCAGGAAGGCCATGTGAGGTTCCTGAGTTTGTGAGGGTGGCCTGTAACATGCTACAATTTGCAGAGCAGTCTTGCCTATGGTTAATTGCACCTGGATGGTCTCCGATGCATCGTGCGTTGCCACCAGTCTTGAGGTGTGGGTGTCCTTGATGAATATGGATACCCCCCCCTCCTTTCTTGGTATTGTCCGGATTTTGGGGCCGGAACGCATGATATGAGGTAAAATCTGATAGTGCTGGGGTGCTCTCAGGAGCCTTGAACCAGGTTTCTGTCACAGCACAGACATCGATGTTCTCCATACTGAGAAGGGCCTTGAGTGCGTGCATTTTGAGATTTAGACTTCTGGCATTGAGCAGCATTACCCTTAGTTTTTTCCTTTTTGTGTTCTAGGGTGGTAGGTTTAGAATTTGAGCCTTGCCTAAAAAAGGCACTATGGGGGTGGCAAGAGCCTTTGCCAATATCCGGAATCCCAGGGGTGACAGGTGCAAGCCGTCCCTTGAGAAGCAGCGTGGCTTGTCCAGCATGTCATCCCAGGCAGACAGACATTGGATCCCCTTTGAATGACACCAGAGTTTAAGCCAATTGTTAAAGCTGATCATCTTATCTCTGTATTGTGGCATCATTCTTGGTGAAGGTAGGATACTGCTCAAGGTCAGGGTCATACCTGCCTGGGCTACATAATCAGAGAGCTCCTCAATGTCTCTTTTCATGTAGTCCAAGGAGGTACGTCTCAGGTCGTTTACACCAGCGTGGACAATGACTGAGTCGTATTTGTACCTGCTGTTGAGAGACCTGAGCGCTTGCATTATGTGGCGGATTCTAGCGCCCGACAGGCAGCTTACTGTGACCTGCTCCTTACTCAGTCTGGTGAGCGGGACGTCAGTGTGTCTGATTATGGAGTTATGCCTGACTATGGAGTTATGCCTTACAAATAATGAAGTTGGATGGCTATCCATTTTGCCCAGGGTAACCTTTGTCGGTATGCTTGCTGATAAGTTAATTATTTTCTAATACTGCAGAGTTTTTAAACACCTGATCTTATTTAAACATATTTCAGAAAATATTTTACTTACTTCTTCATTTTTTGCATACGAATATAATATGCATTTCCACATCACCATTTTCCTCACTCAGGTAGTACCTTCTGCATGACAGGTGGAGCAGTGTATTGCTCCCTTCCTTACATTAGGCTGCTTAACATTCTATCTATCATCTCCATTAAATTCAGGATTTTTCTTTTGCAAAAGGCAAAGTGCTGCTGCAAAGGTGTTGCCATACCTCTCAACTCTTAGAGCAAGAATCTGGACAAAGCAACAAATCATGAAAGGGCAAAGGCCTAAAAATAGGGACACTTTTAAAATATTGCCCTTACAAACTTAGAACAGTGATAGAATAACCATTACCAGGCTATAATTCATACCACACCTTTTGGTCACCTAACCCGGACCAAAACACTAAAGGCGGTGTGTCCATATTCATAAAGGATATTCGCACCTCCAGGCTAGTTGCTCAACATAATGCATCTGAAATTATCCAAGTACAACTAACACTGGGCAATACTGCAATCCAGGTTGTAGCTTGCTACAGATCCCCTGCCATGCCCCAGGATGCTTACTTCACATTTCTTGATATACTGGATAATATTAAGGTACAACTCAATACTCTAATAATTGGAGATTTCAACTACCCCACCATCAACTGGGAAAACTACTCATGTACTAACTCATTTGCTCAATGTTTTCTGAAATTCATAAATTCCAGTGTCCTGGATCATAGGTTAATAGGTTCATTGGTAGGTACTAAGCTATCGGCCCAAAGGCCTAAGTAAGCCTAGCCAACAAGGTTCCCTTGCTTACGCCACCCAAGAAAGTTAATTTCCTATTCCCCTGTCAAGCAGAGCCACAGAAGTTATCCCTGGGGTGTATTTCCTATTTCCCATCCACTCATCAAGATTTTTCTTGAAGAGTGCTAATGAGGAACTTTGCTTGACATAGACGGGTAGC
Source organism: Protopterus annectens (assembly GCF_019279795.1). NCBI lineage: Eukaryota > Metazoa > Chordata > Ceratodontiformes > Protopteridae > Protopterus > Protopterus annectens. The sequence goes on from NC_056746.1 coordinate 233,871,729, forward strand.
TTGTTCCAGAGTATAGGAAGTCTCTGGGACAGGAATCTATCCCTCAAGCATGTTCTGTTTATTGTGGTGACACGGTTTAGGTCCCTAGAGCATGTAGCTCGGAGGGATTTCTTTAGGTGTAGCATGTCCAACAGCTCTGGGTTTAGCATAGCTTTATATGTTAGGCAGAGATCTTCTCAGAGTAGGCGATATGCTACAGAGTAAAGCTGGAGTTTTTTGAGACAGTCAGTGTAGGACATCTGTTTGAGGCCAGTAATCCTCTTTTATGAGGTACTTCTGTGGCCTTTCCAGCTGCTGCAGATGTCTTGTGAGGTACATTCCAAAAGGGGTGCTGTACTCTATAATGGGTCTAATGAGTGCTGAGTAGAGGGGAGCTATGACCTCTTTTTTCCTGGATGAGAACCCTTTTGTGATGAGGTGTGCCACATAGAAGGATTTCCTGACTACTGTGGCAATGTGATTATCAAAGGAGAGACTACTGTTCACCTGGGTCCCAAGGTCTCTTATCACACATTCGGTGTTAAGTAGACTGCCGTTTATGTGGTAGTTCATGGGTACAGAGTTTTTACCAAAGGGGATGACAATGCACTTTTTGGCATTGCACTTGAGGTCATGCGTCTGACACCAGGCATCTGTCTCATACACGAGTGCATGGACCATGCCATCCCCAACAGAACCAAGACACTATCCTCCAAAAAAAGGAAGCCAATCTGGTGGTCCCCTGCCATAAACAAACTCTACAATAGAAGGAAGAAGCTGTTACAAAAAAAAAGAGTAAAATCCCATGATTGCAGGAACTCCATGGTCAGTCTCATTAAGAAGCTGAGATCCCTCATAAAATCCACCAATGCTAGTTATGAAAATAAAATCACCACTGATTCTAAAGACAACCACAAAGCATTCTACAGCTATGTCAAGAATCTCAATGGCAACACTCAGATCTGCTATGAGCTACAGCACAATGGCACTAGATTTACAGAACCAATGGATATTGCCAACATCCTGGCAGACAGGTTCAGTGCAAACTTTACCCCCCACCCCACCCTCCAAAGGGCCTATCTCCATCCTGGAAGAATCAAAGGCCTCTGTAATCACAGATGCACAGGTAAAGACCGCACTCTCCAAAGCCAAGAACACAGCATCCATGGGTCCAGACAACATCCCAGGCTGCATTCTGCAGGAAGTACAGAATGAACTGGCACCCCACCTAAGTACCATGTTCAACCATAGCTTCAGTCCAGGCTTTGTGCCTACTGAATGGTGCACAGTGATGGTTATCCCACTCCACAAAGGGGGTACCACCACAGACCCCAGAAACTACAGCCCCATTAGCCTGATGAGCCTGGTCTGCAAGGCCATGGAATGCATCATCCTGGAGCTTACAAACAAAGACATAGGTAACCTCCAAACTCTGGAGCCTACTCAGTTTGGGTTTGTAAAAGGTAGATCATGCCTCCTAAACCTGATTGACTTCTTTAAAGCAGTCACCAGAGCCATGGACGAGGGTAAGGTGGTGCACACAGCCTATCTTGACCTCGCCAAGGCTTTCAACACCATCCCGCACTCTGGTATTATAGATAAACTCACTAGACTGGGCATAAATCCCTATGTCACAAGATGGGTGGCCAACTAGCTCACTGACAGAACCCACACAATGAAAGTAGCCGACTCCAAATCTGACTTCAGACCAGTGGCAAGTGGAGTACCGCAGGGTTCGGTCCTGGGTCCTCTCCTGTTCTGTATCTACTTCTCAGAAGTCCAGGATAATGCAGCTGGTCTCTGGCTGATGAAGTTCACAGACGACTGCAAACTAGGAGCCATAATAGAATTACCTAAGGATGTGGACATTTTACAAAGAGGCCTCACTGAGACTGATGCTTGGTGTCAAAGCTATGGCCTTAAGCTCAATGCCAAGAAGTGCATTGTCATCCCCTTTGGGAAAAACACCATACCCATGAACTACCACATAGGCAGTAGCCTACTAAACACCGAAAGTGTGATAAGAGACCTTGGGACACAGGTGAACAGTAGTCTCTGCTTTGATAATCACGTCGCCACAGTAGTCAGGAAATCCTTCTACATGGCACACCTCATCACAAAGGGGTTCTCCTTCAGAAATAAACAGGTCATTGTTCCTCTCTACTCATCCCTCATCAGACTCATTATAGAGTATGACACCCCATGTGGCATGTACCTCACAAGACATCTACAACAACAGAAATACCTCACAAAGAGGATTACTAGCCTCAAACAGATGCCATATCCAGACTGTCTCAAAAAACTCCAGCTCTACTCCGTCGCATATTGTCTACTCAGACACGACCTCTGCCTAACATACAAAGTCATGCCTACCCCAGACCTGATGGACATGCTACACTTAAAGAAATCCCAATCTCTCCGAGCCACACGGTCCAGGTATCCAAACCTTGTCATCACAATAAACAGAACATGCTGGAGGGCTAGATTCCTGTCCCAAAGACTTCCCATGCTCTGGAACAGGCCACCCATTCATGTCAAACAAAGCTCCTCATTAGCCCTCTTTAAGAAAACTTTTGACAACCGGCTGGGAAGCAAGAAATTCACTCCAGGGATCACTTCTGTGGCTCTGCTCGACAGGGGCACAGGAAAATAATTTTCTTGGGTGGTGAAAGCCAGAGAACCTTTTTGGCTAGGCTTATATAGGCTCTAGGCCGATAGCCTAGTACTTACCTATGAGCCTATGAATAAGAGGTGTTGCATTAGCATGAATTTTCTGAAAGATATAAAGGCTGAAATTTGGATGCCTGCCATTCTTTTCTGACTTAATTTCTCAATGATTTCCATTGATTTTCCAGAAAACCACAACAGACCAAAAATATGATTAAAAAATCTGGACATTCTGTGAAAATCTGGACAGTTGAGAGGTATGGGTGTTGCTATTTAACTCAATAAAGTCTGGCCTTACATGAATGCATTGAACAGTACTTGGTGGAGCTCTCACTGTTATCCTGAACAGTTTTATAATAGCATTATATATACATAAGTTCTACTTTGTTAAGCTTGCCTAATATTGTTAGAGTGTGTGTTTTTCTGTGATTGTCATTTTATAATTTATTGGAACTAGGTCATGGCTAAAAATAAATAAATATGTTTTACAATAATTTAATGGTCTTCTTAGGGTTGCTTGGGCAAGGATTATGTAGCTCTACTTCGTTTTGACTTTCTGAAGATTTTTAATTAATGTATGCTCTTACTTTAAAATGGGAGTTCCATTTTACGTAATTAATTGATACGTTGATGTTCACATTTAAAAGCATTTGAATTTGCTTTTTGGTTTGTCTGAAGAAGGAAAAGCACAGTCTGTTTCCGAAAGCGCTAACACTATTAAATAGTTCTATTCAACGCAGCTCTTATTCGTCTTGGTTTTTTGGTTTATCAATATGTTCTACAATAATACTGACAAGCTATTTAACTGTGGTCATAAGTCCACCTTCTTCTCATTTCCTCATGTGAAGGATAATTCATTTGCATCCTTATCCAGAATGCATTTTCATGATTTGGAAGGAAATCACAAATAATGACCTGAAAACTGATTGCCTCCTCAGTTATTGTCCTTCATTCATTTTTCAAACGGTCTCATACAGCCTAGCATACAAATTCCTATATAACTAAAACCACCATCAGCAATAAATTGTTACTTCTCCCCTAAAATTTAAAAATAGAATGCGAGTGCTACTGTATATCTCATCAGAATACTAATTAATAGAGCTATCAGGAAGGGCCTAGATCCCACGATCTGGAAAAGGGATAGGTTCATAGGTTCATAGGTAGGTACTAGGCTATTGGCCCTAGGGCCTATACAAGCCTAGCCAAACCTAGCCAAAAATGTACCCTGGCTTTCACCACCCAAGAAAATTATTTTCATGTGCCCCTGTCAAGCAGAACCACAGAAGTGATCCCCGGGGTGAATTTCCTATTACCCATCCAATCATCAAGATTTTTCTTGAAGAGTGTTAATGAGGAGCTCTGTTTGACATAGATAGGTAGTCTGTTCCAGAGTATGGAAAGTCTCTGGGACAGGAATCTATCCCTCCGGCATGTTCTGTTTATTGTGGTGGCAAGGTTTAGGTCCCTAGAGCGTGTAGCTCGGAGGGATTGGGATTTCTTTAAGTGGAGCATGTCCAACAGCTCTGGGTTTGACATAGCTTTGTATGTTAGGCAGAGATCGCCTCTGAGAAGGCGATATGCGACGGAGTAAAGCTGTAGTTTTTTGAGATGATCTGCATAGGGCATCTGTTTGAGGCCAGTAATCCTCTTTGTGAGGTATTTTTGCGGCCTTTCCAGTTGTTGTAGATGTCTTGTGAGGTACATACCAAAAGGGGCGTTGTACTCTATAATGGGTCTATTGAGTGATGAGTAGAGGGGAACAATGACCTCTTTTTTTCTGGATGAGAAACCTTTTGTGATGCTTTGTTCCCCTGTATAAAGGGGGCTCTTCATCTTATCTCTTTATCAGAAATCCTTGAAAAAAGAGTATTTATTCACTGCAGATCCTAATAAAATTCTGTTTTATGTCACACTTACAACATGGTTTCAGGCCTTACCATGTTGCCCTAGTTGATATTGTAGAATGCACTGGCAATCATTTAGGTCACATAAACAAAGCTGAAGTATTTTTCTTGGTCCTTTCTAAATCATCTGAAACTAAAGTTCATGTTATATTTTTTTTAGGTCCTGGGTAACTATTTATTCACTGCTTACCTTGAGGACTGACACCTTGCTATTAAACAGAACAGTGTCATTTCATACCACCACATGTGATTATTTCAGATTCTCTTGGCTCAGGACTCCTTTTTATAATCTTTGTAAATAACATGGTCTGTTACTTGGAAAATGCAAGATTGATTCAATGACCTTAGCAGCCCCGACCACCTTACTCATGCATGCTAACCCTAACCCTGACACTGCCCCTGTCCCTAACCCTAACCCTACACTTTAACTTAAGAAACCCCCTTTCCTTAACAGTATCCCAAGATCAAATTTGTCTGAATTGTGATACTGTTAGGATATGAATTAAGAGATCAGAATGAAACTGTTTTCTTTTTCAGTTTCTTGCTTTTTGGAGGTTTTTTTTTTTCTGTTTGGGTATGTTTAGTTTTAAACTGCCAACATTGATGTATTTTACAATATTTCTGCAGTTTGGTTGTCTGTCATATAATCATAAATATATAGACAGAGACAGAGAGAGATAGAGATTACAACATATGTTTTCTTTTTCAGTTTTTCACCCACAGGTTTAATGGCTATATTACTCATTGAGCTTGACTCATACATCTCTCAGAAGGGATCCCACACTTACTACTAACCTGCTGGTCCTATTCATTATACAGTTTCACTCTCACCACTGACATTCTATTCTGTATTTATAAACATATCCAGTTTACTCATTTACTGATTGATATGCTTGCATATTTAATAACCCCACAAAATAAAAAGATAAATGACATCCAAAGGGAAAAAAAAACAACCAAAAATAGCATGGGCCAAAAAGAAGGCCTCATTCCAAAAGCAAACACAGACCAAGCACCTTAATCTGTATTTGTTTCTGGAAGAAATCATTTTTATTAGATGGTGTATCTGCTAGTGTTCTTTATTTGGATGAGACACTTGCAGTTAAAACATCCAGCCTCTTTGTTAATTTGTCTGAATGAAACTAGTATTGTTTACCTTACAGTTTCCCATCACACATTTTAAATTACCTTATACACCATGGCATGTGGTGCCTCCAGAACCATCCTGCATTTACTTTCTATTTGGTATCTGTTTTATGGTACCAAATTTAAAATGAAAACCTTTGTGAAATACTATTTTTCTCAATGTGGCAACACTGAAACTGTGTCTTTAGTTATGTCAGTGTAGGGACTGTGTGTGAGTGCATCCATAGTCCTTAAGGGACACACCACAGCATATGCATGGATTCCTGTCAATTGAAGTCTATATATGCATCCCACACTATTCTTCAAGTGATGTCAGCCAGAGATATAATAGAATTATGGGTATTCTTAATAAAAAGTTTACAAAGCTTTCTTATTCAGAAACCGCCCACAAAGATTTGGTAAGATGGGGTGGAAAATACTTTGCGGCACTTAAGTTATAAAGATCCACACAGTGTATAAACTACAGTGGTATACTTTTAACTTGATGTGTTCTGTTTTTTTCTCTTATTTCACTTGTTTTGTATCAGAATTTCTTGGCATTAGTGTAGAAGAATTTGCATACTTCCTGGCAATGGATGAAATTGGTCTATGTTGATCGCTATCCCTGTCATAAAACAAGCAAGCAAGCAAACAAACAAACAAATAAGTGCATTTCCACACTGGGCAAAGCAGTATCAGAGTAATGTCTTGTAACCAGTAACAACTTTATCTCCTTACCAGCCTCTGTAGATCTAACCCCCCCCCCCCCTATATGCCAATAAAACTTCTAAACAATCCCTTCCAGGACAGTTAAATTGGTGCAGGGTCCAATAAAAATTATCAAAGGAGAAAATGTTCATTGATATAAACTCAGTGAACTAGCAATATATCAAAATACTTAACATTAAACAGGTATTTTTTTGCAGAGGGAGCAAGTCATTTTGTAATTCCACACCCCTTTAATTAAATGTACCAGTTTTATAGTTGTACAGCTTTAGAGAAAGGGGCAAACCCTTGCACACCTGCAGAAACACTTCTTTACATTTTAATGTTCCATTGTTGTCAATTAATCTAGCTCATTTTGTTGAACTCCAATTCAGCAGTCAATTGACTTTCACATAGCTGAAAAAAGACACTGGATTTCATACATATTTAGTAATTTCCCTCTCATTTTAGGCACCTTGTGGCAGTGCAATTTAATACTGAATATGTTGCCAGTTTTGTGATATGAGCATCTCCCTTCTAGAAGATTTGCTAGATACCAGAATTCATTTCAAACAGGTTATTTGATTAAATCTGTGGTCTCAATAATACAGTTATATACTTTCTGAAATAAAGTATCCCTTACCTGAAAGAGACAGATCGGACTCCAGGGCTTGTAGCCACTGTCTTCCCTCTGCTTGAAATGTGCAGCCCATGGTCCCCTTCTATATGTTGACTTGGCAGAATCCTCCCCACAACGTCAATATTCATTACTCCAAAAAAGTAACTGAAGGGCTAAAGTGTAAAGGATACAAAATGTTCCAGGACTTTGGCTCTTGATAAGTTTCACTGATGTACCAAGTATGACAGCCTCATTTGCAGTACTAGGAGAAACTGTTAGGAAGATTATTATGTTTTCTTAATACTGTAAAATCATTTATTTCACTGTCACTGTAAGTAGCTAATAAAGAGAACCAAAGGTGAGAGCTTTAAATATTTGCATGTGTGTGTGTGTGTGTGTGTGTGTGTGTGTGTGTGTGTGTGTGTGTGTGTGTGTGTGTGTGTGTGTGTGTGTGTGTGTGTGTGCGTGCATACACTTGTGTGTGCACCTGCAGTTATTCACAAGTATTTCACACTACAAATAGTAATACAAAGGATTTAAGTAAGACAACAAAGTTAGAATTATTCTCCTCCTAGACACATATTTTGAAATCGCTGTGGCAACCCCTAACCGGGAAAAGCCAAAAAGACAAACAACAACAACACATATTTTGAAGTGTGCTATTCTACTAATTCCAAGCTTTTATTCATCTGGAAAAAATGTGCTGTTTAAGTAAACAAAAAAAGTACAACAGCTAAAAAGTGATGGTTAGTTCATAGTTTGTTAAAGTTTTTTTTTTTCTTTATGGATACATATGGAACATATGTAAACATGACAAACATTAGTCATGTACATAACACATTTCATATTTAATTGTAAACTGTACAAACTGAATAAGCATTCATGTCAGTTGTCAGACTCAAACTTAGGTTTGATAAAACAAGTTATGTGTAAAGTTCATCTGTGAATCATTATGATAGTATCTGTTTATATGTTACTTTTTTATTTTCTTCCCAGCAAGTTTATATGATAGATGCATAAAGCCTTTCACTAACAGTGCCACTGTGATTACTTATCATGACTGAATCACATATACAAGGAATGGACAATGATAATCCTGCTCCCTAACAGCAGAATTCACTGCTGCTGTAGAGTATTGCAGCATAATTTATTGTAGTTTTATGCTGGACATCTAATATACTGTACCTCCCTTCCTTCTCTGATTACCTGCTTAAATCAGTTCAGGACTGACAGGGAACCAGAATCTCTCCCTGCACTCACCAGGTCCAAGGCACAGAAACTTTATCCTGGATAGGACATTAGTCTATTGCCTGTTATTCATATTGGATACTGCGTTTTTACCCAGGTTGTAACTGAAAAATATCCATTTTGATTAGTCCACCTAAATAAAGGGAGGAGAAAGACAGTAGGGTCTACAAAGGATTTGCTAGATATACTGTTTTTGTCATCTTGCCTGCATATTATATTTGTATGCATGTTCATTTTATGTGCTGCACTATCAAGGGAGGTGTAGCATTCTGTTTTGGATAAATGTTAGGATATCACAGGAGTATCTGTGTTCCTAAAGTATTTGAAGGAGGAGTGAAGGACTCATGTACAGTATAACAATGTCAGTCTATGCAACTGCAGACTGATCTTTCGTTAGAAAGTCAGTCTTCTTAAAGCTGCACATTGCTGTTGGGCCTTGCACAGGAACATATGGTCAATGCTTCAGTATAAATTACAGTGGATCCCCCTGAACAACAGCTGGTAAGTAAAGAGTATAATCCAAGTAATATGGTTTCAAGATTAGTAGACAAAGGACAAGGTCACCATGTTTCCTACTTTTGAGCCATTAAGCTCTATCCATACTAATGTTCAAATGCCGCTCAGAAATTGATAGCATCAGCCTAAATATTTTGTCCAGATGTTTACGGAGGGATGTTTGTTTGCTGAGGCTGAGAAGAAAGGGGGGAAAATCATAAACTGAGTTTGCAATAAGGGCATCCTTACAGAGCACACTTCTGACTTTGAAGTTGAGATACCTTGAGAACTAGTGAAATAATTTAGCATCTATATTGATTTAACCATTCAGAAGCGGAAGATGGTAATAGGTGGTGACGTGTAGCTCCAGCCAGATAATAGGTTTTCTGCATAGTTTCAACAAAAATACCATTGGATCTGATTACTTTCATTGATATTTATTGTTTCATTTTCTTTAATTAATATTTTATTATTTAGTCGAGTTAAATTTATTATTTCATTTTCTTTCATTGATTCTGATTACTTTCCAATAAGAGACAGTTTAGAATGTTGGTGAGAAATCTCACATATCAAATTCTTTGTTTTCTAGAGGTTGATATCTCATAAGTCATTAATTAAATCATGCAAGGAGATTGGCAAAGTTAACCTGTAATGTCTGTTTACTTGTATTTTGGAAGGTTGATGCCCTAATACCACTAGTTTGTCGGCAAACAAATATTTTTAAGGACTATAAAGTCGGCCAGGAGCTGATAAATAAAGGGTTAAAAACAGTAGGCCCTGGAAATATCCACAGGGGACACCTTTGTAAACAATGAAAGAAATAGATCAAGTTTTTTCAGATGTTAATCAAAATATGCAGTCACACATTTAACTGTGGAACCTTTCACAGTTGTCTGTGGAAAGCCCTATGCCAGCAAGAATAAAAAGAGACTCGGGTAATAATCAGTTAAATGAAATAATTTGGTTAAGTGGGCGAAGACATGTCCTGCCATGAGATCCATTTCTGTATTTGCACTAATGTAATGTCTTAGAGGTCAAACAGCCATCATAATGTGATGTTCTTGTCTGAAACCATACTGGTCACTGGATACTTTTGCAGTTATCTAGCAACAGACTTATCTACAATTTTGACAAGGTCAAGAACCATCAATACTGGTCTACAGTGGCCAGGAATTATGAATCCCATATTTGGTTTTAGGAAGTGGTAGATTTCATCTTTATGGCTGAAGGATCAGCTTGGAGGCCTAGGGAAAGGTTTATAACATGTGTAAAAGTCTCAAAGGTAAAGAAGAGCATATCTTCAAAGCAGAGGTACTCAGCTCCTGGATTACTAGTGTCCATAAGTACCAGTAGGAGATAGAAGACCTGGCCACAAAAAAAGTAGAAGGGAAGGGTATGCCACTCAAGATTTTTTAAGACTGTTAAAGGCTCATTGCAATGTGAGTGAGTCTAACTGGGGCACCACATGGAGTAGTGAATTCCTTCAAAAGAAACTATACTGATTTACTATTCTAGTAGTAAAGTCACTGGGTACAGAAAGCAATGGACCATCATGGTGTTTGCTCTCATCTGCAGTAGTGCACATCTTCCGTGTAGTATCCCTTCAGTATGGTCATCACCACTGCTTGTTTGTATCACAGGAACACTGCCTTATACTTCAGACAGAATTTTTGCAGAGTAGCCTGACTGTCTTAAAAAGTCCATCAGCCATGAGACTATGGCCTTCTGATCAGATCATATTTATCTAAGCTTAAAGAGGTGCTGGAATTTCACTAATGAACCCCCATATCTAACATGTGAAAGAAAATGGATATACTATATCTGAGTGAGAATGCTGATTTAAGAGGTGAGAGTAGCACAGATGTTACTTATCATTAAGAATAACAGTCCAATGGACTCATTGTCCAGTAGCTTAAGCTGCCTCTCATTTGTAGAATCACTGAGGGAAATAAGAATTTATTTGAGGATTGATATGCTTGTAAGACCATGTTATCATACTGGTCACTCATTGCAGGAGGTAGCATAGTGATAGTATACACAAGAACCAAGTTTTGCCCCGTGGGTTCTTTCACTACTTGGGTGCAAGTATAGCAATTTATCATTGTTCCACAAAAAAGGAAGGTTATGTTAAAGTCTAAGAGCAGAGTAAAACTGGTCTTCTTGGAACAAGACAAAACATTCCCTGAGAGGTTCCTTATGTCTACTTTCTGCAGATGGTGGGGGATACAACCCAAATAAAGAGTTTAACATCTAAGGTGATCTCCACCACCATTCATTCAGGGTCTCATTCATGACTTTACTATCAGAATTTTACAAAATCATAATACAAGGGCATTTATTCATCATTAATACCTACACAGTCCTACTATCAAGTCTAGTTTTCAAATAAGAGTGAAGCTATATAATGATATGTGACCCAAATAGAGAGTCATTTATTAAACAGGATTGCTAATATCAGGGTTAAGTTGTAATCTAAGTGAGCAAATTTACCATTATCTGCCCTATGGATTGATTCTTTGAATAACAGGTGAAGCAAGAACTTTTATGTTTCTCTCACGCAGATCATGGTAAGGTTACAGTCCCCCAGCCATGAGGAGAAGATTGAAAAGAAATAGCAACACACTAGAAATATTTTGGAAATTTTATGAAAATATGTATAAAGCAGAGAAATTCAGAATTCATGAAAAAGTACAAATGGAAACATTTATGGAAGAATTAAATATGCCAAGGTTAGAGGTAGATGAAGCTCAATTACTAACAGTTAAGATATGAGAAGATGATATAAAAATGGTGATGTATAACCAATCTACAGGAAAGTCCCCAGGAATAGATAGTATTCCTGTGGAAGTTTGGAAGCTTGGAGGGAGAAGTGATAAAGATCTGGAAGGTTTTGTTTAATAATATTTTAAGAGGAGGAGAAGCACCAGCATCCTAAAAGAAAGCAGTGGAAGCTGTAATACCTAAAGATGGTAAAGACCCATCATATCCAGCTTCATACAGGCCTATTTCAATTCTAAACCATGATTATAAAATGTTTATGTCTACAATGGCTAAAAGAATGGTAAAGGTGATGCCAAAGTTGATAGACATGGATAAATGTGGTTTTGTGGAGGGGAGGCAAACATTTAACAAAATTAACATAACACTGACAATCCAGAGGAAGCTGAATGTAAGAAAACACCACTGCTGTTGGTGGGTCTTGATGCACACAAAGCATTTGAAGAGAAATCTGGGATTTTACAAGCAGGGCAATGGAAGCATTTGCATTCCCTGATAAAATTATAAAGTTGATTAAGAGAATATCTGAGGGATCGGAGGCAAAATTTAAGGTAGGTGGGTTCCTCTCTGATAATTTCTGCTTGAACAGAGGAACAAGGCAAAGGTGTCCTTTTTCCCCTTTGTTATTTGCGTTACATTTAGAACCACTGGCAAAGAAAATAAGGGACTCAGAAATTGAAGAATATAATTAGTATGGTAGTCAAGAAAAGCTAGTTTTATTTGCGGATGATATTATTTTATACCCGATAAAACAAAAACAGGACATTTCAGTGTTGTGAAATATTTTGAGACACTTTCAGGTCTTTACAAGATACAAAATGAATGAAGCTAAAACAAAGGCAATGAATGTAAATTATTTACCCACAAATGAATTGGTTCAGCAATATCCATATTTATGGGGACATGATAAAATGGAGTATGGATTAAAAATTATTCTGTTGTGGCAGCTAAGGATATGTGGGAAAAGACTAGACAAAAGATAATATAAAAGCTGAAAAACTGGAAGTTCTGTTTTATGGCTATGGACAGCAAGATACAGGCAGTTAAAATGTTTTTAATCCCTTTAGTTTTATACACAGGTCAAGCATATTTTTATTAACCAGACGAGAAGTTATGTATAGCAATTAATAAAGAGCTGAAGAATTTTATCTGGAAGGATAAGACGGCAAGATTCAAGTGGGCTAAACTAATTTTTCCAATAGAACAAGTTGGTTTGGGATTACCTGATTTGAAGGGGTATTTCAGTGCTACACAGTTAAGTCTCCTATACATAGCACAAGCAGAAACCTATAATTCAAAGTGGAAAGGGATGATGAGGAAACAGGGGGGAAGCTTAAGATATAAGGAAAGACTGTGATTTTGGATTCAGATCCTAAAGGTGAATAACAATAACTATACAGAATATTATATTCATAAAGTAGCAGAAAATATTCTAAGAACTAAGTAAACATGGGAATGGAGAAAAGAGATTCTGCTGATAGGGATGACTCTAATTAGGGATACAGACAATAGGCAAGAGGCTGTAATTTATTGGAGAAAATTGGCAAAGGAGCAAAGGCACTGAGGGCAAATAATTAGAGAGGGAAAAATAATAGAATGGGAAGAGGTCAAGAATTTATTTAGACTGCAGACTACAGAATGCCTTCCCTATCAAGGACTGATATCAGAGTATAGACAAACAGAAAGAAATAGGGAAATCTTAAGTGAAAGACTAGCACTGGTAGAATATTTAGTGGAATCTAGAACAGAAGCTGCTGTTAAAAAGGGGATAATTAGTGGAGCATATTGCATAACTATAAGAATCAATCAGAAGAGGTTAGAAAGCAGTGGGAAATGAGACCGGACAAGCAATTCACAAAGAAATTATGGGGGGATATATGTTTGTCTCCCAAATGTGCAACAAAGTCTAGAAGACTTAGAATCTTTGCTTGGAATGTTTACATAAGTATTTTTGTACCCCAAGTAGACTCCAAACAAATTTCCCTCAGGTAGTTAGCAAATGTTGGAGGTGTAATGGGAAAGAAAAAGGTAATTGAGAACATATTTTGGGGGAGTGTAATGAGTTGGCAGACTTTAAACATTCCCTGAAGACTATTCTATCAGAAATATTTGGTAAGCAAATTCATATTACTAAGGAAATTATGTTTTGAGCTATGTTACAGAATCAGAATTGCCTAGACATTGTAACGCATTGTTGAGTCTAATTATGGTGGAAGTCAAAAAAGTAATTACTACAAAATGGAAATCAAAATCTAAACCAACTGTACTAGAAATAGTGAACATAGTAACAGAGATAAAACAACTGGAAATGGGATCTTTAGAAAAGGGCAGGAGTAAATTCCATTGAAAAAATGAGAATTGTGGGAACAATACATACAGAGTAACATTATGGAGGAGAAATGAGGTCTAAAATAAGGCAGGATTTGAATGAGTTATGTAATTTTTGAATAACAATGACTGGATAGATCATAAGTGATGTATAATTTTTCCAACAAAAAATATGTCAATATGGTTTGTTGTCATTTATATAAATGTATCATTGCCTGTGTCATAAGTGATAATTTAATAAAGATGTTTCTTGTTTAAAAAAAAAAAGAAAAGAAATAGCAACACCATCCATAAATGATTTGTTGCTTTAAGTAGTAAGTGCCATTAGTATATGGGGTATATAGCTTTAAATATACTCATGTCTAGCTACAGAGAGCTATATAGTGTATGTTGCACAGTCATTCTTAGAAAGTTATTGATTAAAGTCCTCAACAAAACTAAAGGTCTCTGATTAACGTCCTCATGGAGGCAAATCATACACACACACACACACACACACACACACACATATATATATATATATATATATATATATATATATATATATATATGTGTGTGTGTGTGTGTGTGTGTGTGTGTATTTTATATAATAAGCATTCCAACAAAAATCCAGCTGTTACATAATGTCAAAACTGAGAAAATGTATTTCCAGAAGTGAAGACCTGTTTGAAGTAAACGTGGTTGTTTTCAAGAATGTATGTGTTTGGAAGTAACGTGATATAATTTACCACAGAAAAAAATGCCCCAGCTGCAACCCCCAGAAATTCTTTTACCATAACCCAACTCCATGGGACAGAGGGCTTAGGCCATGACTGCACCATAAATAACTTGACTAGCTGCACATGTTATGAAGGGACCAAGCAGGGAAGATGAGAATGAGAAACCAGTGCTGGCTTACCCACCTGGAGGAGGGAGGCAGCTTGGCTCTCTGCATTAGTGTCACCAGCAGGAATGCAGGTGCAACATGAAGAGCCTAGCATGTCCATGCCACAAGCACTATGACATTTGGTCTGGAGGTTGCATATCTGCAGAAGCATACATGCACTTCCTAAAGCAGCCATAGCCGAGCTTGCAGGCAGTGATATCCTGCATGACTGTGATGATTTATTTATGAGCTTAGGAAGCTTGCCAGGGGAATATTATATACAAATAAATCCTTTTTCTATGCCAGTGATATGTGTCCAAGAAAGTTCCAGATAACAAAAAGAGTAAAATAAAGAGTAGAAATGAATAAGGACTGAAATAACTGGAAAGCATAATATTATTAGAAAGTATATACAGCCAACAAAATGGGTGACTAGAGTGGTTGTTGTTGCAGACTAAGACAAGATTCACATTTATATTTATCTACAGAATCTGAACACAGTTATTAAAAGAGGGAATTACCAATTGCTTATTGTGGAGGAAGTGGTATTATTAAGTCCAATGCTAAGTTCTTTTTAGTGCAAGATGCAAATCATGGATTCTGGCAGATAATGTTGGATGAAGAAAGCAGCAAATTGTGTGCATTTAATACTCCATTAGGAAGGCATACATTCCTTAGACTTCTGTTAGGTATTTCATCAGCACCAGAGGTATTACAAAGAGCTATTGCACAAGTAAATGAATGCTTGGAAGGTGCTGTAAGTATAAAATATCTATTAGTATGGAGTAGTTATAAGGACATGACAGGAGACTGATACTATCTCTGAACATCTTTAGACATCAAAATTTAAAGTTAAGTCAGCGCAGCCATAAAATAAGAGTGACTAGTCTGAAATACATGGATCATATTCTAACACCAGCAGGACTGAAGCCTGCTGCAGAAAAATAGCAATGGTGTAAATGCCAAATCCAGAAGATAAGCAGACATTACAGAGGTTCCTAGGAATCATCCAGTATCCTGTAAAGTTTATGGTTCACATATCTGAGATAACTATGATTCTAAGAATGCTGTTGGGGGCAATGTGTAACCCAGGAACAGAACTAAGATAAGGAATTATGTGAATGAGCAAGTTGTATAACAACCAAATGCTAGTCAGAATGGTATAGGATATAATATGACCTATTAACTATAGTGCATGAATATAGCAAATTCTAAGACTATGACAATGGTAAAGAAGATCAGACTGAAACAGACCATGAAGAGTTACAGAGTATATTATCTGAAAGGGAAATGCAGCCTACACAAGGAACTAAAGATTGCAGATATGTTCAGTAGACTGTATTTACAACAGAAACATAAAGAATTTCTAGAAGAACTAGAGATACATTTTGTTGGGGAAGGTAGTACCACAATTGCCAATGACAGAAGAACTTGTAAAAGGATTCCAGAGAAGTGCTAATACTAACTTAGAAATGCAGTTACTGAATGATATTCAAACAACAGGCCGGCCTAAGAAACTTCATCACTACTGAAAGAAATTCAGTCTTATTTCCATGCAAGGAAAAATAAGTTGTTTTCAGGGTTTATTGCTCAAAGCTGACAAAATAATAGTTCTCAAGCAAATTATAAAAAACCTTCTTGCAAAAATACAAGAACAACATCTACGAACAGTAAAGTACAAAGAAGAAAAACTAAATAAAATGCACTGGGCAGGAATGTTAACTCATGTAGAATAAGCCATTCACAGTTGTGCCATTTGCAATGTATATAATAAAAAACATTCAAAGTAAGAGATGCTAGCATATCCAGTACAAAGCTGTCTATGCAGCAATGGGTGGGTACGGATTTATTCTGGTTCAAAGAAGCCATGTATTATATGTGTGGATTACTGTTCTAAGTTCTCTAAACAGAAGTGTAGGTAGGGTGAGGAGAAGAGGGCAGACACCCCTAGCACAAAGTGTTAGGGGGCAGGATCAGCAGATGCTGATTAGAAAGTAGTGCAGTACAGGTATTCATTTCCATACAGGCATTTCTGAATGCCAGTATGAAATGAATACCTATGCTGCTTTTGCAGCTCAGACTGAAGTGCTTGTTTAAGGCAAGCCTTTAGAAGTTTAAGACTTTTTTAAGAATGTGGAAAGGACCTCATGCTTCTTAAGAGATGAGGAGTGCCCATCTGACGAATGGATGAGGAATGTTTTTTCCTGTCCTTCAACTCAGTTTAGAGTTATGCCAAGCACTAAATGTCTCTGAAGTACTCAAAGTAACATCCATGACAAGTGCAAGTGTGATTAGTGAATTCATGAATATACTTTTGAAATGTAATACCTGAAGCTGACAAATCTGAAAATGATCTGCAATACACAAGTTAGGAATTCAAAAAGATTTTTATGCATAAGTTAAAATTCAAATATATAATATCCAGTCCAGAACTACCAACAGTGAAAAATCTCATGAGAAAGCATCAGTAGAAAAAAAAACGATGATTGCCATCTCACTGTTTTGGAATATAGGAGCATTCCACTGCATTTATACAATCTCTCACCTGTTTAAAATGATGGATAGGAGGCTGAAAAGCAAATTACCTTTTCAGCTATATTCTTGAAAATGAATACAAATTAAAGCAAATGCTGGAAAGAAACCAGAAGGCTGAAGTTGAATTACCTGTTAAAGTAACAGAACCCAGATCTTTTTTTGCAAAAACCACCAAAGGAAGATAGAAATACGATCAGTATTACCACGAAAGAAAAACTCCACTGCACTTCTGGATAATAATTTAATCCACTCAAAGGTAAAAAGCACAATAACTTCTTCTCCACAATAATTTTCTCTAGCGCCTCGGCAAACTTGCCTTTACAGAGTAAAAATTCCACAACACTGAATACTCACTTTAAATACATTTCAAAAGACACACCTCTACTAACAATCAAGTAATTGCTCTCAATTAATTACCAATTAAGAATTTAAGAAGACAAACTACACACAGTAAAAATGTGTTTAAAAACATCTATGCAAAAGAAAAATATACATTTTTCCTAAACTTATTCAAACTTTTCCAAGAACAGTCATGATTCAGTCCATTTGGACTTAAAGTATTAAATTTTAGTATAAGACATAGTTCCTTTCTCCTTAATATTTGTTTTACTTGCTGTTCACTACAATATGCCTCATTATTAACTTTATCCAATACTGTTACTTTTAAATTGTCAGGTTTACTATTATGATACTTATAAAAATGTACTGCCAAAGGGCTACTTTCTTTCTGATTTTTAATATCTCTGACATGTTCTTTTAACCTACAACACAACGTTCTTTTAGTTTCTCCAATGTAAAATTTGCCACAGGGGCATTCTATACCATAAATTACCTGTTCTGATTTACAATTAAAAGTTTCTTTAGTTTCAAAAACAATTCCATTCAAGGTTTTAAACTGTGGAACTATATACTTACATATGGTACCCAGATCTTTTTTTGTTTATGGGGAAGATGAGACGAGATATACTAGAAGGTGCATATATTTATACAAGACAAATATTTCATGAGCAACCAAAATTGTCACTACAGTATTACTGCATACACATATAATCTGTAAGAATTACCATAGTCAGGAGATTTTATGACAAAAAAGTCCTAAGTTTTCTTTATTAGTTGCATAAAATAATTATTTTTGCATCTGAAATACCTAGATGCTATAAGAAATAGCATAAACAACTCAGTGCTACAAGAATAACCTTTTATTTTGGCAAAAAAATGAAGTTCTGTTCTTTCCATAGGTTGTGAGTATGTTTTGTCCTGTAAAATTTTATATTTCTACAAAAAATGTCATATTCTGGGCATTTGAAAAGATGGCAACCCCCTTGCTGTTGTAAAACTTGTTTTGTTCAGATTCTATATAAGTCCAATGTTTGCGTGGACCTGTGCTCAATTCCTCAGAGCTGCTCTTGGTGTTGTTAATTCACCTGATAGTTATAGAGAATCTGCTGCATCTAAAGCCATCCACTTATAAAAGAATGAAAATAAGCATCATGTTGCACTTCTGATGATTATTTTCCTGTATTTTATAAGAACCATGTATTAATTGTTACATTTCTTGCACTTTGGTAGAGTTTCAAAGTTGAACTGTTTCCACTGCTGCTGTAGTACTTGAGTGTGTCCACTATGCATACAGGACTCTAGTATCTAGATTGTGTGGTTTCCCTGCACTTGCGCTCTAAAACCAGCATTTTTACATTAAGGTTTTCTAACTGTACCATTGTGGCATAGTATGCTGTAGCAAATTTATATGAGTTGGGGGCTGCTGGTTGAAAGCTTATTGTGGGTTTTTCTGATTGGTCTATAGGCCCTGCTCTTGTAAAACTTGTTTTTTCTGCTTCTATATAAGCTCAGTGTTTGTGCTAACCTGCTGTCTGTACAGTGGCAGTTAGGAGTGCCCTGTTTAGATGCAAGTGCTATCAAGTTAAATGTCCCTTAAAATAACTATCTCTGCAACCTTCCCCAGTCCCCCTGTTGCTCTAGAAGCATCTGATTGCACACAAAGCACTATCATTCTGTTGGATGGCTGCAGTTCACATTGAGTATAGCACCCGTTCTTCATCCGTGTGCTGTCATCCCAGTCCAGATAAATCTACCAACTGTTCTCCCTGGTTAAACCCATAGTAAAAAAAGCCAAAACCATGGATAGGCACTTTCCTTCTATCTCTGTGGCCAGCCTGGTAGACATGGGCATCCTAAGGCAATGTTGCAATTGTTGCATGTATACTGACATCCACTTAATCCTGAAACAAAGAAACACAATATGTGAGAGATGTAGTCACACTATGAAAATTGATACACAACTCTCACATACTGTCAAATCAAATGATAAACAGGTTGGCAGCACACATACATACTTTCCTACACTAAATAAGGTCTAGACACCTAAACCCACATATGCGGAGGTGCTCACAAGTAATTTACCAAAATCTCAGAGCCCTCGCATATGCTATCCACAGAAACTACTTGCAAACAAAACCAAGTCAACACCAACCACTACACATAAAAATACACATCACAGTGTCTCCACAAGCAAGCCCCTAAGGTGAAACACCACACATTCAAGCATCTTGGTCATAGGAGACTCCATCATGAGACACACGGATACCCCATCATCAGGCTGGATAAAGAGAGCCTCACAGACAGCTGCCAGTCAGGGGCCATGATTCACCAGATCAAGCAGGCACTCAGGTCACTCAACTACAAGTACCAATATGACTCAGTCATAGTCCATGTAGGTGTGAATGATCTGAGACATACCTTTCTGGACTATATGATGACAGAGACATGATGGACCTCTCTGAATACATATCGCAGGTGGGTATGAGCCTCACATTGAACAGCATTCTACCCTCACCAAGAATGATATCAGAATACAAACAAAACATGATTGACTATCAATAATTGGCTTAACTACTGGTGTCATTCTAGTGGGCTCCAGTATTTGTCAGCCTGGGATGACATGGTCAACAGACCATGAGTCTTTGCCAGACATGGTCTGCACTTGTCGCTGCTAGGCTTTCAAATACTGGCCAAGACATTAGCCACCCCCATAGTGCCTCTTTTAGGCAGTGCCAAACCAACAGACCTACCAAAGGAACAAATCTTCTAATGCCAACCTGAAAGTACCACTGCTCAGTGCTAGGAGTCTTAACAAGAAACTGCACTCCCTGGAAGCTCTCCCCACCCTGGAGAATTCTGAGATCTGTACAGTTAAAGAGACGTAGTTCAAGCCTGCAGAAAGCACCCCAACAGTGCAAAGCTACAATGCCTATCACACATTCAGGCCACCCTCTGAAAAGAAAAAAAAATAAAGGAAGAGGTGTTTCCATTTACATAGAAAAATAATCACAAAACAAGATTGGTCAAATAGGATGACTCATTTGAGCTACTCCATGTGCAGCTGACAATAGGCAAAATCCTCTAACATATCATTGCTAGCTACAGGTCCCCAACCATAAACCATAAAAACTACTCCATATACCTGAAGTTACAAGAAACACTTATCATTAAGACCAACACACAGTACTCATGGGTGATTTTAACTACCCCTCCATAAACTGGGAAACATACATGGCCATTAACATATAGGCTCAGAGATTCCTGGACTTTGTCAATGCAAATGCACCGGAATAGCTAGTCTGCACTCACACTAGGGGCTCAAATATCCTTGACACAGTACTCACAAACATAGAGGAGCATTGCACCCCCCCCCCCCGCATAATGTTCTCATTGGTAAGATTGGATCATAAATCACTCTCCTTTGAAATAAATGTAACTGTAGAGCCTGTATCAAACCATAACACCCTAAAGAATTTTTTTCCTAGGCAAATTACCGTCTATTAAGTGACAGCATAGGTCATTTTAAATCTCCCCTAACTCCGAAAACATGAAAGCCTATGCAGGAGTATACATGAATGCCCGGTACATCCACTTAAACAACTGCATAGAAATAGCAGTACCTGACTGAACTAAACCCAGGTCTAGCAGGAAAAACAAGTCACATTTGTGGACCCCCAGCATAAAAAGATTATACAACAGAAGGAAGAAATTCCTGTCTATAAGCAAGTGGGAGGGTGCACAACAGAGAATAAAATCTTTCATTAATCTCACCACGCAAATCAGGGAACTAGTCAAGTCCTCAAAAGCTAAATATGAGAATAAAATAGCCTCCCAAGTAAAAGATAACCACAAAGCATTTTTAGTTATGTCCGAAATCTTAAGGGAAACACTCAACAATGCGCTGAGTTGACTGTAGTTGGCACTACTTATATTCAGCCAGAAGAAATAGCAAACATGTCGGATGATAAATTCAGCTCATATTTCACCCCATCATCACTTCCGATCATTCCCCATGAAATATTTGTTGCCATTACTTTGTCTGTGATCACAAAATGGCCAGCCCTGATGGAAATGTTGCACATTCTCAAAACTAACTGTATGATCTAAACATGATCTCTGGCATGAATAGATCAGGCTGGAGAGACAGATATGTCCTAGAGCCTTCCCCGCCTCTGGAATATGCTTACTAATCATGTGAAGCAGAGCCCTTCCCTGACCATCTTCAAGTGCAGTCAGCACCAATGGATGGGAAGTTGCAAATTCACACCCAGCTTGGTGATCAATGTTATCTTTCCCTTAGGGATAGACAATTGGATAAAATCTGGGTAAAACTGCCTAGGCTTATAAGGGCTCTTCAGCCATTAGCCTAGTAATCTCCTATGAACTTATGAAAATCACTTGAATACATCTTTAGCAAAATCTACTCCAACATAAACAAAGCATGAGACCTACTTCACTAACACAGAAGAACTAACATCATGAGCTGTTTAACAAGATGTGCATTCATTTAAAACTGAACATGTATATATTGCGTTCGTGTGGGTTTCCTCCATTTACTCCAGTTTCCTTCCATGTTACAAAGACATACGTTTGGAGTGTTTCTCCCCAGGCATCCACTGAAAATTGACTTCATTCCAAGTCGGACTTTCCCGGTAAACAAATGTTAAATAAATAAATAAAATATACTGTAAACAGTGCATTAGAGTCCTGAAGAATAAACAGTGCTAGAACCTGACTCTTTTTTTTAATTTTAGCACTATTATTAGTTACATTCTGATAAAGGTCACAGTATTAATCAACAGAAGCATCTGGGAGGTCATGCCACATAGGATGAAAATTACTAATAAATTAGCATCCTTAGCCCACTCAAAATTTCTTAGAAAAAATATCATTGCCATTTTATCATTCCTCCAAGATAAAAATAATTATTGCCAATACAACATGACTTTGAAATAGTATATGGATTACATTTTTACACATTCTTCCAGAGCCTTCAATCCTGCTGACCACAATATTACACTTAACAAGATTAGTCTCCAAGGCTGTCACCAAGTACCTTAACCTATTTTATTCAGCTATTTGTCTTATACTAAGCTGGAAACATCATAGCAGCCTTTTCTGCCTGAGCTTTTCCATACAAATATCAGTGTTCTTTTCTTTTTTACCTCAAATATGTGTATAATGTGAGAAAATCTATGTTACCATACATCTCAAAATCAGGTGTGTGTGTGTGTGTCTGTGTGTGTGTGTGTCTGTGTGTGTGTGTGTGTGTGTGTGTGTGTGTGTCTGTGTGTGCGCGTGTGTGTGTGTGTGTGCGTGTGTGTGCGTGCGTGTGTGTGGATGTGTTTCTGCCCGTCCCCTGCATATATAAGAAGAGACTTGTATGATATGCAAATTATGCTTAGTGAAATGAAGAACTGAAATAACTTGAAAGTAGCATCTTTAAAGTTTTGGGATGTGGAGGTATAGTCTCCTCATGGAGGAATGCAGGGGGTGTCACTACAAAATCGTTGCTAGTAAACTTATCATTCATGTAATATATTACCATGGTCTATCAACAGTAGCAACATTAGCCAAGGGATACCATGAATGTTTTTTGTGTGCATTTTGTGGATCAAAACAGATTCCTTGCTTAAGAACTTTAGCTGAAACTTTAAAGCAAATACATGTATGTGTTATCAAAAGATACTTGCTTCCTGGTGCAAGAAAGGAGCCCTATATACACAAGTGTGTGTGTATATACATACACACACACACACACACACACACACACACACACACATATATACATATATATATATATATATATATATATATATATATATATATAGTTAGGTTTGTAGCTGAGGGGTCAGGTGTGTCCAGCAAGAAATGTGTTGTTGAGTTCCATACAGCAAAGGCAACACATATGTTAGTTACACTGAAAATACCTGACTTCTAGATGACTGAAATATGCATCTAATGCTGTTTCAGAAATTGTCCTTGCATGGCAGGGTTTTATCACTACTATTAAGGTCCATAGTTTTGTGCAGACTACTTATTCTGAAACTGAATTGTTTAAGACAGCAACTTATTTATATATACAGTGTGCCCAGTACTAAATAAACCATTCAGCATGTTACTCCGGTTTATCAGGCCACACCAGTGTGCACTACTGTTCCTGTCCTATCTGTCCTGGGGGAAAGGTTCCATCATACTGTAAATGAAAACCTAGAGTTTAGTAAACTATAGAATCTGGACAGTCAAACTCTTCACTAATTTTGTAGTGGTGCAATCGTAGACAGTAACAACCAGTGTTCTCCTACCTGCTGTTTACTTTCTTCTTTCCTTCTCATTTGCAGTGCCTTCACTTTCATTCAGGACCGCTTGCAGCTACATGCTTGTACAGTATCTGGTCATCATGGTAACAGAACAAACAGACACACCCCCTTTGCATCTGACTGGGAGGAGCATCAAACAAGCCAGAATTCAGAGACAAACATTCTCAAGTTGCAGGAAACTGAAAGAAAGATAATCCAGTGATCACAAGAGCAAAGTAGATGCATCATAAGAAAAATATTAGTGATCAAATATCTTTATTTTCTTGCACTTAGTACAGAAAATCCGCAAAATACTTAGGCACTGCTTTAAGTACAGGCAGACAGGATTTGCTTAAAAAGTCTGACAGCGGGTGCCAGGATTTCTTACAAATAGGATATGAGTGTTGCAACATGTAAGCGGATGGCAGTGATACACAAAGGGAATACATAAGCTTCCAAAGTATCTTTATACCAGCTCAGTCTGGCCATCTGTTAATTTGTTTAACTATATGCTTAAGACATTTATTTAGTTATATAGTTAGTTCCCCTATGTGCACAAGACTGTATGTTTGTTTGTTTTTGTAAAATAGGTATGACTTGGAGACAGGGTTACAAATACACAAATTACACCATCATGGCAAGCAAAAAATACTAGTTCAACAGCTAACTCTACCTGCTGGTTAATTTGAAATAGTCCACGGGGAAAAGACCTATCTGTACAAGAAAGTGGGTTGATTAATTCAGAAGTAAAAAATCCAGATTAATTTCAGTTATTTGGACAGAAAATTGACTCAGTGGTAAGATTTCACTTCAGAGATCTAGGGTTCAGTTCTGACTGCTGGTTACTGTAAGAAGTTTTAATACCCTCCAAAGTATGTGTGAGTTTCATCAATACCCTGGTCTCTTTCCCCCACTCAAAAATATGCCGGTTGATGGCCCACTGTCAGCACTAAATCATTTATCCTTGTCCTTCTGAGCTGTGTCATGGCTGAAAATGGTCCAAGAATCAGTTTACTTACCTGGTTAATAGATAAATTCACAAAAGTAAACTTTAGAAAATAATAGACCACATCCATAGATAGATCTTTTCTGTGTATAAATCAGCAGCTCTAAACCAATCAAATTTACTTTCGTTGTACACGATTTTAATAGTTTTCTTGACTAATGTTCCAGGTAATAAGCTGGTTCAATTAAGACTATGTGTTGGAACTCTGAATGAACATCAAATAGGACTTTTTTATATAAAGATAACGGTCAGCTGAATACGACCAAAATAAGGGGCAAAGTATACACAGTTTAAGCTTAGAAAAGCAATCAGAGGGCAACTAAGATCTAGTATATATGATGAGTCAGTTATCACTTAGCTATACGCAGATCCAACTTTGTTGATAGATTTGATCATGATCTGTTGGTAACTTGGAGTTTAACTACTGTTCCTCCCAAAATTTATCAGTGTGCCACAGGAAAGGATGGGTAAAAGTTACAATGTCAGTGTATGATCACAAAGCACATGCTTGATAGAAAAAAAATGCCAAAATAATCCTTGTTTAACCCTGTTTTTATCTTCGACACAGGCTGGAACAGGGACCGAAGCAAACTAAAGAGACTAATCACATCCAGAAACAGAGGCATGATTCCTAAAAAAATACTCATGAAATTGTCTAAGCAATCTTAACACTTTATCTCTGCCTGCTTAAAAGTTACAAGTTGTAGCAGGAATGGAGCAGGAAGCAAAAGAACCATCTGAAAATAAAATCACTTTTCTGACTGCTAAAATGATGTCCATTTTGTCAGCTTCCTGTGAGCATAGCAACATAACTCAACAGGTAACTGAAAACGGGATTGTGAGAAATTGTTCAATTACGCAATTTAAAATCAAGTGACTCAATTGCAGGTTTGCAGTTTAACAGTTGTACTACTAACTTCAAAAAAAATGTTTAAGAAGTAAACATAAGCTAGAGAAATAAAGAAATTAATTCAACAAATCCCAAAACAAGAAAATGGCAATAAAAATACAACTTGATAGAAAATAGAAAGACTGTATTTCTAAAAACTATTCCTCCACAAAACTGACACTGCAAGCATTTCTAGTCAATAAAATACACTTAAATAAAGCATCGCCAAGGTATTATATAATAAGATAATTAAGATAATCAACAACTGTAAAGGTCATGCTGTATTTACCACTTTCTCTAATTTACTCAAGCTTTAACCCTTATAGTCTAACTCAAGCACAATAGTGCATAGCCCACATGAACACCACTGATTACTGTTTAATTAGATGCTGAACAATACTAATTATGATGTGTGAAAAGATAAATACAGAGTTACGGAAACTAATATACTACTCCAACTACTTACCTGCTCAAACTATGAATCCTCCTAGACAGGTAGCAGAGAAGGTGTGTTGGATTCCTAAGTCTCTCTTGATCTGGCCTTTTCATGAAACTGTTCTGCACTGTTCCAAACAACTTTCTAGGTTGCAGGAATGTCAGGCCTAACCTGTCTGCTCTTTCACTAATTTTCCTTCTCTCACCAAAGTACCTCTCTGTCCTTTGTGTGTGTCTCTCTGTCTCATATTCAGCAATGTTTTGTTCTGTGTTAATTTATCTCCTATATTTCTGCAGCATAAGACTCTTCTTGGAGGTCAGAAAAAATTAAAGATACCATGTTCCAGCTCACTTTGTCAAATAACCATTCCCCAGCTGAGAACTACAGGTTCAAGTGAACATGGATCCTTGCGGAGTATCATCCAACTCATACTTCACAACTATCCAGAATTTTGCTGAATGTCCAGACTTTTGCCTCATGAATCATTTTGCTCTGTTCCTCATAAAATGCGTGGTTTTCTGGCAAATCTTTGAGGACTGAAGTCACTAACTAATGGCAGTCATTTGAGTTTCAGGTTTCCTTCATAAAATGTATGATCATGCAAAACCTGTTATTCTGCTAACTTTCTGAGTTTATAACTGAATATTTAAAATCTGTCCCTGGTTTTAGGCCTATGTCTCCCACTGTGTGTGGCTTTGTCCAGTAGTTTTGCATTAAGAGGTTGAGAGGTAACCAAATCATCCTAAATACACTATTTAGCTCAGTGGGCATGGGGATGACACACCAAACTGTTCCAGTAGCAGCAGTGATAGAGTCAGACATCTCTACCTTTATATCTGGTTGAGGATAGGTCAATATAAGATCCAATAAATGAAAACAAGTTGTCATGGAGAATATTAAACCCTGAGTCACTGGCTAAAAAGACTTCCAGTTTTGCACGCTCTCTCTCTCTATAGATATATATATATATATATATATATATATATATATATATATATATATATATATATATATATATATAATGTTTCATTAATCAATTAAACAATCAACTATTTTAATATTTAAACAATAAAATGAGACCTCATTAATCAATTAAACAATCAACCATTTTAATATTTATACAATAAAATGAGACCAACAGAATATATGAGAAACTGATTACAGAATATTGAAACGATTAATTTTAGTTGAGACCAAATGTTGCTAAAGTACCATACTTCAAAATATACTATGATTCAATTTTCAGAAACAAGTTTTTATAGCACCAACCCTACTTTTGGATACCACATATAACACTGTATGAGAATTAATGTTTCAACTGTGAAAGAAATTAAAATGAACAGCTACTATTCTAGGAAGTGTTGTAGCTCTCACATCCCTAACAGATTCTTGTAACCTAACTTTAACTTTATGAACAGTTTTTCCAATGTACCACTGGGAAGGAGAACAATCACAATATATGGCATATACTACATTACTGGTATTAACAATCACAACATATGAGCTAGACGACATTACCACTGTTGCAGTCACAATACATGTACCACTAATGTAGTGTGGGCCTTCATTCACAATACATGGCATGCACTACATTACTGGTATTAGAGTAATAATGTGTGGCATAACTCTAAATTACTGGTATTAGAATCACAATACAAGGTATATACTATATTATTAATATTACACACATAATACATGGCATAACACTTGTTGTTGTTGTTGTGTCTTTCGGCTTTTCCCGGTTATGGGTCGCCACAGAGGAACTCCGGTCCACTAATTATTGGCAGTAGATTTTTACGTGCCGAGTTGCCAGCCCTGATGCACAACCTTCAACAAAGGTACGCCGGTTCACGCATGTCTCCCCACAGAAGATGCTCTAGCTGAGAATTGAACAGGACAACATCTTACTGTGATGCGACAATGCTACCGCAGCACCACCACCGCAATACATGGCATAACACTACATTACTATTATTACAATCACAATACATGGCATACACTGCATTAATGGTACTGCATTCACAATACATGTTATACACTACACTATTGGTATTAGAATTGCAGTTCCTGTCACAAACTACATTACTGTTACTACAATAACAACAAATAGCATATATTGCCATTATTATAATCACAATAAATGTTACACACTACATTACCAGTAATATAATCACAATACATGGCATTCAGCACATTATTTGTATTACAATCACAATACATGGCATTCAGTACATTACTTGTATTACAATCACAGTATGTGAAACAATCTACATTACTGGTGCTAAAGACAAAACAAATGGCATGCACTACTTTAACAGTATTACTGTCACATTTATAATTCAAATAATGAGCATAACCATTAATGTCCCAAACACTTCATTTTGTAATCAGTGAGCATTCATTAGAGTTTTACATGCAAACATTGCCTTGTCACTATCTTGTATGTCCAATTCTATCCCATGTGTTGCTACCATATCATATGAATTTCTTGTCCTAAGACAACAAAATGTTATTTGGAAGAATATTAGCAAAATGAATATGTGACTCTTGTTTATGCCACTAAAAAAATAGTGGAGAAAACACTGTTAGCGATAACCACAAAAAGGATATCTAAATCTTCCTGCTGCATCACAACACCAGTTCTCCACTTGTTATTACAAATCATGGTTGCCATCTTAGTAAGATAATCCTTCAAAATATGTTCCAAATAATGCCTCTGTAGTAAACTGATAAAAACTCGTGGCACATGATCCAAAAATCCTGCATTCAGGTAGTATTTCTCTTTGTACATACACATTTACGATACTACACGCCAAAACACAAACATGGATTATGCAACTAGCAACAGCCAAAACACTATTGACTGCAGCTGTTTTGAGGGTATAACATTATACATATGACAATCTATTTCACCAATCTGTTTGACATTCAAAAATGTAACATCAGAATTTCATATTGTTTTGGTAAATGACAGCCATAAATTATTATTCTGTAATAGATCATAAAATGACAAATTCAGAGCGAGAACCCTAATAAATGAATATTAAGTCAGTTATATATTGTCTATAGTACACTATATTTACCAGAACAGAACCTGCATAAATATATTGGTTTTAAAAAAAATGTTACCATAACTGGGAGCATAGAGAAATCCCAATGACTACACACATTTTGCAAAAAGTATTTATCATTCAAAAGAAAATAATTATGTGTTAAAAATAAAGTATACAAAGAGAGCATCTGATAAATGGTCCAACCAAATAATATGACCAAATCCAAGGTAAAAAAGTGAAGGACCAAACCACAGCAACAATTGTAATAAAAGTCAAATTTAATTGTGAGCGCTTTTGCAGCAAACCATGCTGCTTCATCAGACAAATTCACCAATTCATTGTGCTTCATTTTTAAATACAGTCCAACCAATAACAATTCTATCCTGATTAATTATGCAAAAAACAATTCAATCATCATTAAAAACAAAGATAATAAGCATATAAATATATTAATATATAAACAGACTGTAAAAATACATCTATGAATAAACACTAACAGGAACATATACAAAAAATTTATTTGATCAATATATTTGTTTAAAAATATATAAAAGTGTTATCTAGCTAAATCCCTAGCCTGTAAAATAGGTTTAATGGACATCTTGTCATTAAGGCCCCTCCCAATGGTGGCTCTCATCCTAATGATCCATTTCAATTCTGAGGTTCCCATTCTATTTTTAATGTCCCCCCCTCATTCATTTAAAGGAATAATCTCAACCACCATGAATTTAAACTTATGTGTGTTGTCAGTCTGCAATGTATGTTTAGCTAATGCATTCATCTCTATGCCTCTATTAATGTTATATACATGTTCTCTTATATGGTTCCTCAACCTACGATTAGTCTTGCCAATGTAAAAAGGCAGACATGTCTGACAATATGCAAGATAAACTAAGTTGGCAGAGTTACAATTGTCATGTACTTTGAACTCCAAAGTTTTACCTGTGTCAGGGTGTATAAATCTGCTACTAGTGTCAATCAAGGAACAGAAGTTACACTCAGTGCATGGAAAGGTGCCTATATTACCCACGTTTATATCATTAAAAGGTTTGGGATAGCATAACCTCCTCTTAAGCAATTTTCTGTTCTTAAAGACATATCTCGGTGTTTGACCAACTACTTTCTTAACTTCTTCATCTGTACATAGTATATGACAGTTCCTATTAAAGATATTCTGTATTAGTCATATGTTACTCAAGTAAGTTAAAGGGACTCTCAAGGTTCCTTTATTATGACAGACACTAGACTCAGATGCAGGGCCATCAGAGAAATATGGTCTCCCTTTATTGTTTCTTAACATGGGTATTGTTGATAAAATATTATCTACTTCTCTATCTGTGTATCCCATCTCCATGATATTGTTCTTCAAATATTCCACTTCTGTATGGAACTCATTGTCATCTGCATTTAATCTAGACACCCTAAGTCCCTGTCCTTTGATCACATTCTTAAATATGTAATTGGGGTGCATTCTTTGTCTCTGTAAATAAGTATTTTGATAACACTTCTTTCTAAAAATCTTGGTACTGAATCTTCCTTCAGAATACAACATAACTCTGACATCTAAGAAATCTATTACACTAAGGGAACTACATACAGTGAATTTAAGAAAACTTGTACTACCGTTCATAGATTCATGTGACATTTTCAGTGATGTCTCATTCCCATCCTATATGATAAATAAGTTGTCCACAAATCTGCAGTAAAACAACTGTCCATGTCTTTCATGGGTTAGCAGATATTTTTTTCTCCCAACTGGTCATCATGATGTTGGCGTAGCTATTGGCACAGGATGTGCCCATAGCTACTCCATCCATCTGTTGATAAATGTTGTGGTCAAAGAGGAACACATTGTTTTCTAAAATAAACTCCACTAACAAACATAGCAAATCTATAAACTTCATATCATAGTGTCCATCCTCAATCAGATACTCGCTAAGCATATCTACTCCTACAGTGTTGGGTATTATAGTGAAGAGAGATTGTACATCAAAGGTGGCCACTATATAGCTCTTACATCCACTATTCTTCTTAGTGAAATGGAATAAGTTGTTCAAAAACTGTTTAGTGTCTCTGAGTATATATTTATTTCTAGATAGGACAGGTTTCAGATATTTCTTCACATACAGAGATAAAGGTTCAATGCACCATCCTCGCTCTGTGACTATAGGTCTCATGGGGGGATGTGTAGGATGTTTATGAATTTTAGAGAGTCCTTAATTTGTGGGAATGAAAGGATCATCTACCACAAAATATTCAAGCAATTCAATATTAATAACATGACACAAAAGGCAATTGTATAAAACATCAAATATTTTCCTGACTACAAGATCAATCTTTCTCCTATCCAATTTTTCATAAACATTGGTATCATTGAGCATTTGTTGCATGGTGTCATTATAAAAGCTATGATCCATATTAACCACAGGTCTCCCCTTGTCATCAGGTCTAATAGTAATTTCAGTGTAATTCTGCAGTGTTTCCAAAGCTAATCTCTCTTCCTTATTTAAGTTAGTAAAATATTTACTTTTGGTTCAATTATCAAAGGCATCATAAATCTCCCATACACATATTTTTTCAAATGTTTCTGCTACTGGATTATTAACTAGAATAAAATTACTTCTTTTACGAAAAGTATTACTACTCTGTATACCATCTGCATTATTACCATAATGTAATAATACTAAGCAAAAATGTATAGAGCAACAAACCGACAGGCCAAGTAAAATCCAAACTCTTTAATAAAATCTCTTCATAAGCACTTTCGGGACAAGCCCTTCTTCAGATGAACATACAAAATCAGTAAAAACTAACAATATTGAAACAGATTTAAATTTGCAATTATCCAATCATATATCAGTATTTTACCTTCCGTTTTTTAAGAGCCGGTTTTAAAGGGGCATTTCCATTTATACCTGGGGGCCGGTCAGCTCTCAGTTCTAAAATTCATCTCATTTCATTATATTCAGTTTTGTTTACTATATCTCCAACCCTCACATTCAAAATAACCTTTTGTATAACCATAAAAGAAAAACTATGTGTCAGATTATCCTCTATATGTTGGTATAGAGCATTATGTATATCCTTCAGTTGCATAGAAGACATATGTTTCAAAATTCTGTCTTTCAGTTTGCAAATAATCTTATCAATGTAAAAACTCATACAGTTTCTACATGGAGCCAAATAAACAATATTTGTGGTCTGACAATCTGCATACAAATCAAAGACATAATTCTTCTTAGTAACAGTATGTTCAGATCTATTTTGGCTATTAATTAATGAACAAGCCTTGCAGCGTCTGCAAGGAAAAGTGCCCTGTCTGGTAAC
Source organism: Protopterus annectens (assembly GCF_019279795.1). NCBI lineage: Eukaryota > Metazoa > Chordata > Ceratodontiformes > Protopteridae > Protopterus > Protopterus annectens. The sequence continues at coordinate 233,904,326 of NC_056746.1, forward strand.
AGATAACCTCATCTCATGGAGAAGTATACGTTCGTGGCATAACATATACTTTAGATTTTGATTATGCCTAAATGTAAAACTGGGTCTGGCTCCTACAATTGTATTTAATTTATCATCAGATGAAAGAATTTTCCAATTGCGCTGGATATGTCACTTATGCCACTTATGTTATTACTATATTTTAATGTCATCCGTACTGGGTCCTTCAAACCAGTGATACCATTATTGTGAATCAAGGTAGAATTATTCCTGCTAGAGTACCAAGGTTTCACCTTATCCTGTCTCCTTTTTATACTAGTAGCTATATTATGCTGTACAACTTCCTTCTTATATCCTGTCTTATACAAATTGTCATTTAACTTTTCCACTTCAAATTCAAAGTTATCATCATTGGTACATAACCGCGATATCTTGCGTGCCTGACCCTTAACTAAATTTCCAAAAGTGAATCTAGGATGCATGCTATCAAATGTTAATAAAGCATTTTTCCAGCAGTCATTTCTATATAATGTGGTTTGTAGCTTACCATCCTGGTTCTTAATTAAACGGATATCAAGAAAGTCTATGTTGTTTCTGAGGTATTAACACTGGATCTTAAAAAAAAAATCAGTGGTACTCTCTAAGTATTTTATGAATGAGTCTAACTTTTTCTTGGTATCGTTCCATAATAAAAACATATCATCCACAAATCTTAGATATTGTACTATCTTTGTTTGCCGTATATGATCTTTCTTAAAAATGTTTTTGTCCACCCAAAATGCAAGAACTAAATTGGCATATGTGTTAGCACAGGGTGTGCCCATGGCAACACCCTGTATCTGCCAATAAAAAGTATCTTGGTACAAAAAATATTATTTTCTAATACAATGTTCAATAGCTGACACATTCTGGAAATGGTAAATGTGTCAAACACCTTCATTTGCATTAATATAGCTTCAATGGCTTGCATGCTACATTGATTGGATATCACCGTGAATAAGTTATTGACATTTAACGTAATCAACAAACAGTCACAACTGATCCCTTGCAGGGACTCATAAAGAGTTGACAAAAATTGTGCTGTATCCTTTAAAATCCTAGGAAACAGTGTAAGTATTTTCTTCAGCCTTGTCTCAATTTGGTTAAACATTTATGTATTTTGGGTAATGCTTTAAATATCGGAACTACCAGATGCTCAATCCATATAAATTCTAAAGTGGCAGAGTCTAACAAGCCACTCTCATACATAACAGTCATTTTTCTTTTAATCTTATCTATCATATTATTAACTAAAAGTAGGAAGAGAGGAGAATAAGTAATGTCAGACAATAAAGCTTTCATCTTATTATCATAATCATGAATATTCATGATTACCATGGCCCCTCCTTTATCAGCTGGTTTAACTATAATCCATTCATCTTGAATTAGAACATTTAAAGAGTCCCTCTGCCTACGAGTTAAATTAAAATATCTCTTAAATCCATTATTATCTAAATATTGGCATATAATTGTTTCACATACACGTAAAAAAGTTTGCACAGTAGGTTGCATAGGTGGCACAAAAGTGCCAGGTTGCTTAAGAACACTGACATTTATATAAGTGTTCAAGTCATCATTATTATACATACATCTGAGTGTGAGATTTCTACCAAACAACATTAAAATCTTACAAAACCTCAGACATATTGAACTTCTGCTTGGTATAAAATTTAAATCTTTGCTTAAAACATAAGTTTGTTCAGAAGAAAGCTGAACAGTAGACATGTTATAAACAATGCAGTCATCATTTTCAGTCATGTTGAAAGTCTGCATCTCTTGTTCTCCCTGAGCTGCGAATGACTCCTCCCTCGGTCGTTTTTCTTCCTCACTGGGACTGGTAAAGCTGGAAAAGATGACAGAGGTATGGAGTTGTCATTATCCATATTTCAAAATACTCCCTGCTGTGTTTTAGGTCTAGCTCCAAGGCCCTGAGGGTCAATGCACTCATCAGAATCAGGAGAAGTATCACATGTCACTTTTGCTGCCTCCTGATAGTTTGGCGGCATTGCTCCAACAACAGATGTAGCTATGGCTTTACCCTCAACCTTTGAGGGATATAATGTTGTTCCACTTGATGTTTCTTGCATATTCATATTTCTGGAGACATTTTTGATACCACCAGCCTCATTAGTCTCACTAGCTAAGAGATTAGGTCTGTTGCTGTTTATACATGATTGACCATTTACTTCACGTGGCCATGCAAATATATGTCCTTTAGTGAAGTCCTGGCAGTCCCTCAGCAATTTTTTGGTCTTAGTCTGTTGTAAACACATTTCATAGCTATTTATAGCAAAAATGACATCATCTACACGATTCATAAAATCCTTTTCTTTAAAATAATTAATCAAGTTAACCTGTAGTGTTTGAACATCATCCCTCAATTTCTCTTCTTGTGGGGAGAAGAAATCAATCAGAAGCTTCATACAGGAGAAGCCAGTCTCAATGTTAAGGCACTGCCATAATGCTAGCAGCTCAGGATAGGCTTCTCCTTGTGTCGGCATGCATAAAATCCGAAGACCTCTCGGCACAACGTTATGTTGAATGCATGCCTCAAAATAAAACCTCTGCCATTGAAGTTGCTTAAATTTATGTAAAGATTTCTCAAAAGTTGTTAGCAGCTCATTAAATGCATTTTCTTTACAACCCACAGAAGTACCTGGTATAGCATAACATTCTGCAGATAGTATACCTGTGTTCAATAGCAGATTGGGACCTGAAAGCATGCATTTCTTCATTCTGTCTGTCAGTATTTGATCAGCTTTCTTAGAGGGAACATAGTCCAACTCTATAACTTCTCCAGTGCCCTCGGCCATGTGTGGGTGATACAAAATAACAGCTCCAAACAATCAATGAATGATAAATATCACCCATGAGGTTAAAAGCTCCAAAACAGTCCAAAGTAAGCAAATAACGTATAGAGCAACAAACCGACAGGCCAAGTAAAATCCAAACTCTAATAAAATCTCTTCATAAGCACTTTCGGGATAAGCCCTTCTTCAGATGAATATACAAAATCAGTAGAAACTAACAATATTTAAACAGATTTAAATTTCCAATTATCCAATCATATATCAGTATTTTACAGTCCATTCATATATCAGTATTTTACACTCCATTTTTTAAGAGGACTGCAGTGGTGGTGCTGCGGTAGCATTGTCGCCTCACAGTAAGACGTTGTCCTGTTCGATTCTCAGCTAGAGCGTCTTCTGTGTGGAGACATGCGTGAATGGGCATACCTTCATTGAAGGTTGTGCGTCAGGGCCGGCAACTCGGCACATAAAAATCTACTGCCAATCATTAGTGGACCAGAGCTCCACTGTGGCGATCCCTAACTGGGAAAAGCTGAAAGATACAACAACACCCCATTTTTAAGAGCCAGTTTTAAAGGGACATTTCCCTTTATACCTGGGGGCCAGTCAGCTCCCAGTTCAAAAATCCATCTCATTTCATTATATTCAGTTCTGTTTACTACATCTCCACCCTCACATTCAAAATAACCTTTTGTATAACCATGAAAGAAAAACTATGCATCAGATTACCCCCTATATGACCGGTAATGACTCCTTCTGCAATTCAATCTTGAGAATCGATACAAATAGGAACAGAAAATGCAGAACTCAAAGCTTTAGATTCCAAACCATTTTGTTCATTTTTAAGGGTAAATCCACATATTAAATGAGAGAAAACCTAGTAGACCTGGCCTTCATAATTTCATATTGAATATCTAATAATTTTAAAAGTGGATACCCTCTTTGTACAAACATAGAGATTAATTTTTCAGTCTCTCTAATGAACATCTCATCATCACTAATAAGTCTACTCAGACAAATAATTTGTCCCCAATCCAAATTCATCTTTATAAACATAGGATGCATATTTCTAAAGTGCAGGAAAGTATAAGTTTCTTTCCAAAAAATAGTGCTGGAAAAGTTTTTTTTGATAATATCCATAAAAATACTAAGATCCAAAAAACTAACCTTAACATTAGCATTATTCATTACAAATTTCAGTCCTGCACTATTAGAATTGATGTCATCCAAAATTGAAAATAAATGCTCCTTAGAGTCATTCCAAATGAAAATCAAAGCATCTATGTATCTCCTGTATAAGGAGACATATTTGAAACCATCTAGTCTAGTCAAAACTGATGATTCCCACCAGCTTAAAACCAAAATAGCAAAACCAGGTGCCATCTTGACAGATTTTCCACATCATGTAGTCAGTAAAGATTTTGTTAAAAAAAAGCTTTGCCGAAGTAGATAATTGTTTGATGGATGTGCTAAATATGAGTTATATTGATTTAGCTACTTTTGAATTTATTTTTGTGGAAGAGCCATTATTAGGCATTTTGTTTGGAATACCCAAAATCCATAAAGATGTGGAAGATCCAACATTTAAACCAATAGTGTTGGCAAAGAGAGGCAAAACTGTTGCTCTATCACATTATTTAGACAGTTTGTTAAATCCCCTTACATTACAGACAAAATTTTTTTTTGAAAGATTCATGGGTATTTTTAAATTTATTAAACAATTATGTGTTTACTGGATCTGAAACTATGTAAGTTACAGTTGACATTGTTTCATTATATATGCATCCATTGATCAAAATATGGGTATTAAATGTGTTAAAGATTTTTTGACTTATAATACTACTTTTGGATTAGTTTAGATTAACACTATTTGTTCACTTTTGGATCTTGTGTTAAAAAAATATTTTTTTTTGTGTTTGACCAAAACAATTATCAGCAGAATTGTGGTGTGGCAAAGGGTGCCAAGATGGCACCTGCTTTTGCTATTTTGGTTTTAAGCTGGTGGGAATCATCAGTTTTGACTAGATTGGATGGTTTCAAATATGTCTCCTTTTACAGGAGATACATAGATGATTTGTTTTTCATTTAGAATGGCTCTAAAGAGCATTTATTATCATTTTTGGATAACACCAATTCTAATGGTGCAGGACTAACATTTGTAATGAATAGTGTTGATGTTAAAGTTAGTTTTTTTGGGTGTTAGTATTTTTATGGATACTGTCAACAAAACTTTTCCAGCACTATTTTTCGGAATGAAACTTATACTAATAATTTCCTGCACTTTAAAAGTATGTAACCTATGTTTATGAAGATGAATTTGTTTTGGGGACAAATTATTCGTCTGGGTAGACTTATTAGTGATGATGAGATGTTCATTAGAGAGACTGAAACATTAATATCTATGTTTGTATAAAGAAGGTATCCACTTTTAAAATGATTAGATATTCAAGATGAAATTATGAAGGCCAGGTCTACTAGGTTTTCTCCCATTTTAATTAGTGGATTTACCCCTAAAAATAAACAAAATGGTTTAGTCTAAAGCTTTGAGTTCTGCATTTCCTGTTCTTATTTGTATTGATTCTCAATATGTTAAACAGATACTGATTTTATAGACACATGGCCTTATGTGGCTGATTATAATACTGCCTTGGAGATTAAGGAGTTAAAATGGCAAGTGTTTTTAAATGCAGATTGTGCTCCAGGCTTAAATGGGACTATAAATATTAAATGTTTGTTGAAAATTGTAGTGTAGTCAGGTGCAATCTTAGACTTGATATATATATAAGTAGCAGGGGGTGTGGGGGAGCAGCCCCCCACATGGGGGGTGCCGGGGGGCCTGCCCCCTGCTTACACTTGGTGGAAAGTGCTATGATTTATGTTGTTTAAACTCAGTATATGTATATGTGTTTTCAGTGTTTTGGTTTCAGTGTTTTGAGTTTCAGTGTTTTGAGCTTTCAGTGTTATGAAGTGAATATATATATATATATATATATATATATATATATATATATACACACACACACAAGCATTGTGATGAAATCCGTAACTGTTTGCAAATATCATTCAATCACTTGAATGTGAATGATGGCATCCACAGCTGTTTGCAAATATTTTTCACCTAGTGGATGGATTGCTTCAGATTTGTCTTCCTTTACTGATTTTATGTTATCTCTATTGAGGCTGTATAATTTCAGTTGATGGACATTGATAATGCAAAGCCTGGTTTATGCATCACTTGTCTGGACTTATACAGATTGGACATGACTGCTTAAGAGTGCAATGACCTTGCTGGATATACCTGTTTTGAGCTAAGTTATCCTATGTACACTAAGGCATTTTAGCATATTACTTGTTTATCCTCTACATTTACGTGGAAATAGGTGAGGTGTATCAGATTCCATGAATTTTATGGAATCCAAACCTTTACTTTGGTTGTTAAGCACTTTTGTCTGTTAAAAATTACTTGACTTCATCAGAACATAAAGCTAGACACTGAATAAACACTTAAATTGTTCACTTAATTTTTCATGTGACAGTAAAAGTTTACAAAGTAACAAGCTAAATCCACACAAAACAGTATATATAATTAAAACTTTAAATAATAAATAATGTTAAATATTAATTAAACTTCATTATAATTTGTTTCTCTTTATCTTCAAAACACTCCGTATTGAAGTTTGCTCATTTAATCCCAGTGTAAAATCAGCTCTGCTACGTAATTGCCAAATTCATTTTCTTTGTTTTGTTACTTTTTCTCCAGAGACTCCCCTATGATTGTTTTCTATATTTTCTAATACAAAAATTGAAACAATTTGAATTTAATACAATTCTGGGAGTACTTAATGCCTTCTTTATATCTCTCCTGATGATATCATATGTGTGTTCATAAATTAGCCTACAAAGACCTCTAATAATTTTTCCTACATAGTGTGGCATACTAAGTATACAATTTAATTTCAGGAACAATTAAAGTATTCCCTTGCTCTAATCAGACTGATGGTTTTAAAATAAATGCCTTCACTATTATAAGAGGGCATTGTTTACAAGATCCAAAATTAAAAGTATCCACTTTTTATAGTTCACATTTCTCACGTATTGTTCCAATAATATTTAGGTTGTTGCCTCATTTAAAAAGAAATGTAGGTGCTTCTCCCAAATATTTTTTAAGACTTTTATCACTAGCGATCGATATTTAATATTTACAAATAATGTCAGAAACTGCTTTTGCATTTGTGCTATATATTAAAACCTTGACATTACGGTTTGACAACTTCATTCTCTGTTTACCTGCTGTGTGACTCTAAGCAAGCCACTGGACAAAACAACACTTCTGAGTCACCCCTGAATAAGGGCACTTGGAACCAGTGGGCTTATCCAGTTAACAAATGTCACAATTAAAATTAAGTGAAGTTTAGATCCCCTCAGAGCCACACGCTCCAGGGATCTAAACCTTGTCATCACAATAAACAAAACACACTGGAGGGATAGGTTCCTGACCCAGAGACTCCCCAGACTCTGGAATAGACTGCCCATACATGTCAAGCAGATCACCTCCTTGGCCCTCTTGAAAAGGAACCTTTACGATTGGATGGGAGATAGGAAATTCATCCCAGGGATCATATCAGTTGCCCTGCTAGACAGGGGTCCAGGGAAGTAAATATTGTGGGAAGAAATAGCCAGGGAATTGTTATGGCTAGGCTTGTATTGGCCCCAGGGCTGATAGTCTAGTACCAACCTATGAACCTATGAATGTATAAAATAAAATAATGTACACTAATGCACATATATGGGATCATTCTTGTGCCTGACGATTGCAGATTTCAAATAAGCTCTGATTGTTTATGTCAGAATTGTTGCTTCCAAAAGGCAGCTCACTTTAATGGGCCACACAACTATGTAGGGACTTCACTGTGGTGTTCAACCCCAAATTTGAAATTTCTTCAATACCTTTAAAAAAAAAAAGCTATTTTGGCTTGATGTACATGAGGCAGCTTCAATAATTGTAGGTTGGGCTCCACAAATCTTCATCAGTCTACATGGTTTGAGGAAGCCTGAAGCTACCTGACTAAATCAAGTGCCATACAAATGAATGGAATATCATGCCACCTGGAGCATAATTTTTTTTTTTAAATATATGGGCATTGATATCTTCCTACCTGCTTAGTGCACACTGCAGTACCTATAAGTATTAACCACTTTTGTTTCTAATCTTAATTTTGAAAACATATAATATTTGGGAGAAGACTTCCAATAAATGGAAAGTCTTCTGCATGTTTTGTGTATTCTGCTATAACTATGCACATCATCTCCTGAATTTACTTTATTCATCTGACACCTAAGCGCTAGATAAAATGGAAGGTCAGTGTAATAGTTTTACCTCTGTTGCCAGCTATTTATCACTAGGATCTCCCAAGGCAGTGTACAAACTGCCTTATTCTTATAGATAATGAATTTATTCTCAACACTGACAATTCCATTCATGAGAGGTGCAAATAGCTAACTAATCTGGAGGCTTTCCTCTCACCTAAAAACTTGGCTTGTGAGCTTCATACACCTCCACCTCAGTTCTTCACCAATCACACCAAAATGTCTTATGCTGAGGTTTGTAAACAAATCACCCCCCTAGCCTACTAGAAATAAGATCAAGTCTCAGCAAAAAACAAACAACTCATCCACCTCATGCATATTTACCATAAAGAGTCACCTTAAGCAAAAAAAAAACTTCAATCTATGACTCTGGACCACAATGGCAAAAAAAAAACATCTAACTCTGTTGTCATATACACTAACTCATTACTCACAAGGCTAGACAAGGAGAGGGTTACAATGAGATATCTTTCAGGAGCCAGGTTTTCTGACATTACAAGGGCCTTAAGGACCCTATCTGTTGACAAATATGACTATGACATGGCAGAGGTACATGCAAGGGTGAATGACTTCTGAAATAAAACCCTGCTGGACAGGCAGAGAGATATGTCAAAATCTCCCATGCAAGTTACAAATGCAGGTAAGACACTAGCCCTGTTTGGAATCCTTCACCTCAAATTATGCCTAAATGCAAAGATTATAGGCTTCAATAATTTGCTAAATAGCTGTTGTCATTCCAGGGGGGTCCAGTATGTATCAGCATGTGCTGAGATGCTCGATAGTTCAGCTTGCTTTGCTAAGGATGGCCTGCAACTCTCATTCTAGGATTTCCACATATTGGTTAAAGCCTTTGCTGCCCACTTAGAACCTTTTTAGGCAGAGTGCAGATGTGCCTCTCACCAGGCTGGATAAAGAGTAAGTCACGGTTAGTTGTCTGTCAGGTGCCAGAATCCACCATATCACACACGCACTCAAGTCTCTCAACAACAGGTACTGTTATGACTCTGTCATAGTCAATGTTGGAGTGAATGACTTGAGACGTACCTCCCTGGACTACATGAAGAGAGACATGATTGAGCTCACTGAATATGTGTCTCAGGCAGGTATGTCCTTAGCCTTAATCAGCATTCTACGTCACCCAGAATGATGCCTCAATATAAACAGAAAATGATTGACTTTAACAATTGGCTTAGTTTCTGGTGTCATTCTAGGGGATCCAGTACCTGACATCCTGGGAAGATATGATCGACAGACCACAATGCTTTGCTAGAGATTGCCTACATCTGTCTCACTTGGGCTTCAGGCTTCTGGGAATGGCCCTTGCTTCCCCATGGTACATTTTTTAGAAAAAGTCCTGAGGTCAATAAAACCAACATAAAAATTTCAACAAAATGCAAATTAAAGGTCATGTTCCTAAATGCTAGGAATCTAAACATGAAACTGCACTCATTGCAAGCATTCTTAACCCTGGAAGATGCTGAAATTTGTGCAGTCACAGAAGCCTGGCTCAAAGCTGCGGGAGAGCACCCTAGCTTTACCTGGTTACTCATCTTATCGTACATTGAGACCCCAAACTGTGAGCAGCAAAGCCAAAGGAGGTGTAGTTTCAATATATATTAAAGACACACACACACACACACCTCCAGGCTGGTCAAACAGTATGACGCACAGGAGACACTCCAGGTGCAGTTAACCTTTGACAAGACCCCTGTACAAATCATAGCTAGCCACATGCCTGCAAATTTGACTCAAGATGCCCACTCCACCTACCTGGACCTCTTCAAATCTATCAAGATTTAAGTATTTACCCTGATCCTGGGGGACTTTAACTACCCAATAGATTGGAAAAACTACTCATGCCAGAACGCAAATGCCCAGAGATTCTTCGATTTTATCAATGCAAATGCCTTGGAACAGCTAGTTGATACCCCCACAAGAGGTGATAATATGTTGGACTTGGTATTAACCAATATGAGTAACCACTGCAGCATCCCTACAGTATCATCCTTCCTGTAAGATCCAACCATAAAGCAGTCACTTTTGAAGTCAGCATCTCCCCTGACTCCCCTCTAGCTATGGTCAAACAAAAACTTCTCCAAAGCTGATTACAACCTCATAAGGGATGGTATAAACAGCTTCACAGCCCCCTCCCCCTCTGTTGAAACTGGAACCAATGTCCAAATCTACACCAAAGTACTATACGAACACTTATATAGATGCCTGTCTGGTATTCCTGATTTCATTCATCTATACGAACACTTATATAGATGCATGGAATCAGGAATACCAGACAGGAAAAAAATTATCCTCCACAAGGAAGAGTTATCCTGTCTGGTGGACATCTGCAATAAATAAACTATATAACAAAAGGAAAAAATTGCTGTCCAGTACCAAGAAGGAGCAGATGCACAAATGGAAGCAATCTTTCCTTAGCCTGAACAAGCAAGTAAGAGCACTAGTGAAATCCTCTAAAGCCAACTTTAGTCCAAATTGGCCAGATCTACTAGAGACAATCATAAGGCCTTCTCCACATATGTCTGCAATTTCAAAGGAAGCACTCAGATCTGTTCAGAACTGGTGGTCAAGGACACTACATACACACATGCTGCAGATATAGCCAACCTACTGGCTGTCAGATTCAGCAAAAACTTCACCCCTCTGTCTCCTCCATCAGTAAATCAGGACATCCCCAGTACCTGCCCCACTCCCCTTATCTCTAGGGAACAGGTCATCACTGCCCTCTCAAAGGGGAAAAAATACAGCCTCCATGGGACTCGATAACATCCCAGGCTGCATCCTACATGAACTCAGGCATGAACGTACAGCACCATTAGGCTCCCTATTCCACCAAAGCCTGAGTACCGGCTTTATCCCAGCCAAATAGAGAACAGCCACTGTCATCCCTTTACACAAAGGTGGAGCGTCCACCGATCTGGGAAATTATAGACCTATCAGCCTAACTAGCCTGATCTGCAAGGCCATGGAATAGATTATATTGGACCTCATTAACAGGGACATTGGCAACCTCCAAACACTCGACCACACACAGTTTGGCTTTGTAAAGGGGAGATCATGTCTGTTAAATCTGAATGACTTCTTTAAGACAGTCACCAAAGCAACTGATGAGGAGAAGATGGTGCACACCACCTACCTTGACCTGGCCAAAGCCTTCAACACTATTCCCTACTCGGGCATAATAGATAAACTTTCTTAGGCATTAATCCATATATCAGATGGGTAGCAAACTGGCTCACTGATAGAATACACTTAATCAAAATAAGGGAAACCACCTCAAGCAATAGACCCGTAATGAGGAGTGTACCCAGGGATCAGTCTTGGGGCCTTGACATCCTCCAAAAGGGTCTCACCCAAACAAATGACTCGTGCCAGAAAAAATGGCCTCAAGCTGAATGCCAAAAAATGCATCTTCACCCCCTTTGGGGAGAGTGATGTCCCCACATATTATCACATTAATAACGTCCTAAGCACACAATCAGTCATGAGGGATTTGAGCACCCAGGTTGATAGCAACCTGACTTTTGACCACCATGTTGCTTCCGTTGTACGGAAAGCTTTCTACATGGCCCATCTCATAAGTAAGGGTATCTCATCTAAGGACAAGGAGGTCATAACATACCTGTATTCTTCCCTTATAAGGCCAATTATTGAGTACAATGCCTCTTTCAGCATGCACCTCACAAAGCACATGTAGCAGCTGGATCCTCACCAGAAGACTCCAGGGTGTCAAACATCTACTGTACCCTACACAGATAGGCTAAAAGCCCTGTCCCTCTACTTAGTTTCATACAGACTCCTAAGATGTGATCTCTGTCTAGCATACAAAGTAATCTCAGAACCCACCTTGATGGGATTGCTGCATATCTGCAAGTCAAGCTCCTCTCAAGTAACCCACATGTGTGACCTCCACCTGGTCTGTGACATCAATAGGAGTTGTTAGCAGGACAAATTTGTGTCCCAGAGACTCCACAATTTGTGGACTAGACACCCTCTCCACATCAAGCACAGTGCATTAGCCCACTTGGCCAGAGTACCTCATTATCCCTTTTCAAGCACAACCTGGATAACTGGATGGGAAACAGAAAATACACCCCTGGGATTCCACCTGTGTCCCTGCTGGACAGGGGCTGTGGGTGCTGACTTGTCTAGACATGGGCTAAACTCTTGCTAGGCTTACAAGGATCTCAGGGCTAATAGCCTAGTAACTTCCTATGATCCTATGATCCTATGGATATTCCAGCATATCTGGCCAATCAATCTGAAAACTAGAAAACATTGCTCCTCAATGCCAGAAGTCTAAACAATAAATTGTTTGATCTTCAGACACTCTTGCATTTGGAAAACATCCTTGTCTGCCTAGTTACTATGATTTGGCTTAAATGTAAAGAGAGCAATCCCCTTGTACCAGGGTTTTGTGATTTTCATGCCTTCAGACTCAATAGCCACTGTGGTGGAATCTCCGTATTTGTCAAGGAACTTATTTCTTCCAGGCAGATCCCTAGGGATCTACAAATTGAACTCATTAAATGAGAAATCACTCAAGATAGTATTAAATGCCAACTAATAGTTTGTCACAGAACACCTTTGTCCCCTGATGATCATAATGGATCCCTTAGTGTTCTAAATTATCTACAGTTAGGAAAAACAAAACTTGATTATTTTGAGTGACTTCAACTACCCTTCAATAAACTAGAACACATATATCTTCAATGTAGGATATGCCCCAAAATTTCTGGACTTAATAAACAAAAACTTCCTTGAGCAATAGGTAAATATCCCACTAAAGGACACAGCAAGCTTAACCTGATCTGCTTCACTCTGATGTACTGCATTTAAATAGTTTTCAAAATTTGACATTGTCATTGTTATACACACACATGCTTTGTCAGGTTAAGTAACTCTGTTTATAAAGTTAGAACTTTTTAAAAACTTTATTAAAATTTAATTTAAGACATAGATAAACAGAAAAGAACAAACCATATTAACATTTTTTTCCATTTACAGGTATTATCACATACCTTTTCTTTATTTCTTTGTAACTATCTGCAGTACATAAATTGCTGAATTCCTGTCTTACCTTAAACCTCACTCATCCTCCTCCTGAACATTATTCTGCATGTATTGCTCCCACAATCTCCATGTTTTCCAAGTAACTCGCTCCTTCTCTTTTCTAAAGATTGAGCCTTTTATCTTTTTTATAATATTCAATATTTCAAATACAGTTAGTAGTAGTAAGTACTTTTTTAAAACTCCTTTATTACATTTTCACTTAAGACAACAGAATTAAACTCATTAAGGGCTTACTATGTCTAAATAATACCTATGTGTTAACCAGGTAGGCCTACTGGGCAGAAAGTCTCCTTTCAGGGGTGACCTGAGAAAAATGGCTGGTTAAGTGACTGGCTCAAGGTCACACAGTAGGCAAGTGAGGGCTGTGGGAATCAAATCCTGTACCATAGAAACTACAACTCAAGCCTTAACCTCTGCAGCAGCTGCCAGAAATAGCCAATCTAGGCAATTCAGATCCTGTGTCCCACTTCAAAGCAACCATTTCCTTAGTTACAGACATTTTCTCAGCCTATATTTCAGACAGAGAACTCTAGGAAATTTTTTAAGTCTGCCAACTCATTACACCCCCAAAACATATGTTTCCAGTTACCTTTTTCTTCTCCATAATTGCTCAGAGCTGCTCATTGTTTGGTGACTTTGTTTAGGAGTGCTGATAATCTGATTTCACCTGAAGCAATCCATTACTGAAAGGACAAAAATAAGTATTTTTCTGCATTTATCTTATTAATTACAACTATAATTTAGCAGTTTATTAATTCATTTACTGTTTTTGCTGCACAAAAAAAACTGTACTATCTACTGTTGCTTTAAGTAGTTACATGTTTTGCATTGTATCTTTTAGTTCTAGGGCTGTTGTAGCTAGTTTGTGTGGTCTTTTTACACTTGGGCTCCAAACCAGCTATTCCTACATTAAGAAGGTTTCTATATGCACTCTTTGGCAGAAGTGTGCTGAACTAACCTATATGAGTTGGGGACTGCTGGTGGAAGGCTTATCATGTGCTTTCCTGATTGGTAGATAGCTTAAAACTTGTTCCTGTTTGCTCATATGTAAGCCTCACATTTGCACTACGCTGCTCTCCCACAGCAGTGGGCAGCAGTGACTTGTATAGATGCAAAAGCCTTGAAGATTAGTTTTTCCCCTACACAACTCTCAGCAAAAACCTTCCAAGCCTTTCTGCTGCTCTAGGAGCAACTCATTTGTGCACCGGGCAGATTTGTTTTGCTGCTCAACCTTAGCCTACACATAGTATAGGTCCTTCTTATAGTCTCTGAGCTACCAGCACAGTCTTGTCAAATTAACCCATTCCTTTCTCTAATAAAACTTACAGTAAGAACCTGTCACCATGGACGGGCAGTTTCCCATCATCTCTCTGGCCAGTCTGATGGACATGGGCATCCTGAGGCAATATAGCAATTGTCTCATGTATACAACAATCACTTAATCCTGAAACAAATAAATTCTTTATGCGAGAGTAGTTATACTATTAAATTGGTGGCAAGACTCTCACAAGAAAAATTAAATGCCGGTCAGGTTGTCAGCACACATAAATCATTTTCCACCTTAAATAAGAACAGAATACATAAACCCACATATGCAGAGGTACTCACTACTAACTTACCAAAAGACCAGAGGATTTCCAAATGGTGCCTGCACAAACTATTGACACACACAACAGTGCAAAAAACAGCCACTACACATGATAACGCACATACACCAGTATCTCAGTAAATAAGCCCACAAGGCGTAACACCGCAAAACACACATAAATACATGAAAACATACTCGGAAGCTCTGAATAAAAATCTGCAAAAGCAACAGAGACCTCCAAAGCAGACATCCAAGCAACTTCCACCCCCCAACACAAATCATGAAACACATACTTCACAAAACCAGTGTGCCATGCAATCACAGCCCTTAAGGCAAAATAACATACACAGCATACTAGTAATAGGTGAGTCTATAGTCAGGCACACTGATGTCCCACTCACTAGGCTGAATAATGAGAAGGTTACTGTTAGCTACCTGCCAGGTGCCAGGATCCGCCACATAACACAAGCACTCAGGTCACTCCAGAACAAGTACAAATACGACTCTGTCATTGTCCATGTTGGTGTGAATGACCTGAGCCGTACCTCCCTGGACTACATGAAAAGAGACATGGAAGAGCTCTCTGATCTTGCAGCCCAGGCCGGTATGACCCTGACCCTGAGTAGCATCCTGCCCTCAGCAAGAATAATACCACGGTATAAAGAAAAAATTATCAATTTCAACAATTGGCTAAGTTTCTGGTGTCATTCAAAGGGGATCCAGTGTCTGTCCACCTGGGATGACATGCTCGACAAGCCATGTTGCTTCGCTAGAGATGGCTTGCACCTGTCACCCTTAGGCTTTTGAATAATGGCCAAGGCTCTTGCCAACCCCATATTGCCTTTTTAGGCAAGGCTCAAAAGACAAACCCACCGCCATAAATAGCACAATAAACAAAAAAGAAACAAAAAACTGAGGGCAATGCTACTCAATGCCAGAAGTCTAAACCTCAAAATACACGCACTAGAGGAACTCCTCGGTATGGAGAAAATCTATATATGCGCAGTAACAGAAACCTGGTTTAAGGCTCCAGAGAGCACCCCAGCACTACCAGGCTACAACTGATACCATATATTTCGGCCACAGAACCCAGACCGAAATACAAAATGTGGGGGCGTATCCATATTTATCAAGGATAGCTACACCTCTAGGTTAGTGGCCCAGCACGATGCTTCAGAGATCATCCACGTGCAACTAACAACGGGCAAAACTGCAATTCAAATTGTAGCTTGCTACAGATCACCCACCATGTCCCAGGACCCTCATTCCAGATTTCTGGAAACACTGGGAAATATAAAGGTCCTACCAAACACCCTAATATTGGGTGATTACCCAAACATTAACTAGGAGAACTACTCAAGTACTAACTCCCCTTGCCCAACATTTCCTAGAATTTATAAACTCAAATACCCTGGATCAACTGGTCAACACTTCCACCAGAGGTGACAACATACTGGACCTGGTCATCACCAACATGGGCGACTGATGCTCCACACCAGAAGTCAGCCCCTCGCTGGTTAGATCTAACCATAAACAAATCACTTTGGATATCCACATTCCGCCCCCACCCCCGGACAAGGAAATCACCATGAAAAACTTTTTAAAAGCAAACTTCACGTTACTTACGACCGAGGTAGAAAGTTTCAAAGCCCCCATGCTAAAGGATAACATTGTCCAAGCTGCAAAATCCTTTACTAATGCATTCTACGGGCACCTACAAGACTGTATGGATCATGCTATCCCAAGCAAAACCAAGACTCACTCCTCCAAGAAAAGGAAACCAGTCTTGTGGACCCCTGCCATAAACAAGCTATACAATAGAAGGAGGAAACTAGTACAGAAAAGAGTAAAATCCCAAGAAGGGAAGACATCCCTGATCAGTATCAGCAAGAAACTACGATTCCTCATAAAATCATCCAAGGCGAATTTCGAAAGAAAAATTGCCAAGGACTCCAAAGATAACCACAAGGCATTCTTTAGCTATGTTAAGAATCTAAGTGGCAATGCTCAGATCTGCTCGGAGTTAGTACAGAATGGTACAAAATACACTGAACCGACCAATATTGCCAACATCCTGGCAGACAGGTTCAGCACAAACTTCACCCCCTCTCACCCCCAAAATTGCCCATAACCATACCAGAAGAATGTAGAGCCCCTGAAATCACAGACAGGTTAAAACAGCCCTCTCCAAAGCCAAAAACACAGCATCAATGGGACCAGACAGTGTCCCAGGCTGCATCCTACACAAGCTCAAAGATGAACTAACCCATCACCTAAACACACTATTCAAGCTCAGCCTTTCCACAGGTTACATACCCATAGAGTGGCGCACAGCAACGGTTATTCCACTCCACAAAGGTGGAGCCACAACAGACCCCGGGATCTATCACCCTATAAGCCTGACTAGCTTGGTCTGCAAGGCTATGGAGCACATCATCATGGAACTCATTAACAGAGACATTGGGAACCTCCAAACACTGGACCCTACCCAGTTCGGCTTTGTTAAGGGCAGATCATGCCTCCTAAACCTGGTGGACTTCTCTGAGACAGTTAACAAGGCTATAGACGAGGGAAAGGTGGTACACACAGCCTACCTAGACCTCACAAAGGCCTTAGACACCATTCCCCATTCTGGTATTATAGACAAGCTCACCAGCCTGAACATAAATCCCTATGTCACAAGATGGGTTGTCAACTGGCTCACGGACAGAACCCACATGGTAAGAGTTGCGGGAGCTAGGTCTGCCTCTAAACCGGTTAAAAGTGGTGTTCCCCAGCGCTCAGTCCTAGGACCCCTCCTGTTCGGCATATACTTCTCAGAGGTACAGGCAAGCACAGGAGGACTATGGCTGACCATATTCACAGACGACTACAAACTAGGGGCTATAATTGACCCTCTCGCTGACACAGACATCCTCCAAAAGGGTCTCACTGAGACGAATACCTGGTGTCAAAATCATGGCCTCAAGCTAAATGCCAAAAAGTGCACAGTCATCCCCTTTGGAAAAAACAAAGTGCCCACAAACTACCACATAGGTGGTAGTCCCCTAAATACGGAAGACGTAATAAGGGATCTGGGGACCCAAGTGGATAGTAATCTCTCCTTTGATAATCAGATTGCCAAAGTGGTTAGAAAATCCTTCTACGTGGCCCACCTTATCACAAAAGGGTTCGCATCCAGATCAAAAGAGGTCATTGTGCCCCTCTACTCATCGTTCATCAGACCCATCATAGAGTACAACACCCAATTTGGGATGTATCTTACAAGACACCTGCAACAGCTGGAAAGACCACAGAATTACCTCACCAAGAGGATCACTGGCCTCAAACAGATACCCTATGCAGCACGACTGAAGAAACTCTAGCTGTACTCGGTTGCATACTGCCTACTCAGTGGGGATTTCTGCCTGACATACAAGGCCATGTCGAACCCAGAACTGATGGACATGCTCCACCTAATGAAAACCTTATCCCCTCCAGCCACAAGCTCTAGGGATCTAAACCTCACCACAACAATAAATAGGATGTGCTGGATGGGATAGATTCCTGTCCCAGAGACTTCCCATGCTTTGGAACAAGATTCCAATCTATGTTAGGCAGAGCTCCTCGCTAACACTCTTCAAGAGAAACCTTGACGAGTGGATGGGAAACAGAAAGTTTACCCCAGGGATCACTTCAGTGGCTCTGCTGGACAGAGGCACAGGGAACTAATCTAAGGGGGTGGCGAAAGCCAACACATTCTGGCTAGGCTTATAAATGCCTGCGGGCAGATAGCCTAGTACCTACCTATGAACCTATGAACCTAAAACCCAATATACTAATTATAGGAGAATCTACAATGAAGCACACAGATGTCCCCTCCGCAGGATGGCTAAGAAGCAAGTTATGGTTAGCTGCCTGTTAGGCACCAGGAATCCATGAAGTCACTCAACCACAAGTACCAGTATGACTCCATCATATGCCATGTGAGGGTGAATGACTTGAGATGTACCTCTCTGGACTATATGAGGAGAGACATGACTGAGCTCTCAGTTTATGTGTCACAGACAGAAATAAGCCTACCCTTAAGCAGCATCCTACCTTCTCCAGGGATGATGTCACAATACACTTAAAATATTATTAACTTTAACAATTGGCTTAGCTTCTGGTGTCAGTCCAAGGGTATCCAATATCTGTCAGCCTGGGAGAATATGGTTGACAGGCCATGCTGTTTTGCCAGAGATAGTCTGCACCTGTCTCCTCTAAGTTTTCAGATACTGGGAAAGGCACTAGCAACCTCTATTCTGCCTTTTTTAGGTAGTGTCAGAATAACCAACCTCCCAATGTAACAAAATCTCTAGATAAACTCAAAGTAATGCTGCTTAATGCTAGGAGCCTAAACAGGAAACTGCACTCCCTGGAAACTGTCCTCACCTTGGAAGATGCTGATGTTTGTTCATTCAGCGAGACATGGTTCAAAGCCACAGAAAGCACCCCAGCCATGCAGGGCTACAATGCCTTCCATACGTTTACACCACAAACTGAGCATGAAAGAACCAAAGGAGGTGGTGTATCCATCTTCATTAAGGATAAGTACACCTTGAGAGTTATCAAACCATATGACTCTCTTGAGCTCCTACATGTCCAATTAACCATGGGCAAAATCCCCTACCACATCATAACTAGCTATAGGCCCCCCACCATGAACGTGGAAAAGCATACCACATATGTGGGCTTACTAGAGTCACTTACCATACAGCCCAACACCTTAGTCATGGGTGATTTTAATTATCATACCATTGACTGGGAAACATACACAACCACAAATATGTTGGCTTAGAGATTCTTGGACTTTGTCAATGCAAATGCTCTGGAACAGCTAGTCAGCACACCCACAAGGGTCTCAAATGATCTAGAGATAGTACTCACTAACATGGGAGAGCATTGCACCCCCTATCCTCCCTGGTAAGATCAGACCATAAATTAGTCTCTTTTGATGTAATTATAATGCTAAATACCCCATCAAGCTCAAAACACTTAAAAATCTTTCCAAGATAAATTAACTCCTACTAAGTGATGGTATATGAAGCTTCAAAGTCCCCTCCAAAAAAAAAACACAGATAACATGGACTCCTGTGTAGATGTGTACACTAATGCTCTGTATAACAACTTAAGCAGTTGCATAGAATCAGCTGTACCTGACCGGATTAAAATCAAGTCTTGCCAGAAAAACAAGCCACCCTGATGGACCTCTAACATAAACAAAAGAAAGAAACTAATGTCCAAAAGCAAGAAGGAACTGGCTCAGCAGATGAAAAAAATCTATCTCTAGCCTAAACAAACAAATTAGAGATTTTGTCAAGTCCTCCAAAGCTAACTATGAAGCAAAAATAGCCTCCCTAGCTATGAGAGAAATACAGTTCATACCTCCAACCTTTACCTAGCCAAGGCATTTGACACAATCCCCCGCTCAGGTATTACTGAGAAACTCTTCCAATTGGGTATTAACCTCTATGTCACCAGATGGGTAGCCAATTGGCTTACTGACATGACACATACTGTCTGAGTGGGTGACTTCATCTCTAGTAAAAGACCAGTCACCAGTGGCATACCACAGGGTTCAGTGCTGCGACCTTTACTGGTTTGGAATTTATATTTCTCAGAATCCCAGGCAAACATGGATGGCCTGTGGCTGACCAAGTTTGCTGATGATTGCAAATTGGGAGCAATCATTCAGTCATCCAATGGTGCTAATATACTGCACGAAAGGTTAACGCAGACAAATGATTGGTGCCAAAACCATAGATTGAAGCTAAATGCAAAAAAATGCATTATTATTCCCTTTGTGAAAGCTAACATCCCAGTTAATTACAATATAGACAGCACCCCCTCACCCCAGCTGCAGACTCTTGGAAAGTCAGAGGATGCCTGAGGAGTGGAGAAAAAGTGTTTTTGTACCTATTCTTTTAAGAATAAGGGTGATGTGCAGAGCTGTAGTAACTACAGAGGGATACAACTGATCCGTCACAGCTTGATGTTATGGGAAAGAGTAGTTGAAGCTAGGTTAAGAAGGGAGGTGATGATTAGTGATCAGCAGTATGCTTTCATGCTGGGAAAGAGCATTGCATATGCAATGTTTGCTCTGAGAGAGTTGATGGAGAAATATAGAGAAGGTCAGAAGCAGTTGCATTGTGCCTTAGTGGACTTGGAGAAAGCATATGATAGGGTGCCTAGAGAGGAGTTGTGGTATTGCATGAGGAAGTTGGGAGTGGCAGAGAAGTATGTAAGAGTGGTACAGGATATGTACGAGGGTAGTGTGACACTGGTGAAGTCTGCAGTGGGAGTGACAGATGCATTTAAGGTGGAGGTGGGATTACATCAAGGATCAGCTCTGAGCCCTTTCTTATTTGCAGTGGTGATGGACTGGTTGACAGATGAGCTCAGACAGTAGGCCCCATGGACTATGATGTTTGCAGATGACATTGTAATCTGTAGTGAGTGTAGGTTGAGGAGACCCTGGAGAGGTGGAGATATGCTCTAGAGAGGAGAGGAATGAAGGTCAGCAGGACTAAAACAGAATATATGTGTGTGAATGAGAGGGAGGATAGAGGAATGGTGAGGATGCAGGGAGTAGAGTTGGCGAAGGTAGATGAGTTTAAGTACTTGGGATCAACAGTTCAGAGTAATGGTGTGTGTGGAAAAGAGGTGAAGAAGAGAGTACAGGCAGGGTGGAATGGGTGAAGAAGAGTATCAGGAGTGATTTCTGACATATGGGTACCAGTAAGAGTGAAATGAAAGATCTACAAGAGGGTAGTGAGACCAGCTATGTTGTATGGGTTGGAGAAAGTGGCATTGATAAAAAGGCAGAAGTCAGAGCCGGAAGTGGCAGAGTTAAATATGTTATGATTTGTACTGGGTGTGACAAGGATGGACAGGATTAGGAATCAGTATATTAGAGGGTCAGCTCAGGTTGGACAGTTTGGAGACAAAGACAGAGAGGCAAGATTGCATTGGTTTGGACATGTGCTAAGGAGGCATGCTGGGTATATTGGGAAAAGGATGCTTAGAACGGAGCTGCCAGGTAAGAGGAAAACAGGAAGGCCTAAGATAAGGTTTATGGATGTGGTGAGAGAGGACATGCAGGTGGTTGGTGTGACAGAGCAAGATGCAGAAGACAGGAAGAAATGGAAACAGATGATCCGCTGTGGTGACCCCTAAGAACAGCCGAAAGAGAAGGACTCCCCTTTTCCTTTGTCCCTGATATTTTGCTGAATATTGATCCTGAAATCTTTTCTTTGTCAAATTCACATGCTCATTCTTTCCAAATGTGTTTCTTGCAGCATTGCTATTTGCACTCTGTATTTCTTAATATAAATGAATATTGTTTCATTATTGTCTATACATGTAAGACCATTGACATTCCAAGATATTATAGATAGCAATGCCATATGATAATTAGTATAATTACTCCCATTTTCCTTTGTCCCTGATATTCTGCTGAATATCAGTACTGAAATCCAATATGTTTTATTTTTGTCTATACCTGTAAGGCCATTTATATTCCAAAATAATATGGATAGCATAGCCATTATGATAAAAAGCTATTGTTCCCACCTACTGTACTTGACAGTTTTTGAATGTATATTTCCAATTTTTGTGATACATGCAGCTCATCTCCATGAAAAAGTAGTTAATGAATCTTTGTAAATTTCACTAAGAACAGAATGTACAACTGCCTTCAACTGCAGATTTCATCTCCCACTGAACAATTTCTAACAGAAAAAAATCTTTGCAGATATAAGAAACTTAGCATTTTTCATGACTTTCATCATTTTTGTCTTATTTTTTTTCAAGCCTACTTGATTACAGAAACAATTGTTTATAGCTTAAGCCAAAGACAATAATCTAGACATGCACCCTTGTAAAAATAAGAGAAAATATCTTTATTTTACATGTAACATAATCCGTGCACTTTTACACTCCACCGCAGCAGCCAAAGATCATAGCATATTAACATTAAAACTGCTTTTATCCAACTTTTCTTCTCTTGTTATACTGTAAAGCTTATATTTATTACAACTAAAAGTATTTTACTTTAATATGTTTAACACATACAACAGTCACTGAAAAGTCTCCCCCATATCTAAAATACAACTAACTACACACTACACAAAACTGGTTTACTATATATATAATGAGCAGTTTATATCATGAAATGTTTTATACAAATACTAATAAGAACATTTGTTTTACTTTCAGCTATTTTTCCCTCCTTTTAGTGTCCTTCTAAATGTTAATGACACAAAGTGAGGCATATGCTTTACAGTCCACCCACCAGTTTAACAAAGTCAATAGAAGTCCAGTCTTTCTCAGCTACTTTTTCTTGCAAATCTATACTTCACAAATATGATTCATGCTTTATAGTCACCCATGTAGTCACTAATTTCAGTGTTGCAGGTCTTCCTGTTCATTTCCATCTCCTAACACCAGACTCTGGTTCAAGTCCAGTGTACCCTTGATTCTTATAGTCAACTCTTGTGGCTTTTCTTCTGTCTGCCAAGCATTTCCCTTTTCCAAAATATTCTGAAGACAGCTTGATACAGAAGCTTGAATCTGACAACTGCCTCTTGACATTCCTTGACTTCTGGAAAAATTTGCTTCTCTTCTGCCAGGTGTACAGTGATAACTATTTTCCGCAAACACTATCTTGTCTCCAATTTTTAATACTTTTCCATTCTACCAGAATTTTGTCAGGATCAACTCTTTCTGCTGGTATGATTACATTTTTTATTAATACAGGTCTTGGCTGCTTCTTCATGGCCAGCAATTGGGTATGTTACTAGGGAGGTAATTAATGGATTTGTGTGTGGGGGGATGTGTTAGAATAATACTTTTCTTACTGATGGCCTGTGTCCATAAGGGACATGGGAGCCAGACTGGAGGCAAATTTATGATTTCCCATCCAATTGTCACATTTTTGTTTTAATAGGGTCAGGGATGCACTCTGTTTTACATACATGGGGAGCTTATTCCATAGTGTGGGAATTCTTTGGGACACATACATCTCTCCAGCACATTCTGTTTATATCACAAGTTAAGTTCTGATCCCTGGATTTAGTGTTTCTGGTAACGTTTAGCTGTTTTTCACATGTGGGCTGGGTCTGATGAAGCCCTGCAGCCAGGCAAATATCCCCCCTCAGCAGCCTGTACAAGACATTTAGGTAATCAGTGTAGGACATGGTATTCATGCCCTGAATTCACCTGATGTGAAACATTTGTGGGGTTGAGTACATGCAAAGAGGGCATTGTACTCAATGATAGGTCTAATAAGGGTTGAGTAGAATGGTATTATAACTACCTTTGATCTGAATACCATGCCTTTAACTATGAGTTGGGCAAATTAGAAAGGTTTTCTTACTATCTTAGCTATGTGTTGGTCAAAGGTCAAATTACTGTCCACATATGCTCCCAGATCCATTACTACTGGATCGACTATTAGAGGTATTTTACCAGTGGAGTAATTAACTTAGGTTGACTGTTTCCCAAAGGGCATTATAATGCATTTTTGGCATTGAGTTTTAGGCCATGACTTTGACACCAGTCATTTGTCTGTGTCAAATCCTCTTGCAAGATGTTGGTGTCTTGGGGTGAATCTGTAATAGTTCTCAGTTTACAGTCATCTGTGAACTTGGTGAGCCAGAGGCCTTAAAAACTAGCCCTGACTTCTGAGAAGTAGATGTCAAGCAGGATCAGGCCTAGCACAGAGCCCTGGGGAACTCCACTGGTGACCAGTCTCTTGTTTGAGGTGGTCTCACTGATCTTGACTTCTTGGCTCCTGTCTGTAAGTTAGCCAGCCAGCAATCCAGCAAGTTATGTAGGATTTTATGCCTAGTTCAGCGAGCTTGTCAACAATACCTGATATTGTATTGAATGCCTTGGCCAGGTCAAGAAATGCAGTATGCACTGCTTTACCATTGTCCTCCTTGGTGTCTTTGTCAAACAAGTTTTCCAGGTTAAGCAGGCATAATCTTCCCTTCACAAAACCAAATTGGGATCAGTCTAGTGTCTGTAGGTTGTGAGTGCTCTTGTTTATCATTTCCATAATTTGTTCTGTGGCTTTGCTTATTAGGCTCATTACACTGATGGCTCTGTAGTTCTTTGATTTGTTGATGATCCAACAAATCAGAGGGGAACGACTGTTGTTCTCCTCCATTCACTTAGAACATAGCCTGTTTTGAAGCTTTAGTTAAAGAGTGCCTCAAGTGGTCCAGACAGGTTTATTTATTTATTTATTTATTTATTTATTTATTTATTTATTTATTGCAGTTGGT
This sequence comes from Protopterus annectens, assembly GCF_019279795.1. NCBI lineage: Eukaryota > Metazoa > Chordata > Ceratodontiformes > Protopteridae > Protopterus > Protopterus annectens. Next base: position 233,929,507 of record NC_056746.1, read on the forward strand.
TTACCAGGATAGTCCATTGGGCCAAAATGAACCCATTTTCAATGGAGTCCTGGGGAGAAAAGCTCCAAAAATGTAGGTACAGAATCAATCTATCTAGGTTATATCCATCAACAATCTAAGTACAGCAGGTTATTAATGATAATTATACATATGCAAAAGATTAAAGCAAATAATTTCAAAAATAGTACAGCAAACATTAGAAATAATACAGACTTGTGATGAAACATACTGAAGATACAGACTAACAGAAGGAATAATACAAAGCAATACTGAAAGTAATTGCATATTAGGAAGCATAGACTTAGAGGCCCAGTCTAGTACATTCTTTGCAAATATCATAGAAATAATAATGTGTGTTGGGGGAAAATAATAAGGAAATTTGCTGGAGTAAAGAGAAGGAAAATGAAAATAGCCAGTGTTAGTTATGTAGGGTGGGAGCAAGAGCATTCCCACCGTGATGCTAGATATGAGTAAAGAGATCTTTTGAAAGTAAAATGGTTAGAGGTGGTGCGAATGGATGGTGGTAGGGAGTTCCAGAGGCGAGTTAGGCCATAGCATAGAAGGTTTTTGCCTGGGGGATGAGTAGGTTTGTACACTTCTAATAGATTTTGATTACTTGACCTTAATACTCTATCAGGTAGGTGCATTTTAAAGGCAGAAGAAAGGGAGGGACAGAGGGAGGGATTGAGAATTAGCTTATGGGCAAGAGTTAGTTGAGTGTAAGTGAGATGATTGGGTAGTTCTAGCCAGTTTAGTTTTTGAAGAGAGGAGCAGTGGTGGGTGGAGGACTTATGGCTGGTAGCGAATTTGGCAATTTTGTTATAGCAAGAGGAAAGTTGCTTTTTTAAAGAGGACTGAAGATTAGTTAGGAGTGGGGTTCCATAGAGAAGGGAGGGGATAAGGAAGGAAGTAGAGAGAGTGATTTTAGTGGCAGGTGTAAGGTAGTGATTTTGTCGGTAAAGCATACCTAGTTTTTGATGGGGTTTTTTTATATTTAGTTATAGGTGGGAGTTGAATTTGAGCTGGCTGTCAATTTGGACCCCAAGTAACTTGGTCTCTGACACTAGTTCTAGAGGTGAGTTATTTTGACTAGTGATAGAGAATGTGTTTATATCAAAAGGAGTGACTTTAGAGGGGGTGAATATCATTAATTTGGTTTTGGAAGCATTGAGTGCAAGATGATTTGTTATCATCCATTGCTCTGTGGTAGAAAAGGCATCTTGTGTAAGTTTTAGGAGTGTGGGGATAGATGTGGCAGAACAGATAATAGTTGAATCATCTGCATATTGGATGATATTTGAGAATGGGATAGATTTGTGGAAATAATTTATAAATATATTGAAGAAAAGGGGACCCAGTATGGAGCCTTGCAGAACTCCGGTAGGGGTACTAAGAAATGAGGAGGTGGCCTTTTTCCATTTTACTGCTTGATTTCTATTGGATAAGTAGCTGGAGAACCAATTCAAAGAGGAGGGAGACAGGTTAAGTTCTGAGAGTTTAGTTAAAAGCAGGCTGTGTGAAATAGTGTCAAAGGCCTTAGAGAGGTCAAGTAGTAGGGTAGAAACAACTAGGCCAGAGTCATGGGCTTTATTTACAGTTTCAAGGAAGGAGAGGAGGTCTGTCATAGTGCTATGATTTGGTCTGAATCCATGTTGTGTGGGAGTTATAAGGTGATTATCTAAGAGATGTGGTAGGAGTTGAAGTTGGACACACTTTTCTAGGAGTTTAGAAATGGGAGACAGGATAGCTATGGGACAGAAATTAGTAACATTATTATTGTTGCCACCTTTATGTAATGGTATGATAAAGGCCTGTTTCCAGATTTGGGGTACTATACATTCTTGGATGGAGCGGTTGATTAAAATGCTAATGGGGTAGGCAATTGCTTCAGCAGCTATACTAAGAAAGTAAGAAGGGATGTTATCAGGAGGCGTTGGTACATGGCTTCAATTTCAGAAGGAGTTTCTTTATAGTAGAAGTGGGTATAGGTTTTAATGAGAATAGAGGGGAGTCGGAAGAGGGGGAGTTAGGGGGTGATGAAGATGATGATAAAGTTAGAGTAGAAGAGGAGGTAGAGGATAGAGAATTGGTAGATGGGAATGAGGGAGTAATAGCAGTGTAGGGTAAAGTGTTGGTAGGGGAGGGTGGGGGGTATTGGGGAGTGTGGTGGTGTTAGAGAATGAAGAGGTCAATTTGGAAATAGATTCAATAAAAAAAGAGTTAAATTGTGTAACTAAGTCTAATTCAGGAGCATTAGGGTCAGGGGTGGGGGTATCTGGTTTGCTGGGGTTAAGGAGAGTAGAGATACCTTTCCAGAATTTCTGAGGGTTGGTTTTATTATTGTTTTGGAGTATAGAGAAGTTGTTTTGTCGATCTGAGATGATGAGCTTTTTTACTTTATTTCGAAGCGTTTTATATTCATTATGGAGCAGGGGGGTCTTGTTTTTCTGGTAGTGTGCCCAGACTTTATCTCTATTCCTCATGGTTGCTAGTGTATTTTTGGTAAGCCAAGGGGCGGATTTAATTTTTATTCTCTTTGTCCTTAGGGGAGCATGGGAGTCTAGTAGTTTTAAGAATGTTGAGTTGAAATGGGCAACTGCATTATCTAGTGATAATGTTTTTAGACAATTCCAGTTCATTGCTTTTAAAGAGTTTGAGAAGGTTGTTGGGTTAAAGTTTTTTTGGTTACAGATAGTAATATAATTATGGGTGCGATGTAGGATTGAGGGAAGTCGGTGAGTGAAGATGGGTATGTGGTCACTAAGGGGATCGGGGAGAGTGCCACTGTTGGAGAAATAGTGAGGATGGGAGACTAGGATCCAGTCCAGAATACTGCCGTTAGAGAGGTTTTTTGAGGGGCGAGTTACAGAGTTGATTAGTTGTGAAAAATTGTAGAGGTTGATGTTAAGAGAGTTTGTCGGAGACTGAATGGAGGCCCAGTTAATATTCATGTCTCCTAAGATTATGGTTTCATTACTAATGTTATTGGAGAGCCAGGAAAGGATATCTTCGAGTGTAGAAATATTATCCCCTGGGGGGATATAGAGGGAAGCTAGACATATGTGTTTATGTTTGTTGATTTGTAGTAGAGTAAGGAGTAGTTCGGCGTTGTTAAAGTGTGGAATAGGTTTGTTATAGGGAGTAACTAGCAAGGAGGATGAATATAGGAGAGCTACTCCTCCACTTTTTTTGTGAGGCCTGTCTTTTCTTATGATGGAATAGTTTGGAGGAATTATTTCAGAGTCTTTTATATGGGGTTTTAACCAGGTTTCAGAAATGGATAGGATGTCAGGTTTATTGTGTATGAGCCAAGCATGGAGGTTTGGGACTTTGTTTACTATACTTTGGGAGTTTAAAGAAGTAAGTATTATGGGCTTGTCTATAGTGGTTGTGGTGGGGGGGCCTGGGTTCAGATGGATGTCACCTGATAATAGAGTGGTAATCAGATGAAAGAAAGAGTCATTAAGGTAACTAGACAGTTTACTAACAAGATTGGGTAATATTGTGATTCTGAGAGTTTTGCTAGTAGTTATGGGGGTGGAATGTGTTTGAGAGGTGATAAGTTTGTATCGGAAAAGAAGGAGCTTTTTTGTAGGGTATAGATGGGGAGAAATAGGAGAGTGTGAGTGTAAGAGAGGGGAGTTAAGATGGTTGGTTACATGGAAGGATTGTGAATGGAAGGAATTAATGGGTTGGGAGAGGTAGTGAAGATAGGATAAATTAAGAAGTAGTAGTAGTAGTAAAAGGGAGATGAATGAGGGTTTTGTGAGCATGTTGAATTAGAGTTACTAAGAAGAGCAATGTTGTTGTTGAATTATATATGTATATAAGAGACAGTTGTGTATAGAGGAGCTGGTATGTACCTAATTAGTAGTGTGGGAGTGGAGAGTTATATTAGGATTGGAGGGGGTGTGGTTGAGGGAGGGTGTCAGAGGGAGAAATGGAAAGCTATTGGTTAGGTGGGATGTTAATAGAGAGGTGAATGAAGGTTTAGTTTTGGCGGGAAAAATGAATGGGTGTTTCTAGAATGTAGGAGACTGATTAGTGTAGAATGGCAGTGGGTGTGGTTTAAGGAGGAATAAAGGTAGAGGTGCTGGGGGCAGGTGGAATTTGGGGGCAGGGTAGGGGAGCAGAGTGAGCCCGAAGGGCGAACGGAGCGGGTAGAACCTAGGAGGGCAGGAGAAGATTGAGAGCCTATCAGTGGAGCATTGTTTGTAAAAGGGTAAGTAGCAGAAGGGTAAGTAGAGGGAACCTAGATATAGTAGGTAGAGTGGGCTGAAGGTTTTAAGAGAGAGAGTGGGATGAAGAAATGAGTGAATTGAAATCTAAATTAGTGGAGAGAGGAAGCCATCTAGTGGACAAATGCAGAAGTGCACTTAGCCCACCAGGGCAATCTTTGGGCTGAAGTAGACTGAAGGGAGAAGGGAGCTAGTATAACTCAGGGAACTATATGAGGGGTGAAGAGCAGAGAGATAGAAATAAGGGGGTTAGGCTGATGGCTTTCCTGGCAGGGAGCGTACTACATTAGCTAGCAGGGTTTAAGGAGTACAGTAGTTTTAAGATTTAGCAGCAGATGCACGTACATCCTGATATTCTTCTGGGAGACTCTTGGATTCAAGGGGGTTGAGGCAGCAGAGTGTAATTATTGCTTGAGCAATTGGATGAGCATATACTACTTTAGTTGGGTCAAGGTATCCACCCAGGCAAAATCACAGGGGGAATTCAGGGCAAGAAAGCTGGAGAACAGGGGAAAAAGTTGAAAGAAAAATAGTGCGTTAGTAACATAGAAAACACCTTATCTCCTAGTAGTGAATAATAGGCAGGTAACAAGCCTGTGTTACTATAAAAAATCAACAATAATCAAGTAACAACGAGGGAAAAATTAGTTCCCTTGGCTGATGGTTGAGTCAATTGGAAGCAACAGCTGGGACTGTATCAGGACAAATATGTGGATCAACACGCTTATCTAAACATACATACGCTTATCTAAACATACGCTTATTTAAACATACGATAGCAAGAATAGGTATTGCATTCATTTAACAAAACTACTAATGAAGGCAAATTGTTAGACCAGGGTCGCTAGTTATGGATTTGTAATTTATACTCAGGTTAAGCGACCAAACTACTAATGCAGGCAGATTGCTAGATAACGATGCTAATATACAGTTGTAAAATAAGGAAGTTGATATTAGCAGAATACATTTAAACAGCTAAAAGCATCACAACACTCATTTTTACCAATATCATTACCAAATAGGCAGCGTACATTTAAATCAGTACGAAGACCTAGTAAACAATTAGTTTTACAAATAGGTACTATCAAAATAGGCAGGACAGTGACGTAATACAATGTGCCCTACAACAGCATCTCGCTAAGCACGTGGGAAGATAGCACTTGCATGTGGAAGTTGGCGTTGGCAAAAAACATGCAACTATTAAATTCCATGGCGTTTATAGGTTACATAATCAGTACACTCCTTAAAACAGCAGGTTGTGTTTTAGACTATTCAGGAAGCAGCCAGGGATGTTGTCAGGACCCATAAAGGTGGTATTCTTTGCTTTAGTGAGTGCTTCTGGCACTTGGTCCCTGCTAATAGTTGGGAGAAGTAAGTTGGAGGGGATTTCACCCAGAGGAGCTGTGTGGAAGTCTGGGGTGAAGATTGAGGTGAATTTATCAGCCAGTAGATTTGCTATGTCACCCTGATCAATGAAGGTGGTACTGTTCACCACCAGTTCAGCACATTGCTGTGTGCTACCTTTAAGGTTCTGAACATCGCTGAAGAAAGCCTTGTGATTGTCCTTAGCCTGCAAAGCTATCCTGACCTTGTAGATGGACTTGTTTGACTTAAAGGAAAACTGTTGCAGAACTATAAAATTATATTTTTTCACTCTATCTCTGTTTTCTGAGTTATTTTAACATCTCATCACTCTGACTGCTTTTTATATAATTTTAATATGTTTTCTGCAAAATGTCTGTCAATGAAGCTTGACATATCAATGTGATCTTATTTTTCTTCAAACCTTTCTCCTTCCCATAATCCATTTCAAGTCTGCTTTATATGAGTCATGCTAGACATAAGGAAGTAGTGATGTATTCCCATTCCATTGGTGTATAATGGGATCAGTGTCAGTCACTGTCATCTTATATACTGTCTGTAATGATTGCTTCTTTTATTTCTTGAATAGCCATCATTCGTGTGTGTCTCAGGGCTTGTTTTATAGTATACTAAGGAATTATACAGCTGCAACCAAAGCTGTTGCTAAATTGCAGGCCTTTGTTCAAAGTATCTTTTTGTAGGCCAAGATGAAGTGACAACCCCTCCCCTTCACTTTGGTATAGGTGCTGATACTTTACAAAAATTACAAGAAAAAATATTTTCTCACATTTCTCTAAATGTCACAGAGATCTTTCATACTACATTTAAGTCATCTTAAAATTTAAATTAGTATAAACAACAAACATTTAAAGTTTAAAGCTTAGCACTGTAGTACTGTTTATGTAAATTTGTCAAAAGAAGTGACAGCCGCTTTTGAATAATTGACTGATCTAATTGTTGTTTTTTGCTATGAAAGGCATGACTATATTGGAAGCAGTTGTGAATTAGTGTAAGTTATCTTCCTCTCTGTAATAAAGACACTGGAAAACAGTTTCACACCTCTCTGTCTTGTTTACAGCAGTGTGAGTGCCTGATTACAAATTTCTCTGTGTTTGTGGTATGTCATTCAGGTGTAAATTCCTATGCAACTTATGTAAGACGTTAAGCTTAAAAAAGTGGGTGTTCTGTCCCTTCCTTTGATACCAAAGTGAGGAAATGAAATTTTAAAAAGTACATCAGGTTTCAGGCACCTACACGGTACTTGAATAATATTGTAGGGAGAAAAGCAACCTAAGAGTTGAGTTAAGCTGTATGAAAAGGTGGAGTTTTTCCTTTAACTAGACCTCTTAGTTTCTTGTTTGTATAAGAGAGCTCTTCCTGATTTTGGCCATGATTTCTTTCTTCTATTATACACCCTATTTAGGTGAGGATTCCACCAGTGAGGGCTGTTTTTAGTGTTTGTTATTCATTTATTTCTGGTAGGTACGGAAGCCTATATCTACCATTCACACATTTGTGTAGGGACTCTGTTAATAATTCTGCATAGGTAGCTGTGGGCTTGGGGTTAGGGGAAGCCTTGAATTTTGACAAACTGTTACTTAGAAGGATGCAGTTTGCCTTAGAGGAATTCCTAACTCTTACTGGCTTAGCTGGGTTTTCTGGGTTGATTTTTTTACTTCAAAAGAACTTTCTGATCTGGTTGCACTAGTGAAGATATGACATGGGGGGGGGGGTGCAACACTCTTCCATGTTGGTAAGTACCAGATCCAGTATGTTTGATCCCCTGGTTGGAGCATGCACTAGCTTTTCCAGGGTGGTTGGGTTAATAAAGTCCAGGAAGCATTGTGCATGGGAGTTTGAGGCAGTGCAAATTTCCCCAGTCAACAGAGGGATAGTTAGGGTTAGTTAAAGCCATCCATGAATATGGTTTGATTGGATGGTGAGCACCTCTAGAAGGTTTAAGTAAGAGTCATGAGACTCTAGAGGCATAGATTACATAGATACAGGTGACCTGTATCTAGCCATGATAAGGAGAGGGACCTTATCTATGGTGATTTGCACATAGATGAGTGCCATGGTATCATCCTGATTAACAAACCTAGAGGTATATTTGTTTCTAATATAGATTAGGACACTTTCACCTTTGGCCACAGTCTGTGTTGTTGGTCTAAATGCATGGAAGGTACTGTGGCCTTGCACTGCTGGTATACTTTCTATGGCTTTAATCCAAGTCTCGGTCATGGCACATGTCTACATTCTCCATAGTAAGGAGGACTTGAAGAGTGTAAAGTTTTTTTATGCTCCTAGCTATGAGCAGTAACACCTTGATGTTGATTGGAGTCTTTTTCACTATGTTAGCATTTTATCTTTTTGGCATTGTCTAAAAAAGGCTCTAATGGAGGGTAAACAAAGTTTTAGCTGTTATCCAAAAGCCTATGTGGGACAGGTGCAGTCTATCAATGGCAAAACAACACAGTCTGTTGACCATGTCTACCCATGCTGACCGATATTGGATCCCCCTGGAGTGACAACAGAAACTAAGCCAATTATTAAAATCAGTTGTTTATATTTGTATTATGGTATCACCCTTGGTGAAAGTAGAATGCTGCACAATGCAAGACATGTACCTGTATTTGACACATATTTCGAGAGCTCCATTACGTCTCTTTTCATATAGTCCAATAAAGTATGTCTCTTGTCATTTATACCCACACGGACTATGACAGAATCACATTAGTACCTGGGTTGCAGTGACTTGAGTGCATGCATGATATTGTGGATTGTGGCCTCAGATAAGCAACTAAATGTTAACTTCTGTTTGTCTAACCTGGTGAGTGGGGCATCTGTGTGTCACACAATGGAGTCCCAGTGACAAGAATATTAAATAAAGTACATGCTTGTCTTATGGGCTTTGCTCTTGGGGGACCATTAGATGTAGGCTTATGAGAGATGTTTTGTGTTTCTTTTGGTGTTTGTTTTAGTGACTGCTGAAGAGCATTGTGTTGCTGTTAGGCAGCTTTGGAGGTCTTTGAGTTTTGTGAATGTTTCTTTTAAGCACCTCAGCATAAGACAATCTGGCATCTGTGCATGTGTTGAGAGGTATATGTGAGGGATGTAGTGTGGGAGTTTTGCCTCCAAGGATGTTATGTATTTATATCTCTCGCATACTGTATTTTTTTTAATGATTAACTAGTTGTCTGAGAAAAAGGGACAATTGTTAAATTGCCTTAGGATGTCCAAATCTATCAATCTGGCTACAGATACATTAGGAAATTTCAAATCCATGTTGTCCAGTCCTTCAATAGGGTGGGCTGTTTAGGATTAAGGACTGGGTTTTAACAAGAGTCTTTACCAAAAACACAACCAAAGTTCACTCTGGAAGCTCCAAATGAGGGCTAAAGAACCACAGATATAAATACCTTGATATAAATCCACAGATGCGAATCCAAGGTTAGTTGAAATAACCAAAATAATTCCAAAATGCGAAATAACTCTTTAATAACGCTTGAAAAATCCAAACCAGTACGTTTTCGAACACCTTCTTCAGTAAAAGACAATAAAAGTAATTGTCTTTTGCTGAAGAAGGTGTTCGAAAACGTACTTGTTTGGATTTTTCAAGCGTTATTAAAGAGTTATTTCGCATTTTGGAATTATTTTGGTTATTTCAACTAACCTTGGATTCGCATCTGTGGATTTATATCAAGGGATTTATATCTGTGGTTCTTTAGCCCTCATTTGGAGCTTCCAGAGTGAACTTTGGTTGTGTTTTTGGTAAAGTGTTGTTCATTCAGTTCACATCTCCTTATTTTGGTTATTTTTAACAAGAGTCTCCTAGGGTAGTTTCAGGGTTTAAGGGCAAGATGTTATATAGTGTTAGGATGTGATAGAACTATTATATAGGCAAGTACATTTATGGGTTTAAGGATATGTTGTACAGTGCTAGAATATGGTATTGGTATTCAATGCACAATCTGGCTGCTCTAAGCTTCACTCCATGCAATGCTATATTGTTTAACAGGTTTCAGACCTAATTCTAATTTTATAGAGAAATTTTACTGTCTAGGCATTTGGTACTATGCAGTGTGCTCACCGCTAGCTGCCACTGCAGGGTGGGCAGCTCCACAAGAACACACTTGATTTATAGTAGAGAAAAAGCTTTAGAACTGACTCCTATGTCCTCTAGTGAATAAAAAGCCACATGTTCATCTCCTTGGAGCACTTTCCAACTCTTAGAGATCAGGTAAACATCTTCTGCCACAAGATGGATGATCCTGGAATTTCTTAATGTAAAAGTGCAGCAAAAATATCTCTCAATTGCAGATTAAACAATAAACAACAACCAAACAACTAAGTTTCTAAGTAATTCATCCTAATACAAGGTGATCTGGAATCAAAGAGAACTATAAAAAGCCAAAAAACAGAGAATTTATTATTTTTACCATAAAATTAATTAAATTCATTAAAATGCTCAAAACAGTAGCTATCAGTATAAAATGTAAGTGCACTAAATCAAGAAGATATTCTTATGTTAGCCAGGATGGCTCTGGATGTAGTTGAAAGACTTGCAAAGCATTGCAGAACAGTAGGCCTTGCAAGCTCTCCTGATTTACAGTACATAAAAAAACTTGAAAACTGACTCATATGCTCTCTAAGCCAATAAATGACCACACTTAGAGCTCTCTGGAGTGCTTCATAACTCAGAGCCCAACATCTTCTGCCACAAAATGGATGACCCTGGAATTTCTTAATATAGAATAAGTTCATCTGAATAGCTAGTGTGATGATGTAGGTATTGCCAGCTATGCTAGGAGAAGTAGGGCAGTGGATGTATAACATATGGCAACATAGCTAGCTGGAGTTTTGTAAATAAGTATATGTCATTTGTATATCAAAGTGATCTGTACAGGTACTTGTGTTGAAAATGTATTTGTGAAGTTGCTTGAGTTAAAAACGTACCAACAGTAGGTCCTGCTGGACAGAAAAGAAATACATATGTATGTCAGACTGCATTGTAAGTGTTGAAATTAATATATTGTAACAGGGGATACTGGAAAATAAGACATTAATCTCAGTCCAGCTAACTTTGAAAAATAGTCAGAAATTAAATTTGGTTTAGGCCATAAGGATTGTATCTTACAGTTCTGATTACAGCCAGAGACAAAGTGTCTGTGAAACTCAAGAATCCTACTGTATTGTCCTTATGGGTGAACTAATTGCTACCCTGGAAGGGTGGAAGGGGCCTATATTGAAAACTCGAATGTTGACTTACCCAAACACCTAAACACCGACACATATTCCGCGAACTGCAAATACACCAAATGCCCTAAACTGCGAAATTCAAAAACTGAAAATATCATAGTTGTCCCATCCCACCGCCCACTACATACTACCTAACTTAATAAACCACATAAAATACACTAAACAAAACCCTACTTCTAACCCTACACTAAATCTAACATACATTACCATCTATGCACTTACCTTAACCCGCACCCTAACCCTAAGGTCCGTAACTATCGCACACTTACCTTACACAGCTATACCGCAGAAGGGCCAGCCATGATGAATTGACATTTTGGATTTCGCGCTTCAGATCAATCTATGTTTTTGCTGTTCGATGAAGACGTGTCGGAGTTTAGGTGTTCAGGTAAGTCAATGTTCAAGTTTTCAGTATAGACCTGGTGGAAGTTTTCAAATGTTTTTATAACTTCCAGATGCTATAACACATTTTAGCAAAGCTCTATGTGTGTGTGTATAGTAACAAATATGTGCAAGATTCTGGCTCAGTTTCTAGTAAAGGAGGTAGTGTGGGAACCAGTAGTCAGATGACCAGCTGTATGTGATGTCATTCTGTAATCCAGTACTGAAATAATGTTTTAATACTAGGTGAGACAAAAGTCTCAGGACACACTGCTTTGGAACTGACAAGAACACTCACCCACTTCATCTTGCCTTGCTCTAGTAAGTGAACTAGAGAACAGCAATTCTTTAGTCAGTCAGGAAAATATAGAGAGATTAGTTAAGTATTGTTTTTCTGTATCTGTGTGAACCTTCCATCTGTGTTATTTTTAATATTTCCTGTGAGTGAAACTCTAATGTTTATTGTAAACAGATGTTTAGTATTTTCATGTTTTTTATTATTTATTAGTAAATATATTTAAAATTTTCATTGTAGCTGATCTTTTAGGGGATATGTCAACCTTTGAGAGTAGTTTTATTTATTTGGTGATACTGTGGCCGCTCCTGAAAGCCTTGCTACATTGGTCAAACACTACCATTTGTATTAGTATTAATTTTACTCAGTATAATTGGGTACCCTTGTAAGAGCCTTAGAGTACTTGGCTTTGGAGTGTTCTGGTGACAGTATCTACTGTATAGTCTGGGCAGAGGGGGCATAGCTAGTAAATCTGTGCCAGCCTTTCCCAAGTGTGTATCTCTGTGTCTGAAAATCAAATCTCAATGAGTGTGTGTGTCAGCTACTTGGAGCAGGGACACAGAGCACTGGTTTCACAGAGAGGGTAGTGGAGGACTTGGCTTGAAACACTTGGCTCAGGACTCAACTCTACAGCTGTGATCAGTGTGGGAGTCTTATTTGGGGCCTAGTGAGAGAGAGAGAGAGAGAGAGAGAGAGAGAGAGAGAGAGGGAAACACAGCCCTAGGACAGGAGTGTATTCTCTGTGTGTTGTTAAAAGAAATTGTGCTTGGTGCAGAGTACTGCATCTGGAAATACTGTGTGTATCTGTCTTTGCTCCAAGTGAACATCCCTCACTGGTGTCAGTGGTAAGGATTAAGGCTCTTTAATTACTGGCCCACAGGAGGGGTGTCACTACTAGTTAAAGCTTCTTCTATTTTTTCGAGCCATTTGTTATTTGATGTTATGTTGGTTGGGAGGGTGGCCTAATGGTTAAGGTGTTTGCCTTACAAACACAAGGTGCAGGGTTTGAGTCTCACTAGGGATAATTGGCTAAGCTTAAAATGGCTTGCAAGGGCAGTTAGCTTAGTACTAACCTATGAACCTATGAACCTATGAGTTAATGCACAATGTCAGTGTTTCATTTATTTTAATCACCTCTGAGTACATTTGATGTATTTTTCCTCTAAATTACTGGAAGCCATCTCTTGTACCAAAGCTTAAACTGATTTTTGCTGAACAGCTGCAGGATTCTTCCAGCCAGTGTTTTCGCTTCACCTTATCTAGTTGATTTTCTTTCAGGTTCTCTACGTTTTTTTTACTGGCATCCAGACAGTGTACTTATTAACCAGTAAATGAATTTTATTCAGGCTGACAATATCTCTTGCTTTTATTTTTCAGTTTCTTTTTTCACAAAGGGAGAGATGTAATTAAGCTATTGATCAGTGTGCAGCCATTTGGAAGTCCCATAAGGTTAGTACTTTAAATGGAAAGTATGTACTTACCTTAATGCTGGATCCTTTTACCCTAGTCTGTCCAATACATCTAATGGGTAGAGAACCACTGTCCACATGGTCATTTCAGAAATATTTCAGAAATATTTTCTAGTGACGCATATTTAAAGAATGTCTGAGAGGTCCTCATAGCCCTAGCAGAGCAGTCCCTAAGCTCAACTCTGACAGATGTGTTAAAATTGCACAGAAGGAAAAAGTTATTTGGACAAAGTTATCATTGAAACATTAGTACCCAGCATCTTCTTCTCAAAGACTAATGACACAAAAAGTTAAGAATCCTTTCTGACAAATTGCCAAGGTAAAAATCTGAGTTGCCTAATCATATCCATGCAATACAACAAATATTCACCTTTACTTGAATAATTAAGAAAAACGGTGATAAGTTTAATTACTTGGTTTGGGATGCTCTCTGTTCCTATTTTAGGCATAAAGGAGGGATTGGTTCTCATGAACATTTTGTCATCAGGAAACACAACAGAGTATTCAGGGATAAAGCCTACAATTCTGAAACTGTCCTGGTTGAAGTAATGGACTCAAGAAAAACAGTCTTTCAAAGTGCACATTTTAAGTTCTGTCATACCAGCAAGTTCTAACATTGGCAATGTCAAAAGTAAAGCACCTTTTTGGAAAGTTCTGCAAAGTTTTAAGGAAGTAAAGGATAAGGAATTAGCACCTTGTTGAAAATTGGAGATGGTTGGCATGTGAACTTTTAACAGTAAGTAAGACCATAGTGAAATACAGTAGCATAGCTAAGGTGGGGACACAGTCAGCTAATCCCAATCTCTTTTAAAAGCCAGTGTTGCATTTGCAGTCAAACCTGAGCACTGTAGCAGTCCATGTGTGGTCTAAAATGCAGCAACTGCTTTGCAACACTATAAAAAAGTAAAAATACAAAATGTCCTTTCCTTTATAACTAAAACTTGAATGTTGTAGCTCAGTGCATACACTGTATACATTTTAACAGCTCTTTGCTACATTTGTAGCAAGCAGTTTGCTACAGTTTAAAAAGAAGATTTTTTAAAGAAAAACATGAGTGCCATAGAGCTCTGTGCAGGCAGGGTATAACCTATTTTCTACATTTGTACACTAAAAAGCAATTAAGACAAGAGGTACCATTGTAGAAGTGTACAGAACATGGAAAAGATAATCAAAAATACTTAGAAATACAGATGTGTTAAAGCAACTCACAATATCAAAACAAACCAGGATTTATCACATGCTGTTACCAATAATAAACTAAAAATATCATCACAGTCAGAGATATGTAGAAGATATGTAGATAAATATAAAGGAAAAGAACAAAATAAGCAATGCATTGATGACCCAAAAAGATTTTATAGAGAACTGGGAAATAAAGTAAAAAGAATAGAAACACCACCAAAAGAAAAGAAATACGCATATTTTTAAGAAATATCTTTGAAGATCCTGTTGGACAGAACAAAGATGCTGAACGGATAAATTATTATAGAAACCATAAGGAGCTCTAATTTAGAGAATATGAAATTAGGTAAATTAAATTTAATGGCCAGAGAAACTGAGACAAAATTAAGAAAAGCTCCTAACTGGAAAACCCCAGACCCAGAAGCAGTACCTAACTTCTGGCTAAAAGTAGTAACATCTTTACACAAAGCTTTAGCCCTGTGTAAGAATTACTTATATGCATATCCTGAAAATACATCAACCTGGTTAACAACAAGAAAAACAATGCTTCTACTTAAGAGTGAACTCGTAAGCCATCCTATAGACCAATAACTTGCCTTCCAACAAAATACAAATTACATACTGGAAAAGAAATTCAGTTAAGACAACACAACAAAAAAGTAACAAAAGAAAGTCATATGGAACAAAGAAGCAGTTGTTGCTAAATAAAGCCACAATAGAGAGTTATAAAAAGGGGAAGAATCTAACTATGGCATGGATAGATTACAAAAAATTATCTGACAGCATCCCACATTCGTGGATAAAGAAATGCTTATAGAGCTATAATTGAAAGTGGAAAGGGATGATGATGAAGTGGGGGGGAAATTTAAGAAATAAGGAGGGAGTGGGATTTTGAATGCAGATCCTTAAGGAGAACAACCCAGCCATACAGAATATTATATTCATAAAAATAATAGAAAATATTCAAAGAACTAAGCCAACATAAGAATGAAGAAAGGAGAATCTGATGATAGAGGTGAATGATTAAGGGTACAGAGAATAGGTACGAGGAGATTGAAATTTACTGGAGAAAACTGGCAAAGGAACCAAGAAATTGGGAGCAAATAATAAGGGAGGGAAATAGAATAGGAAGAGGCCAATAAGACAGTTGAACTGCAGGCTAGATATTGCTTTCCCTATCAGTGATTGATATCGGAGTATGGGCAAATAGAAGGGATAGAGGAATCCCAAATGAAAGACTTGCTCTGGCAGAGATTTTAGTTGAATCTAAAAAAGAAGTTGTTATTAAAAAAAGGATAATTAGTAGTGCATTTAAAATATTGCACAATAACTATAGGGATGAATCAGAGGACATTAGAAAACATCAATAAGACAGAAATTGGATAAGCAATTTTCAAGGAAACAATGAGAGGACATTTGTATGGCTCCCAAATATGAGTTTTGCTTGGAACACAGTCTCTTTTTTGTTTATAGTACTGTTTTATCTGTCAACAATATACATGTATGTGGTTTACATATTTTAACTACCAAAATTCTATATTGCTATTTTTATCAAAATGTATCTGCATTGCCATTTTTATTACATTGTATACCTTTGGAGCTTTTCTCCCTGGGCCTCCACTGAAAAGGAGCACTAGCTCAACCGGACATTCCCGGTTAACAAATGTAAAATAAATAAATAAATAAATAAATAAATAAAACTGTTTGCAGAGGTATTTTTATATTCAAAGCAGACTCATTTTCCTCGGGTAGATGGCAAATGTTGGAGGTATGAAGGGGAAGAAAGAGGTAATTGGGAGCTTATGTTCTGGGAGTGTAATGAGTTAGCAGACTTTAAAAATTCCCTACAGAGTACTCTGTCAGAAATATTGGGTGATCAAATGGGTGTAAATAAGGAAATGACTTTTTGAGCTGGGATACAGGATCTGAATTGTCTAGACATAGTAAGGCCTTGTAAAGTTTAATTCTGATGGCTGACAAAAAAAGCAATGACTAAAAAATGGAAATCAAAGTCTAAATCAACTGTATTTGAAATACTAAATACAGATAAAAGAAATGGCGGTAGGATGTTTAGAAAAGGGTAAGAGCAAATTATGTAGGAATAAAATGGAAATTGTGGGAACAATACATACAAAATAATGTTTTGGTGGAGGAGTGAGTTTTAAGGGAAGGTATGAATTGAATGATTTATATAATGTTGGATTGATAATTATAGAGAAGAATATATATGATGTAGAATGTTTGCAACTGTGAACAGGTTACTATGGTTTGTTTTCTTTTATATAAATGTATGTTTGCCTTTCATAAGTGATAATTCAATAAAAGTGTTAAAAAAAAGAATGCTTACAGATGTATAAAGTACACCCTACATTGATCAATGGCATTACAGTGACCAGGAAACAATTGCAAACAACTTTGCAGTTGAATCATGACAAGAGGGAAATTATTATTACAGGGATAAAGATTCAAAAGGGGGGGGGGGGCATTTCAGGAGGATTCTTTCACGCTTCTGTTATTTTGTCTTGCACTTAACCAATTAAGTTGTTTACTTAGAGCAGGCCATGGTTACAATTTGGCTCCCAGAAACCAACCTTGTTTAGACTTGTCATTTTTTGCAGATTACTAAAAACTGTACAGTTCATCAGATGAGGAGTTGAAAGCACAACTATGAATAGTTAAAACCTTCTTGCATTATATAAGAATGATATTTGGTCTTGATAAATGTGCAAAAGCAACATTTAAAAAAGAAAAGCTGCAGCACTAGGAAAATATCAGCCTGGGACAGGAAGGTGATATCAAGGAACTGAGCAAGAGGATGTGTATACATGTTTAGGGAGAGATGAAGGATCAGCAGTAAAACATGAATAAATGAGAATAAAGCTGAGTAAGGAATACTTTAGAAGAGTAAAACTAACATGGAAAACTGCCTTGACATCAAGAAATAAAGTCCAAGCTATAAATTCAATTTATTCTTCCTGTTCTAACTTACAGTTTTGGAATGATTAAGTGGCACCAAAAAGTACTGAATCAATTGGACATGAACACAAGAAACATGGTTCACGCTTATCAAATGATAAATAAAAATCAGTGTATACCAAGATTATATATTCTTTGTTCTTAAGGCGGTGTATACCTCCTCAAAATTGACTACGTCTATATTTTCCATTGTCTGACTTTAGGAGTGTCCCCAGAAAGGTTACTTTCTTTGAAAGTTATAACATAGACTTTTGGAGGCTCAAAGATAGTCCCACATCATGGAAGCAAATGATGGTATTCTTTAAGGCCTCCTGTATCAACTCTCTGGATGAGGCAATCATCCAGATAAGGATACATGTGAACAACAATTGTATTTCAAAAGGTTATGAATGCCACCTCACATCAAGAGGTTCTCCAGTTCGATCCTCGGCTGGGGTGCCTTCTGTGTGGAGTCTGCATGTCCTCCCTGTGGTCACATGGGTTTCCTCCGAGTGTTCCGGTTTCCTCCCACATCCCAAAGACATGCTGTAGGTGGATTGGATACTCTAAATTGGCCCTAGGCATGAGTGTGTGTGTGCCTTCTGTGGAAGGTTTGCCGCTAGGCTGGTAACTCGACACCGTAAAAAACTTCACTGCCAATCATGAGTAGACAGGTGATCTGCTGTGGTGACCCCTAACCGGGAAAAAGCTGAAAGAAGAAGAAGATAAAAATCTTGAGTGCATTAAACAAGCCAAAGGCCAAGGATTAAAATGGCAGTATAAGCCCCCTGCATTTAATCTTAGCTACTCTTCTGTCCCTTTTTTTTTAATATATGTATCCTTCAGATCTAATGCCATGGTATGGGCCTGTGGGAGGATTGGGAGCAAGAGATTCTGAACAGAGAGCATTTTGAATTTTGGTACCGCTGGAAAATGGTTTAATCTTGAAAAATCCAGAATGGGTTTTCAAGACCCTTATTTTCTTTGTTTTGGACCACGAATAGCCTTGAGTAAAATCCTATTCCTTTTTCCTGACACCCTCTCTATGGTACTAGATACCATGAGCCCTTCTACCAGCAAGGACATCAGATACTGCTGTTGTTTTGGAGTAACTAGCTTTCACTGAAAATGCAGGATGTACCTCTTTTTTACAATTTGTAGTAATCTCTTGCCCTGAAAAATGTTTTCACACTTAGAAAGCCAGCCTGTCTCCAATTTTGTCTTTTGGGGTTGAGGATGGGTGAGAATTTTGGGTAGAGGTAGGTGCTCTATAGAGGCATACCTGTTCTCCGCGGTCATCACAGCCCTGGGGCCCCAGGTCCACTTTTGTTGTCAGTTGCCTCTTTTTTTCAAGTTTTCCCTTCTTACTTTTTTGTTTTTAATTTCTGTCCAGCTTGGAGAAAAGGGTCAGCTTGTACTTGGGTAATCTAACATACCTAGGGTACGGGGAATTAAACAAGTCCTTGAAGGATGGCATGGCTTTCCTACCTCTCCTCCAGTTTTTTGAAACCCTTCTTTGCATGGCCCAAAGAAGAGCTCCTTGTCCAGCAGCTCTGACTTTACATGTCTGAAAGGGGTTGAGGCCTCAACTAAGCATGTCACCTAATCACAAACCCCAAGAGCAACTGTCCTGCAGAATACATCAACTGTATCATAGCTGCATTTCATGGATTGCCTGGCAACCTGAGAGCTAAAGTAGCATAGCTCAAGCATCTCTTTCCTAAAAATCCTTGTCAGCTATGCCCTCCACCTTCCATCTCAGCTGGTTAAGGACAGAGTCTTCAGCTGATTAAGTAGAGATTCCTGAAACTTTTAACAAGTGAGACTGGGATTTGAAGGTTTTAATGGCCAAAGCAACTGAGGTGTTGCCTTTCTTTCAAAACCAGTCTAGTATCCTGCTCTCCCTGTCATTTGTGACAGGGTTAACAGTTGCAGCTCCACTGGATCCCTAGCTGGAATCCACTAGCACACAGCTGCTGAATACCCAAGAGGATTTCAGTATAGGTACTTGTGAGAGTCATAGGCTCTGTAGAAACAGTCAGGCTTCCCAGCAGCAAGGGGCCAGGAATTATCCTACAGGGAAGCTGAGGCAAAAACATCATCAAGGACTTGTAAAATTGGAGGTATGACCTCGGGCCATAGTTCTGGTATGACAGCACCTAGTCCAGGCCTGGCAGAATGCCTTGACCTCCCATTTGAAGGCCCCCTTCATTTTTTGATAGGTATCTTCAAAGGATAAATCAACTTGCAGTATGGCTGAAGGTAGTGTGTCATCACTGTCAAATTCTATGTAAGAGGCCATGGACACCCCCCCCCCCCCTGTGTAAGACTACTTTATAGATAGGTCTTACAGTGGAGCAAGTCACTTACACTGAACAAAGTCTTTTATAATCAGGACAGGCTTACACCACAGTAAGTCACTTACACTAAGATCAATTTTTTTTGGAATGTGCTCCTACCAGTGTAAGCCTTCTTCATAGATAGGCCTTACACTGAAGTAAGTCTCTGACATTGACATCAAGTCTTTTGGACTCTGGCCCCTAGTTTACACAGGCCAGCTCCTCCACCTCAGAATCAAAGGTATAAGAGTCCCTCTGAGGAAAAGAATCACTTTTTCTTTTTACAGATGGAATCCCAGAGACAGAATCTTTGTCAGAGGTTGACTGTCTGGAGTTCATGAACTCCATGAAATCCTGGACCAGCTTAGGAAGATCCTTTGAAAAGATCTGAGGAGAAGGTGTCTGACACACAGTCAAAATCAGCTGGGGCAAACAGATCTGTGACTATTTTACCTTGAGTGTCTTGGGTCTGTACTGGAATACATAGTCTGGCTTGTGGGCCTCAGCATGCAGACAAACACCCAAGAATTCAAAATGCAGTCCCCTTTGAATTGTAAAGTGGCTCTGGGTCACACCTATGGTTTGTTTTGTGACAAAGTGATGCAGGCCAAATGCATGACAGACTCCTGATGGATTGCACCACAGTCCTTAGTGAAACAGGGTGCCAGATACAGGGGATGCAAAAGTGTCTCAAAAAATGGAACCTTTGAGCCTAGGAGAACTCTCCAACTCTGAGACAGTGTCATCAGTCTCCCAAATCAACTTTTTCCCCCATTAGTTATCATTTGTTTTCTTTTCTTTGGAAGTCAAAAGAGGGAACTGTTGATCTCATAGTGGTCTTATGCCAACAATGGGACTTTTGGAAGAGGTACTTGTCTAATGATTCTGCCCTTTGCCAAATGGTATGCTCATTAAAGAATGAACTCTTAGGCTGACAGGGCATATTGTGCTCTAGCAAGACAAAAAAAAAAAAAGACAAGGGTATAGAGATCACTATGTAGAATTTTACTACACCGGGTGCAATTATTAACCTTGGTAGCAGACATATACAATATCAAAACAATATAAGCAATAATAAAATATAAGAAAGTTTCCCAACTGGGTATTTATTTGTAAGCTCTGGATTCAGGCTGATCTCTTTATCAAATTGAGGAAGAAAGGTATGAAGAAATCCAGCCAGGGAGGTTAAAGGATTTTGTAAGTTTTCTTTTGCACAGGAAATACCACATCTGGGCTCATCCAAACCGTGTTCAGTGAGCCACAAGCTGCACCATCTTGTTAGATGGAAGACTTCCTGCAAGAAGAGATTTGGCAAGTAATGGGTTTCCAAGATTCATCCCACTTAAAACTCTAATCATCTCCAAATTTCCCCAAACTTGTCATGTGGTGGGAGTGGGGTGTTTCCTTGTCACCATCTATCTTCAGTTGGATAACTCCAGAGGACAGTCAAAGTTGATTCTTTTTTCATGCCCTCATAGGAAAAAAATCTGAAGGAGAGGAAGACAAAACATATCCAAGGAAGGTCTGAGAAACACTTACCCTATGAATCACTGACAAATAACTCAAAGAGAATTCAGCTTGTTGAATAAAATGGTCAGGATTCAATCTACAGAATTTTATTTTCAGGTGTAAGACTCTTCACAATCCCAAACTTGTATACACCAACTCTGCAGTTGCACAAACATGAAGCAGGTATAAATTTCCCCAAAACAAAGAAATCACTGCAGCACACTTAGAA
This sequence comes from Protopterus annectens, assembly GCF_019279795.1. Lineage (NCBI taxonomy): Eukaryota > Metazoa > Chordata > Ceratodontiformes > Protopteridae > Protopterus > Protopterus annectens. The sequence goes on from NC_056746.1 coordinate 233,950,725, forward strand.
AACACACAGGAAGTGATTTGCTGTAGAAAACAGCAACAGTCAAGTTCATCATCACAGAGCTGAACTCAGAGAATTATGTAAAACTCCTTTCAAAAACTGCTTAGCTTGGAAATTGGAAGAAAACATGATCTAAGGGCAGACTAGCAGAAACGGCCAACAGATGAATCTTGAGAGAGGAGTAAGAAAGGCCAGAGGATTATAACTCACACAAATAATTAGGAACCAGTGACAGAAAGGGAGAACCACTGCTGCCTGGGCCAAAAGGGAAGTACCATCAATATCTTTGGGAAGTCCTGATAAACCTTTAGAAGAACCCTGGATATTAGAGGAAAGGATGGAAAAGTATAACGGAACATTCCTGTCCATGGGAATGAGAAACCATCTGTCTTCCAGGCCTGTTCACAAGAAATCCTACAGTAGAATTTCTTTAGCTGCCTGTTTGGAGAGAGAAGGCAAACAGAACCACTAGAGAGTGTTCCCTACAGCTGGATCAGTTCTGGAAGATCTCCAGGTGCAGTTTCCATTCACGAGGGTCTGTCCTAGTCCTGCTCAGCTTGTCTGCCCCAATGTTTTGCTCTGACCGAGAATGTATGAAGCCTGTTCACAAGAAATCCTACAGTAGAATTTCTTTAGCTGCCTGTTTGGAGAGAGAAGGCAAACAGAACCACTAGAGAGTGTTCCCTACAGCTGGATCAGTTCTGGAAGATCTCCAGGTGCAGTTTCCATTCACGAGGGTCTGTCCTAGTCCTGCTCAGCTTGTCTGCCCCAATGTTTTGCTCTGACCGAGAATGTATGAAGCCTGAATGTAAGATCTGGTACCCCCCAAGTTTATGTACACATCACTGTGGTGTTTGTGTCTGTGAAAACTTACAGGGGCCTTGGAAACAAGAGATGACTTAAGGCTTTCAAAACTTTTATAACTGCCATCATCTGTTTGACATTTATATGGCCATGGGCTCTTACCCTCAAAGAAAACAAAAGAGCAGGAATCTTGAGTTTGATCTATTGTTTAACATCAGCTCAATAATGTTTAAAAAAATATGCAAGAGAATCTCAAACATGAATGTGTCTCTCAGAACATGTAAAATAGTACAGGCACTTGCTCCTTCTTGGCTTGGCTGCCACTGGCAGAAGCTGAAGCAGAATGTAGGCAGAAGTTTAACTTAACTTTACTTAAGTTAAATATTTAAAAAAAAAAAACAGCTTTGCAGCTCCTGTCCTGCTACTCTCCTTTGCTTGCTATGTGCTGTGCTGCTGCTGGCTGCTGCAAATGCGTTCATTCAATCAATCAATGTACAAGACTACGAGACCCACTATGAACGTAGTTCAACTTTGGTAAAAAAAAGGCAAACAAACTATAACAGAAACAGTCTGAACCGGATGAGCCCTATTCCGACAGGTAGGCAGTCTCCCTCACGAAGCTGACATCATCGCACATCCCCTGCGTGTGATGACATCAATAACAACTTCAAAAAAAATTAAAACAAATGGGAATTAAAGGGGTCAATTGGGAATTTGTGGCACCCCATTATTTGGACCTCAAAACCAGTAAATACCGAGAAATTTGGTATGTTGAGAAGTATGATATGCATATTTTGCTAAACCATACCAAAAATGAGGGGAAAATATTTTCTGTAGAGGAAGAGTATTATTTGTTTCAAATTTCATATCAACTTCAATAATTTGATTTTGATACGCACTAATTTGAACTTGAAATATATTTATACACATACATAAATACACGTATGATGAAAATCGCTAAAGACTGTTAAATAAGACTAGCAGTGGCACCTAACACTAAATGACCATTATAAGACTACCAGCGGCACCTATCACTAAATGACCATTGTAAGATTACCAGTGGCACCTATCACTAAATGACCATTGTAAGATTACCAGTGGTACCTATCACTAAATGACCATTGTAAGATTACCAGTGGCACCTATCACTAAATGACCATTGTAAGATTACCAGTGGCACCTAGCACTATAATGACCATTGTAAGATTACCTTTGGCACCTAACACTAAATGACCATTACTCTGTAATTGCACAAAGTGTTACAGGAAATCCCTCTGTATAATATATGATGTCCCACAGATATAAGATGGGTCTATATTACCAGATCAAATGTTTAGGTTAGCGAATACCTAAATGTTGACCTGGTAATATCAAAAAATTAAAACAGCAAACAGCCAATTTAATGTAGGGAATGAATTCCCTCGGCCGCAAAAAAAAAACTTAAACCAAAATGAATTGGGGGGGCAAAAAAAATTTAAACTAAAATGAATTGGGAGGCTCCCCCCCCCAATGCAAGTGGGTGTGTGGGGAACCTCTTGCTGTGAGGCAACAATGTTAACTGTCGCACCACTGTGTCACCCAATATGATATGGCTTCCATGCTGCTGTAAGTAAAAAAATAGAAAAGGAGGGTTTGCGTTAATAAGAAGGAAATTAAAGGAAGTTGTACACTAACTGTAAATGTGTACATTCAACCAGAGATTGCTGTACACTACTGTAAATCTGTACATTCAAACAGGGATTGCTGTACACTACTGTAAATGTGTACATTCAACCAGGGATTGCTGTACACTACTGTAAATGTGTACATTCAACCAGGGATTGCTGTACACTAACTGTAAATGTGTACATTCAACCAGAGATTGCTGTACACTACTGTAAATCTGTACATTCAAACAGGGATTGCTGTACACTACTGTAAATGTGTACATTCAACCAGGGATTGCTGTACACTACTGTAAATGTGTACATTCAAACAGGGATTGCTGTACACTACTGTAAATGTGTACATTCAACCAGGGATTGCTGTACACTAACTGTAAATGTGTACATTCAACCAGAGATTGCTGTACACTACTGTAAATCTGTACATTCAAACAGGGATTGCTGTACACTACTGTAAATGTGTACATTCAACCAGGGATTGCTGTACACTACTGTAAATGTGTACATTCAAACAGGGATTGCTGTACACTACTGTAAATGTGTACATTCAACCAGGGATTGCTGTACACTACTGTAAATGTGTACATTCAACCAGGGATTGCTGTACACTAACTATAAATGTGTACATTCAACCAGGGATTGCTGTACAATACTGTAAATGTGTACATTCAACCAGGGATTGCTGTACACTGCAGTAAATGTGTACATTCAACCAGGGATTGCTGTACACTACTGTAAATGTGTACATTCAATCAGGGATTGCTGTACACTACTGTAAATGTGTACATTCAACCAGGGATTGCTCAACAAACTACAGCTAAAATGTTAAGAGACTGGGTTATAGCACACAAGAGGATGTTTTTGGACCACAGTTTGGAACATAGGCTTTGCCACTAGTGAGGTACACATTGGTCCTAAATCTCAAATAGCATCCATCTTAGGACAATTCATATATAAGTAGGCTACACTTGATGGACATGAGAGATGTGCATGGGGCACTAAAGTTTCCTAGAAAAATGTACATGTTTCTCATACAGGTATGACTCAAATTCAGAAACAGACAAAATCATGGTTAGGAGGGAGAAAGTATATCTTACTGAGTGTTTTCATACATACCCTGTTTATCAGACCATTCTTAATTGTCCATGAGAGAGTATGTTAACACCGAAAGATTCAAGAGAAAAGATTTGTAAGTAAACTTTACCATAACAGTAGATGTTCATATGACCACTACTGCAGCAGCCTTAACTATATGGGTTACATCCTGTACTGGATATAACAGACAGACAGTTTCCAAAGTTTAAGAAAATCAATGGTTTCAGTGCCAAGGCCTTCAGAGCTTTCATGCCAACTGAAAGAGGGAGGCTAGAGCCCTAAAACATGGCTAGATAAGTAAAAATCCAAGTCCTTACAAAAATAAGGGGGATGGAGGGGTGGCTACTACAGCAGTGATCATTTAAACATATACTGTTATGGTAAGTTTACTTACACAACTAACTTATTGTTTGATCACTGCTGCAGTTGCCTTAGATATTGGGAGGGGGTGGCTACTACAGCAGTGATCATTTAAACATATACTGTTATGGTAAGTTTACTTACACAACTAACCTATTCTTATTTTTTAAGTACTGCTGCAGTTGCCTTAGATATTGGGAGGGGGTGGCTACTGCAGCAGTGATCATTTAAACACATACTGTTATGGTAAGTTTATTTACACAACTAACTTATTCCTATTGTTTGAGTACTGCTGCAGTTGCCTTAGATATTGGGAGGGGGTGGCTACTACAGCAGTGATCATTTAAACATATATTGTTATGGTAAGTTTACTTACACAACTAACATATTCTTATTGTTTGAGTACTTCTGCAGTTGCCTTAGATATTTGGGTATATTACTCTAGCTTAAAACATTTGGGAGGTGGAAAGAGAAGGTACCAGGAGCCTTTGAGGAATGGTTCTAGCAAAGTGTGCTACACCTAGAGAACATATCAAGTTTGTATTGCATAGTAAAAGTATTTACAGAGGAACAAGTACCTGCATCTTAAATACTTCTACAATACAACCCTTTCCAAAAAGGCATAGATGAAGCGAAGGCTCTGGCAGAGTGCGCCTTGGCCCTATATGGAACTGATTTGTGGTGGGTATAACAAAAGGAAATAGCATGACAACCACTTGGATATGGTCTGCTTTGACACAGGTTGTCCTTTTTTCTTAACTTCTTAAGAAATGAATAGCTGATCAAAGTGTCTGTTGGCTTTAGTTCTGTCAAGATAATATCTGAGTTGTCTGTGGATATCCAGAATATAAAATATTAATTCTTTGTTTTTAGGTTCAGGAAAGAAGAAGGGATATGGAGAGTGTCGCTCAAAGTAAACTTTGATACCACTTTAGGCATGAAAGAATAGTTTTCAAGGAAGCTCTACCTTTGTGAAAAATTAAATAAGATTGACTTACCATGAGAGCTTGCAACTCAGGACACTCTTCCTGCAGATGTCAGAGCAATTAGTAAAATTGTTTCCATGTAATGAACCTCAAATCAGCCTGATGGTATAGTTCAAACTGAGCAAGACTTAATTTTTCCAAAACAAAATTAATGCCAGGTATGTGTCTCCCCTTTCAAAAACATTTTGACATGGGAATGCATTGAAAGGGGAGGAATCATGGGCAGACATTGTGAAATGGACAATAAATGAACCTTGATAAGGGTCTATAAGAAAAGTCAGAGGATAACCCACACAAATATTTTAGAACCAGAGAATTACTAGCCTTAAAATGGTCCTGGTTTTTGTTTTGGCACCAACTAGAAATCAATTTCCATTTAGTAATGTATGCTCTCCTAGTAGTAGGTTTCTTTGCCTCCATTAATAACTGGTGCACATCCTCAGAAAATAGGTACCTAAAAGGTATTGAAACTCTATCATCCAGGTAGTCTGTTGAAGTTGTTTCAAGTTGGGATGTATCAAACAACTAGCTTTCTGTGAGTAGGTCAGGTCTTTGAGGAAGCTTGTGGTAACTGCCTTTTGACACCTACAACAGAAGAGAATCCCACTGTTGCCTGGGCCAAAAGAGTCATCATAATAACCTTTGAAGAGTCTTTCTGAATATTTAGACTGACTCTGAATACCAGTGGAAAAGGTGCAAAAGCATACAGGAACGTTTCTGTCCCAGGAAATGAAAATGGTACTGTTTTCCAGGCCTGCTTGCAAGGAATTCTGGAGCAGAATTTTGCCAGTTGTTTTTAGTGAATGGAAGAAAAAAGATATAGCTGAGGTGTTAACCAGAGCTGCATCAAATCCTAGACGACCTCCTGATTCAATCTCCATTCATGAGGGTCTGTCTTGGTTCTAATCAGCTTGTCTGCCATAATATTTTCCTCCAATGAGATGTAAAATGCCTGTAGAGTGAGATTGTGCTGAATTGCCATACCCTCGGCTACCATCACTAATCTGCACAAAGAGTAAGATCTGGATTCCACCCTGTTTGTTTATGTACCACTGTGGTGTTGTCTGTAATCCCTTGTAATGGCCCTGGGGACCATAGATTACATAGTGCTGAGAGGAGTCACGAGAATCATTGAAGCAACAAACCCTAGAATTCTGAGATATTCTCTTGCAGAAGTTTGAGGGTAATTCCCTTTTGGCCCAGGAAAATGAAAGTTATGTACTCACCATAATGCTAACTCTGTGTTATCTTTCTCCATCTGGTTCAATGTGTGAGTTATCAAATCTGGGACTGGCCATATCTCCAAGACTTCAGCTGGCTGAGCTCCACCTCCTCTACCCATAATATTTCACTCCCCCAGAGAAACTCAGATCAGTTTGCCCTTCAGTGTCTCAACTGACAAAACACCAACCAAAAAGTAATGACAACAAGGTAAAGCAATCTCTATGACTCGATCATTATATGAAAAGCAGCCTACAACATAGACAGTCAGGGTCAGAAGGTAGGGAAGGTTGAACCAGATAGAGAAAGACAACATAGATCTAGCTTTATGGTGAATACATAACATTTATATCCAGTACTGTCTTCATCTGGATTCAACCTGTGAGATAGAGTATCCAGCCACATAAAAATCCTGGCATTCAGGAGAACTGGAGGAACTTTGTGGTTAGCTTTAGAATCAGAAGATTGGGTGGATCCAGACCATCAGGATGGGAGATGAGATCTGGCAGGGATCCATATCCCAAGGAGGGTGCTTCAGAAGAAATCCAAGAAAGGTGAACCAAACCTGACAAGGCCAAAAGGAGGCTATGAGGATTACAGTCACTCTGCAGCAGGCAACCTTCTAAAGAAACTTTATAATCAAAGAAGTCAGAGAGTAAACATATAAGAGACCTGGGGCTCAAGCATGTAGAAGAGCATCCCTTGGTGACTGCCCCTAATGAGAGACTAAAGCGTAATAGCTACTACACTTGGTGCTGAGCAAGGATGTAAATAGGTCACAACACAGTGTCCCAGTGCTGAAAGATTTGCATGGCAACGCTAGGTTTCAGAGACCACTTGTGAGGAAGAAGGATGTTCCTGCTTAGATTGTCTTACAAAATGTTGGACCTCCCCAGAATATGCACTGCAGTCAGAAACTGCTGAGATGAAAGTGCCCACTGCCAGACCCTCTGCCAGACCCTCATGGCCCCCAACAAAGAGGGTAACATTATGTTCCCCCAGTTTGTTCAGATACAAAATGACAAACATATTGTCTGTCTGGACCAAAATCACACCCTTGGGGAGAACATTATGAAAAGCCTGCAATGCCAAGAGGACCATCCTCATCTCCAAGTCATCAATGTGATTATTTTCCTTGGAACAGAACCAGGTCCTTTGAACTGTCCTCCCTTCAAATTGCAGATGCACTGATGAAGGCTTATGGCTGAAACAGGTATGCTGTATAGTGATTCCTATATTGGAGTTGTTTATTTTAATATCATGTTTTGGTGTTAAAGTTTTGTTTGGAAAGCTCATTGAGGGTGTTGGCTGTTTTGTGAACTTGGATTTTCCTTGGTGGTTTGGCCTTTGCACCACTCAGTACTTGTGTGGGATTGTGTAAGTGGCTCCCTTCAAAATATCTTCACATCCCATCCAGAAGAAGTGATATCCTCCCAAGCTTTTGGGTGTAGATCCAAATGGCCCCTGACTGCATCCAATTGGGTAACCCTTCAGGTCCACTGAAAGGGCTTCCCAGAGAAGTCCCCATGGAAGCCCTGAGTCTGCTGACTGCCCATCCATTGTGGTGACCCCCTCTGCCACAGGGGGGAATCCCTCAGGAGGAGGACTTTGAAAAGAGTGCTGTGATTTTCAGAAGAAAAGATGTTTTCCCCCTTCTGGTTCTGGGAGAAGGACCACTGAAAGGTAGCAAAATGTATACCCATGGTAGACAATATCTTTCCATCTTGCTCACCCCTGGTTAAAGTGTCTTTAATTTTCAACCCAAACAGTGAGGAGCCATCAAAGGGGGCAATAAAAAAAGACTTTAAAGCAGTCCGCAAAGTTACACAATCTCATCCAAGTATGGTGATACATGACTTCACATAGATGGGAAGCCCATTCTAGAGAAGGGGTAGCCTCTGCGACACATACTTGCCCCTGCAAAATGTCCCATTTATGTTACAGATGAGGTTTAGGTCCCTGGATTGGGTGTTCCTAATGCTACTTGTTTTGTAGATGTGCAACAGGTCCATTAAGGCTGGATCAGAGAATGCTTTGCAGAGCAGACATAGGTCACCTCTCAGCAGCCTGTAGAAGACTGAGTATAAGGATAAGGGTTTGAGGCAGTCTGCAAAGGACTTGTTTTCTAAACCATGCATTCTTGTTGTAAGGAAATTCTGTGGTTACTTCATTTGCTGCATATGCCTGGTCAGGTACATGCTGAAGGAGGCATCGTAATCAATGACTGATCTTACAAGAGCAGAGTAAAACTGAACAATGACATATTTGGATCTGGATGCTATACCCTCGCTTATACGTTCTGCAACATAGAATAATTCCCTTCTTCTGTAGACACACAATGATCAAAGTCCAAGCAACTGTCAACATGCATTCCCAAATCCCTGACTATTGGATCCAATCTTAGGGATACATTATCAATGTAGTAATTTGTAGGGGTGGCTGTCTTACAGAAAGATACTGTTATGCATTTCTTGGCATTGAATTTAAGACTGTGTCTCCAACAACAGTTATTAGTCAGTGTCAGGCTTTCATGGAGGGTATTTGTGTCTTGGGGAATTCATTGACTGCACCTAATTTGTGGTTGTCTGAAAACCTCATCAGCCAGAGGCTTTTGACATAAGCCTTGTCTTCAAAAAAGTAGATGCCAAACAACCTAGTGACCAGCCTTTTTGTGGAGGTAGACTCCCATATTCTAGCTTCCTGGGTCCTGTCTTGGGTGACATAGGTGCTAATTTCGTATTCAGTTAGCTTATTTACAATGCCTGAGTGGGGTATTGTATTGAATGCTTTGGTCAAGTTGAGGTTGGCAGTGTGCATTATCTTGCCCTCATATATTGCTTTGGTAACCTTCTCAACGAAGTCCACCTGGCATGACATGCCTTTGATGAAACCAAAAGGAGTTGGATTTGGTTGCCTATGTCATTTAAAATATCCATGATTATTATTTCCTTGGCTTTATAAATTAGACTAGTCAAGCTTATGGGATGATACTTCCTCAGCTTCATGGATGGCCTGCCCTTGTGTTGTGAGAGCATTGCTGCAGTCCTCCATTTGTTTGGCACTAAGCTTGTTTGGGGGCTGTGTTTAAATAATGATTCGAGTGGGCCCAATAGTTCATGTTTCATGCTATTAAGAAGGCATCATGTGATTTTATACGCCCAGTATATGCAGTGTTCTTGGTTTGAAGATGCCTTAAGGACCTGTGACTGTTGGAGGAGCTATGGTTGTGGAAATTTCCTAAGGAGTGTAAGGGGTGGGGGAGAAGGGGATAAAACTGGATCTAAATGTGTTGGTCAGAAGATTCTCTGTAACTTCAGGCTCAGTACAGGTGGCTCAATTTACAATTAATTCAGTACACTGTTGTGTATTGCCTTTGAGGTTGTGGACATAGCTGAATAAAGCTTTGTGATTGTTCTTGACCTGGAAGGCTATTTTTTCCTTAAATTTGGCTTTGGTAGACTTAATAAGCCCTTGAGTTGCTTATTTAGATTGATAAGGAAGGTTTTTACTTTGCCGGGCCTTGCACCTCCTAATTTTTACCTTTAGTTTTTTTCTTTTTGTTGTACAATCTACTGATGTTTGGATTGCACCAGGCTGGCTTACTTTCTAAGTCAGTCCTGCACTTGTTACAGGTGGCTACAGCTGTTTCTATGCAGCTGTTAATATGATTATACAGGTTTTCCATGAACACATCTGCATAGGCAGTAGTGCTCTCAGAGATTGGGGGCATGGAATTTTGCAAAGGTCTCACTTAATAGTAGGAAGGTTGCCTTACAATAAATCTTAAAGTTCAGAAAAGTAGGTTTTATTTTTTATTTCAAATTAGACAGCTTTTTGGCACAACCTTACCATTGAGGACAATACACTATGGATGGTGCAACATTCTCTCATGTTTGTGAGGACCAGGACAAGGATGTTTGTGCCACTAGTGGGCATATGGGCTGTTTGCTCTACAATATTTGTGTTTACAAAGTCCAAGATTCTCTTTGCATGCATATTAGGAGTCATGTATGATTCCCAGTCTATAGGGGGTAGTTAAAGTCACTCATGAATATGGTGTTAGGCTAACTGGGAAGTCTCAGTTACATTAAAGGATGTGTCATGGGTTTTCTGGGTTAAGCAAAGGGACCTGCAGTTGGCAAGGATATGATGTAGGACTTTTCCTACAGTAATTTCGACATGGAGAAGCTCAAGCACGTCCTACTGCCTGACCAGCCTTGAGATGTAAATTGAGACACCTACACCTTTCATTCCTTCCTGTGAACTAGGTGGTCTACATGTGGGGAAGGCATTGTACCCTTCACTGCCAGGGTGCTCTCTGCAGCTTTAAACCAAATATCAGTAGCTGTACAAATGTCTACATTCTCCAGGGTGAGGAGGACCTGCAGACGGTGGAGTTTCTTGTTTAGACTCCATCATTCCTTTCTCTTTATATAGTCCAGGGAGGTATTTCTCAGTTTGTTTATCCCACATGGACTATGACTGAGTCATACTGGTACTTATAATTCAATGGCATGAGTATGTGCGTAATCTGTCAGATCCTGTCTCCTGACAAGCAACTGACCATGAATCTGTCCTAACTTTTCCAGGTGAGTGGGGCATCTGTGTATCTCACAATGGAGTCCCCTGTGACCAAAACAATGGATTGTGCATCTGTTTGCCTTATGGGCTGAGAGACAGATGCCATGAGATGTTATTTATTTATTTATTTACTTATTTATTTGTTTATTTGTCTTTTGTTAACTGGGTTAGTCCATCTGGGCCAGTTGCCCTTTTTCAGTGGGGAGCCAAGGAGAAAAGCTCCACATACAAAAATATCCATGACACTAACAATAACAGTTTCATGCAAGTAATATGAAAAACATAACTACATACATTTTGCCAAAATGGAAGTTAACAAATGAATAAAAGAACAAATTGAAAAAAAAATGTAAATTTGCAATATCAATAAAAAAGAAAAGTAAGCCCCCGCTACATCTTAATGATTGAACCAAGTTGTAAGAGAATGAAGAGGTAAGTAAATAGAAGGGCCAAAGAGAAGTGGGGAGGAATGCATAGAAGACTCCAAGCGTGACACAAACAGTTATAAGAGGTGAGAGGAGGACAGGGATGATTAGTAGCTAGGTGGGAGAAAGAAATAAGAGATTTAAGTATAGTGTTAATCAGAGGCACAGCTAAAGGTAATACAGTACTAGTTATTATAAAGGTAAATATAAGATGTTACTGTGGGTGTTGTTTTGGTAGAGTTTTGTTGAGGTTCCTGAGGATATTTATTGAGGGTGCAACACCTGGAAGGCCTTTGGGGTTTTGGAAGATTACATTTAAGAGCAAAAGCATATGTGGGTCTAATGTGTCTGGTATAAAATATGTGTGGTGGGTGAAGTGTGTGTGTGTTTCTGACAACCTGTTTGGTATTATAAATGACTGTATGTGAGAGTCTTGCCTCCAGTGACATTATGTAACTACGTCTCTCACATAGAGAATCAGTTTATTTAATAATTAAGTGGTTGTCAGTGAACTTGAGACAACTGATACATTGCACCAGGCCATCCATATTCTCCACTCCAAACTGGCTGCAGAGATAGTAAAAAAAGTGTATATCCATGCCTCAAGATCCTTATTTCATAATCACTAGAGAAGGGGTACAGAGTTGCCTCATTTGAGTGCTGGATGAGTATAGGCTTCTATCAAGACTAAGCTTGTGGGCAGTGGTCTTCAATGTGCAAACCAGTTGCTCTATGTGCAACTGAGACCTAGGGAATTTTGAGAAGTAGACTTATAGGGAAAAATAAGTGTTTAGTGCTTGTGTCTCTACAGGGCAGTGCCAAGCACCTCTGAGCAATGAGCAGCATTGTGAAAATGCGAAAACTATAAAAACAGAGAAACTGACTAAACAAACAAAAAAATGGTCCCCTGGCCAACCAGAAAATTACTCCCAGAGTCAATTGAAGGGATTCCCAAGCTCAGAATGAGATCAGGCTATTGTTTATTAATACCAGTTCAAACACTTCTTTAACATCTTTTGAACTGTCACTTAAGACATGTGCAAACATAAATTTATATAAAAGAAAACAAACCATGTTAACATGTTCCCAACAAACCTTTAGCATGACATATATTCTTTTCTACAACTATAATTAATCATTCTTAAATGGCTCAATTCCTGCCTTCCTCCTCCAAAGCATTATTCTGCATGTATTGTTCCCACGATACCATTTTTCTAATTTGTTCCTACTCTTTTCTAAACACCCCACTTCCAGTTCTTTTAGCTGTTTTACAATATTTAATACTTTCACATACATCTGGCTTAGACTTTGATTTCCATTTTCTAATAACTGATTTTTTTGGCAGCCGCCAGAATTAAGCTTAACAATGCCTTACTATGTCTAGTTAATTCAGATCCTGTATCCCAGCTCAGAAATCATTTCCTTAGTTACAGGCAATGGTTCATCCAATATTTCTGACAACGTACTCTGTAGGGAATTGTTAAAAGTCTGCCAACTCATTACACTCCCAAAACATATGTTCCCAGTTACCTCTTTCTTCCCCATCATACTCCCAACGTTTGCTATCTACCTAATGAAATATTCTTTGAAGTCTGCTTACTATGTAAAAATACCTATGCAAACACTTCCAAGCAAAAACTTCTAAATCTTTTAGACTTTGTTGCATATTTGGAAGCCATACATATATATTCGTATTGTTTCCTTGTGAATTGCTTATCTAACCTCTCTTCCCAATTTTTTCAAACCTCCTCCAATTGGCTCCTACAGTTATTATACAATATTTTATATGCCCCACTAATTAACCGTTTTTAACAGCAGCTTCTTTTCCAGATTCAGCTAAAAACTATAGCAGAGCATGCCTTTCACTTAGGATCCCCCAACCCTTTCTCTTTGCCTGTATTTGATATAAGTCCTTGATAGGGAAGGCAGTCTATAGGCTGCAGCCCAAAAGTCTTCTTAGCCTCTTCCCCTTCTATTGCCTTTCCTTGTCTAGTTATTTGCTCCCAAAATCTTGGTTCCTTTGCCAGTTTTCTCTAGTAAATTCCAGCTCCTATTGTCTATTCTCTGTACCCCTAATTGTAGTCAGTTCTATCTGCAGGATCTCCTTTTTCCATTCTCATATTGGCATAGTTCTTAGAATACATTCTACTACCTTATGAATGTATTATTATGTATGGCTGTTGTAAGGATCAGCACCCAAAATCCCGCTCTCTCCTTATTTCTTGAATTTCCATTTCATCACCATCCCTTCCTACTTTGAATTATAGCTTTCTGCTTGTGTTATACATATATATATGTATATATATATATATATATATATATATATATATATATATATACACACACACGGTATGTGTGTGTGTGTGGCTTTAATATCTCTTTGAGTCTGGTAACTCTAAACCACCTTGTTCTATTGGAAGGATCAACTTATTCCGCTTGACCTTTGTGATCTTCCCTTTACAGATATGTTCCTTTAACTCTTTATTAATTATTGTCCACAACTTCTCTTCTGGTTGATAAAAATATGCCTGATCTGAATATAAAACTAAAGGAACTAGAAACATTTTCACTGCTTGTATCTTGCTATCCATGAACAAGAGCTTTCAGTTTCTCAGTTTTCATATTATTGTTTTAGTCTCTTACCACATATCCTTAGCTGCTGTAACAAAATGCCTTTTAATCTGTACTCCTAACATTTTATTGTGTCTTCATAAATATTGGTATTGCTGAACCAGTATGGTTACATGGTTTAAAGCTATAGCCTTTGTTTTATCTTCAGTATTTTTATATCCCAAAAAGGCTTGAAATGGTCTCAAAATGTTCCACAACACTCAGACGTCCTTGTATGGTTTTATCAGGAACAAAGTCAATTTATCTGCAAAAAAGGCCATCTTTTCTTGACTACCATACCAATTATATCATTGAACTTCTGAGTCCTTTATGTTCTTTGCCAATGGCTTTAAATATCAAGCAAATAACAAAGGGGAAAGAAGGCACCCTTGCCTAGTTCCTCTGCTCAGACACAACATGTTACTTTAGTTTCTGCTTCCAATCCCTCATATATCCTAATTAACATTATGACTACATCAGAGAATGCAAATGCTTCTATTGCCCTACTCATCAGATCCCAGCATATTTTGTCAGATTCTTTCTCTACATCAAGACCGGGTCTATATTAGAACATCGAAGTTTCAAAACTTTGAATGTTCTAATATCGAACCCTATTCAGCAAAAGCTGAAAACATCGAACAGACAAAAGAGCAAATTTTTTCCTAAGGAATAAATTTGCTGTTCTAAAACACATACACACAACACAAGCACACCAAATAAACAGCAATCCACACACATACACCTAAAATCTTACACCTAACCCTACACTAAACTATACACACACCACTAACTATCCACTTACCTTAACCCAAACCCTAACCCTAAGGTCTGTCACTATCGCACAATCACCTCACCCACGCCCTAACCCTAACTCACCTACCCCGCCCTAATCCTCATGTCCACACAATCACACACATACCTAACTTGCGCCCTAACCCAAACTGACCTAACCCACCCTAACCCTCACAACCACACAACTGCACACATACCTAACCCGCACCCTACCCCTAACTAACCTAACCCACACTCAATTGCACACTTACCTGAACCCGATCCATAACTTTCCACCACAGCGCTGGAAATACCAAAGCAACAGAAATGGACAACCAAATTCTTTCCCTAGGAAAAAAATTGTTTTTTTGTTGCTTCGATATTTTCAGCTTTCACTGAATAGGGTTTGATAGTAGAACATTCGAAGTTTTGAAACTTCGATGTTCTAATATAGACCCATCAGGACCCTCCAACAACAATGACATTTTCTTACATTCTGCTTCACACTGGATCATCATTGGTCTATTAGTGTTGTGACAAAAGGAGGTACTGCCAGCAGAGCTAGCTGGAATTTTGTAAATAATTATATGTCATTTGTGAATATCAAACTAATTTATAAAAGATGCTTGTGTTACAAATGTATTAGAACTGTATGTTATGTGTATATCAAACTACCTTGTACAGATGTTTGTGATGAAAAGGTATTTGTAAAGTGCTTGTGCTTAAAATGTATCCACAGTGTGCCCTACTGGAAGAGAAGAGAAATATGCATGCACTGTTGTAACTGTTTAAATGTATATATTTTCACAGTGTAAACTGGAATACAGGTTAATCTCAGTCTAGCAAACTATAGAAAAATACCTGAAATTAAATTACTTTATAGGCTAGGCCATAAAGATGCTTCAATGAAGCCAGAGACACAAAATCTCTACTAGGAAGCTTTCTGTATTATCTTTGGGGTGAATTAATTGCTACTTTGGAAGCCTGAAGGAATGTAATTGTTTTATGACTTCCAGCCCCTGCCAAAGATCTGAGCAAAAGCCCTTGTCTGGGTATTTTTACAAACAGATGCTAAATACTGCCAGCTGCCAGCAATGGGGGTTTGCATGAGAACTAGAAGTTAGATGACCAGAAATTATGTCATTCTGCAAGCTATCGCAGCAGTAATATTTTAGATATTATTTTGAGAAGTCTGCATTCTGTCTCAGACCTGACAACAACAAGAACCATTCATCACATCTGCCTTGCTCTAAGTATGTTATTAGGGTGACTCTCTTAGATATAGTCAGGAATATAGTGAAGCTTAGTTTAGGTTTTGTTTTTTCTTTATTTCTGTGAGCCTGTACTACAATGTTATTTTAACTATTTCCTGTGGTTTTGAACTCTGATGTCACTGTGAATATATATTTAGTATTGTCTTGCTCTTTTATAGTTATTATTAAATATATTTAAACCTTTCATTGTGGCTGATCTGTGCATAGATGTTTAAGTTTTGAGAGTACTTGCATATTTATTTGGTGACACTGTGTAGGTCACTTCTAACAGGCTTGCTCTTGATCAAGCTACCATTTGTATTAGTATTAATATTACACATTAAGACTGGACACCCTTTTTAAGGGCCCTAAAGTAGCTGATAATGAGTGATTGGTGGAAGTGGTAACTACCTTATAGTCTTGGCATAAGGGGGCATAGCTAGTAAACCTGTGCCAGCCTTTCCCAGGTGTGTGTGGATATAAATCAAACCTCAAAAGAGTTTGTGTGTCAGCTACTTGTGCAAGGACATGAAGCACTGGTTGGGCAGAGAGAGTGTTGGAGGTCTTGGCTTGGGCACTCAGCTGATATCTCAAATTTATACCTGTGCCAGTGGGGAGTCTTATTGGGGATCTAGAGGAAGAGGAAAAAAACAGCAGTGGACTGACTGTGGTCTCTGTGTGCTCTTGATGCAGTGAGCTGCATCTGGAAATACTGTGTGTGTACCTGCTGTCCTCCCAGTGAATATCCCCCCACAGGTGCCAGTGGTGAGGAGTGAGGCTCCTTGATTACTGGTCCAATGGTGGGTCATCACAAATGTTGTCAATGGTTTCTCTCACCCACACAAAGCCACAGCCAAAGTGATCCATATCTATCAATTTAGGAACAGCATTTGCCACTCTTTTAGCTAATATAGACATAAACACTTTATAATCAAGGTTTAAAATTGTAATGGGCCTATATGAAGCTCAGTCTGAGGGATCTTTGCTGTCTTTAGGTATTACAGCCAGCACTGCTTTCTTCCAGCATGTTGGTGCTTCCCCTCCTTTTAAAATACTGCTAAACAAAACCTTCTAGAGCTTTATCACTTTCTTCCCTCCTAGCATCCAAACTTCCACAGGAATACCATCTATTCCTGGATACGTTCCTGCACATTGATTATACATCACCATTTTTATCTCATCTACTCCTATCTTAACTGTTAATCATTGAGTCTCATTTACCTCTAGCCTTTGCATAGTTATGTCTTCCATAAATATTTAGATTTGTGCTCTTGATTTCCACATTTCTCTGTTTTATACAACTTTTCATAAAATATCCTAAAATACCTCTATGGGATCTTTGGATATTTTTCTTATTATAGGCCCTTAAGTTTGGAAAAAACTTTTTCTATTTTCCGTTGCCTAAAGTTGTTGATCTAAATGTTTTTGTGCTCTGTAGTTATTATCAAAAAGCATCTGCTTAACAGCAATCTTTCTAAACTTATGCATATTCTCCAGATACTCCCTTATTTTCTCTTTAGCACTCTGCAGTTGTGCATCTTCTTGTTCTACGAGATTCCCCTTATTCTGCAATACTTTAACCTTTGTCACACCCCTAAATAATTCCTGTTACTTCTTAACCATATATTTTTCTTTTATTTCTACTCTATTTTTAAAATCTATTTTCACCTTATCTCACTAACTATAACTTCTGAAAAAATTTCCATCTTTCCTAATAACCCCACTACCCATTCCTTAAGTTCTTCTCTTTTTAATAGGTAGGTGGGTAAGCAGCACTGTTTTATTTTTACTATATTACCTTGCATTTTTAAAATTATCAGATAAAGGGGAAAGAGTTATCGGTGCATGATTTGAAATGGATATTGGATATGTGCTTTCATTTAAATGGACATGTTCATATGAATTGTAATTTCTGTCTAGTCTAACCCAATTATTGTACCTTGGGAAATAATATGCAAATTATCTCTGAGTTCCTACTACTGAATTCACATCTTCTATGCCAAATATTTTCATACATTTCTTCAGAAATCTACCCTCTTTTGTTATATTTCCCCTCCAGGTCCCCTGGATACATCCTCATTGTTGCAAATCCAGTTCCAGTTCCTACCCATTAGTAATATTGTCTGCTGAAAGCTGATTATTACTTCCAAAATTTTTAAGCTGCAGAATTGCAGTTTTAGGTGAAATATAAATGCATGCCAGCATAATCCTCCTCCCTTGCCATTAGCTCCTTTCTACCACAAATATACCTTTATTTCTTCCCTCTACCATCACTACTGAAGCTAGCAATTAGTGTAAGCAGTACCCATTTTCTTTGTCCTTGATATTATGCTGAAAATTCTTCTTGACATCCTTTCTTTATCAAATTCACATGCTCAAGTTTTTCCAAATGTGTCTCCTGTAGCATTGTTATTTCACTTAACATTTCTTAATATATTTCAATACTCTCACCTTTTTGTCTACAACTGTGAGGCCATTCACATTCCAAATAATACAGATAGTTTAGCCATTATGATAAGAAGTTATTATTTCCATTTATAATATATGACAGGTTTGTTAAATGTATATTTTGAGTTTTTGTGTTAAATGTACCCATTAATGTTTGGCAGGTTGATCTTTTATAGAGTTATTTCTAGTCATCTTGATTTGAACCTATGTCATATTTTACAAGACTTTTTTGTTTTAATGAAAACCCTCATAAACAACACCACCAGAAAACCTCCATATCTTAATACCTTAAAACAAACACACTAAAATATGTATATCTTCAAATAATGCAGTTTAACCCTCTGATAGGAACAATTGTTCCAAATCAACAGCTGCACCCACAGGCATTACCTAACATAAAATTAAGGTCATCCATGCTAAAGCACGTTACAATATGTGCTACTATTTATACTAATTGCTATCTGTTCTTGTCTTATCTTTAATCCACTCCCAGATATGAAACACAGTTTGTTTGCATCCAGAAAACATTAACTTTTGGCCTTAATAAAAACTGCACTGGCTATCCTTAAATGAAACTAAATTATATACTGTTCTAGTTAACACATTTAGTTATTTAGGTAGCAGGAAAGCTGCTCGTATGCACTTCCAATAATGTCAAAAATTATTTTTTACTAAGCTGCTTGCTCTTCTACTTTTTGATTTTATGACTTCCTCAGTTAACAATGCTTACAACTCTTGATATTTATTGGCTGCACATGTAGTCAGCTTGTGTCCATGGAAACATAAGAAGAGAACATACAACTGCCCTCATCTGCAGACTTCTTAATTCACACTGAACATTAATTTGCTAAAGGAAAGCTTTTTGTTTCATTCACAGTGTTTCTTATTTTTAAAGCCCATGCGCTTATACCAAAAAAATGCTATAAATTTAAGCCAAGGGCATTAATCCAGACATTCACCTATGCAAAAGTAAGACAAATCATCTCAACTCTACATATATTATAATCAGTGCACTTTTACACACAACCCCCCACCCCGCCAGCCCAAGATTACAGCATAATCACTTAAACATGGTTTTGTCTGGCCTTTGTTTCTAAATTGTAATGTCTTCATTTCTTAAAACAATTACTTATTTACTTAAGTATCATTATCACATACAATGACTGAAAAGCCTTTACTATATAACATGCAATTTATATCATGCAATGTTTTATATAAAGTGACTTATCAAACATTATTTTTTAAAAAACAATTTTATTGAAAACTTACATGTATATTAAAGTAATCAAACAACATTAACAAGTTCACATTTACAAACGTTATATACATCATGTATATTCTTATACATTATATAATCTGTGCAACATTACTTAAAGTATTCAATTGCTGCCTTCTTTTAAACCCCATTCCTTCTCCAAAGCAGTTTTTGTATGTAATCTTCCCACAATTTCCACATTTGTAATGTAATTTACTCCTAC
This sequence comes from Protopterus annectens, assembly GCF_019279795.1. Taxonomy (NCBI): domain Eukaryota; kingdom Metazoa; phylum Chordata; order Ceratodontiformes; family Protopteridae; genus Protopterus; species Protopterus annectens. Next base: position 233,970,418 of record NC_056746.1, read on the forward strand.
CCTTTTCTAAAGATCCTACTTCCTGGTCTTTCATCTCTATTACAACATTAACTACAACACATGTAGTTGGTTTAAATTTTGATTTCCATGTTCTTGTAATTGCTTTCTTTGTGCACACCCAGCTCATAAAAATAATTTTTCTTAGTTACATTCATTTGCTCACCCAGTATACTTGACACAGTACTTTGCAGGGAATTTTTAAAATCTGCCAACTATGGTTCCAGTGCCTCTTTCTTCCCTATCACACCTCCAACATTTGCCATCTACTTCAGGAAAAAGTTTCTGGAGTCTGGTTGGGGTATAAAGGTATCTTTGCAAACACTTACAGGCAAAAATCTCAAATCTTCTAGATTTTGTTGCATATTTGGGAACTATACATATGTCCACCCATTGTTTCATTGTGAATTGCATATCTAATCAAACTTGCCAATCTTTCTTGACCTCTTCTGATTGATTCCTATAGTTATCGTGCAACATTTTATATGCTCTACTAATTATCAATTTTTTTTAACAGAAGCATCTGTTCTAGATTCAACAAAAAACTCATCCAGTGCATGTCTTTCATTTAGGATTCCCCCTATCCCTTTCTATTTGTCTATACTCTGATATCAGTCTCTGATAAGGATGGCAATCACTAGGCTACAATCCAAATGCCTTCTTTGCCTCTTCCAATTCTGTTACCTTTCATTCTTTAAGCATTTGTTCCCAATACCACTGTCCTCCAGTAAATTCCAGCCCCCTGTTGTCTATTCTTTGCACCCCTAATTGCAGCCATTCCAATTGGCAGAATCACCTTTTTCCATCTCTGTGTCAGCTTAGTTCTTTGTATACTTTCTGCAAATTTATGAATATGATATTCTGTATGACACTTGTTATTCTCCTTAACTCACTCAGAACTATAATGCCTTTTTGTATATTCCAGTTAACACCCATAATTCCTTACACTGTTCAGATAATTTTTGGGTCTGGCTTCTTTAACTAAGTGACTTGCCAGTTAATAATAGGCAATATTAGAAAGGGCAAGGATCATAAAAAGTTATTAGGCTATTGGCCCTGAGGATCTTACAAGCCTAGCCAAGAATTTAGCCTATGTTCCAACAAGTCAGCACCCGATACCCTTGTCCATCAGAGACACAGGTGGAATCCCAGGGGGGTATTTTTTGTTTTCCATCCAGTTATCCAGGTTGCACTTAGAAAGGGTTAATGAGGTACTCTGCTTGATGTAGATAGGGAGTCTATTCCACAAAAGGGGGAATCTCTCGGACATAAATCTGTCCTACCAACAAGTCCTATTGATGTCACAGACCAGATTGAATTCACATGTGCGGGTTACTAGAGTGGAGCTTGACTTGCTGATGTGCAGCAGTCCCATCAAGGTGAGGTCTGAGATTACTTTGTATACCAGACAGAGGTCACCATTGAGGAGTATGTATGAAACTGAGACTTCTAGCCTATCTGTGTAAGGTAGATGTTTGAGGCCCTGATTTCTCCTGGTGAGGAACCTCTGTGGTCTCTCCAGCTGCTGCATGTGCTTTGTGAAGTACATACTGAAAGGGGCACTGTACTTAATAATGGTCTTATAAGGGAAGAATACAGGGATGTTATGATCTTCTTGTCCCTGGATGAGATACCCTTACTAATGAGATGGGCCATGTAGAAAGCTTTCCGTACAATGGAGCCAATATGTTGGTCAAAAGTCAGTTTGCTATTAACCTGGGTGGCCAAGTCCCTCACAACTGATTGTATGCTTAGGACCTTATCATTAATGTGATAATTTGTGGGGATATCACTCTCCCCAAAGGGGATGATGATGCATTTTTTGGCATTTAGTCTGAGGCAATGTTTCTGGCACCAGTCATTTGTTTGGGTGAGAGCCTCTTGGAGGATGTCCACATCACTAGGGGAATTGGTGATAGTGCCCAGCTAGCAATCATCTGCAAATGTGGTCAGCCATAGTCCACTAGCTTCAGCCTGCACCTCAAAAAAGTATATCCCAAACAACAGAGGCCCCAAGACCGATCCCTGGGGTACACCACTCATTATGGGTCTACTGCTTGATGTGGCTTCCTCTATTTTGACTAGGTGGGTTCTATCAGTGAGCCAGTTTGCTACCCATCTGGTAACATACGGATTGATGCTTAGTTGAGAAGGTATATCTATTATATCTGAGTGGGGAATGGTATTGAATGCTTTGGCCAGGTCAAGGTAGGTGTGTGCATCATCTTCCCCTCATCCATGGCTTTGGTGACTGTCTCAAAGAAGTCAACCAAATTTAACAGGCATGACCTCCCCTTGATGAAACCAAACTGTGTGGGATCAAGTGTTTAGAGCTTGCCAATGTCCTTGTTAATGAGGTCCATGATAATCTGTTCCATAGCCTTGCAGATCAGGCTAGTTAGGGTGATGGATTTATAATTTCCTGAATCGGTGGATGCTCCACCTTTGTGCAAAGGGATGACAGTGGCTGTCCTCTACTCGGCTGGGATGAAGATGGTACTCAGGTTTTGATTGAATAAGACGCCTAATGGTGCTGCATGCTCCTGCCTGTGTTCATGCAGGATGCAGCCTGGGATGTTATTGGGTCCCATGGAGGCTGTATTTTTTGCCTTTGAGAGGGCAGTGATGACTTGCTCCCTAGAGATAAGGGAGGGGGAAGGTGCTGGGGATGTCCTGATTTATTGATGGGGGACAGAGGGGTGAAGTTTTCTCTAAACCTGTCTGGCAGCAGGTTGGCTATATCTTTGGTGTTTGTGTATGTGGTGTTGTTGACCACCAGTTCTGAGCAGATCTGAATGCTTCCTTTGAGATTGTGGACATATGTGAAGAAGACCTTATGGTTGTCTTTAGTAGATGTGGCCAATTTTGACTCAAAGTTTGCTTTGAAGGATTTCACTAGTGCTCTTATTTGTTTGTTAAGGCTAAGAAAAAATTGCTTCCAGTTAGGCACCTGCTCCTTCTTGGCTCTGGACAGCATTTTTTTTTCATTGTATTATAGAGTTTACTTATTGCAGATGTCCACCAGAAAGGTTTACTCTTCCTTGAGGAGGAGGATTTTGTCCTGTCTGGTATTCCTGATTCCACACAGCTCTATAAATGCTTGTATAGTACTTTGGTGCAGGTTTGGACATATGGAGGGGGTGGTGGGGTGTGAAGTTGTTCGTACCTTCCCTCACGAGATTGTAATCAGCTTTGGAGAAGTTTTTTTGTTTGACCCTAGCTGGGGGGGGGGGGGGTCAGGGAGATGGTGACTTTGAAAGTGATCACTTTGTGGTCAGATCTTACCAGGGAGGATGACACTGTAGGGATGTTGCAGTGGTTACTCATGTTAGTTAATACCAACTCCAAGATATTATCACCTCTAGTGGGGGTGTTGACCAGCTGGTCCAAGGTACTTGCATTGACAAAATCAAGGAATCTCAGGGCATTTGTGTTTTGACATGAATAGTTCTTTCAATTTATGGTTGGATAGTTAAAGTCGCCCAGGATCAGGGTAAAGGGTTGAATCTTGATAGATTTGAAGAGGTCCAGATAGGTGGAGTGTGGTTCCTGAGTCAAATTTGGGGGCCTGTAGCTAGGTATAATTTGAATAGGGGTCTTGTCAATGGCTAACTGCACCTGGAGTGTCTCCTTTGCATTATACTATTTGACCAGCCTGGAGGAGAGGTGTATGTCTTTAATATATATTGCAACTCCACCTCCTTTTACTTTGCTGCCCATGGTTTGGGGTTGGAATTTATTAACAAAATGTCACTAAGATTGCTAATCTAGGATGTCCTGCAGTGTACAAATTTAACTCAGTTTACAACTTATTATTCATATTTTCATACTTAGGATCATGGTTTCATAACTAGGAGACCCACATGCTGTTGACGAGTATAGGGAGGGGTACCATGGTGTGAGACAAGAATATTCATTGTCAGTGGCCAGTTACATCACATTGTACTTGAGATATTTCTAGCTGTTAGTAATTAGGAAAATGAGCACTATTTCCATATGTACTTAATATATCCAAAACAAAGTGACTTACAAAGTGCTACATGGTGTCAGGTGAAACCTTAGCTATAGAGGAAAACTGTCTTTGATATTTGCACTGTAAGTTGTATATGTTGAGATATATTCAGTGTTATTTATATTACTAATTATACAATTAAGCATATGTTTTTATATTTCTATAAATATATTAATAAATGTACTCAGAGAAGAATTTCTTGCTGTCTTGTGAAAGCTTAAGTCTGGTTAACCAATGTAATCTAACAATATATGTTTATGTTGTATATTTTCCAAGATATGACAATTTATTTCTGAGAGTTTAGCAAAAAATATAATTCTGGGTTTATATAAATTAATAATATATTATAGTACTTATGGAAAAAACTATGAGCACACTGGCTATTATCACTGCAAAGAACACATCTTACTGTTAACACTTATATTTGTACAGTTTTAGTAGCTTTTATTGTTCACAAAATATTTATATTTGCTTATTGTATGCTTTTGAAGTTGATTTTTCAGAAAATAGTTTGGAATGCAAGGATACGTGTAGAGTGATAGAGTTGTGACATTCCACACCACATAGGTATTAACGAGTTAAGAATCTCTGAAAAAAATCCCATTTTCCCTTATTTCTTGAATTACCTCCCTGATTCATCACTATCCCTTGTCACTTGCTTGTGTTATTTATATATATATATATATATATATATATATATATATATATATATATATATATATATATATGTATGTATGAGCCTCAGCTGTGTTGCTCTAAAATATCCCTTCAAATTAGATAATCCTAAAGCTCCTTGTTCTATTGGAGGATCAACTTATCCCACTTGACTCTTGCCCTCTTCCCTAACCAAATAAAATATTTAAACTATTTATTAATTACTTTCCACAACTTCTCCTCTGGTTGATAACAATATGCCTGACCTGTGTATAAAACTAAAGGGACTAAAATATTTTACTACTGTATCTTGCTATCCATACCCATAAGAAAGAGCGTAGAGTTTCTCTGTTTTTTAATTATCTTTTGTGTAGTCACTTCCCATGCATTCTTAGCTACCACAACCAAATCCTTTTTATTCCACACTCCTAAATATTCAATTTTATCATGTCCCCATAAATATGGGGATTGCTGGACCAGTTTGTGTGTGGGTACATAATTTATAGCTATAGCCTTTGTTTTATCTTCATTAAAATTTTATATCTGGAAAAAAACTAGAACGGTTTCAGAATACTCCACAACACTGAGATATTATTCCATCAGGTACAAAATAATATCATCTGTAAATAAAGCCAACTTTTCATGAGCACCATGCAAATTATATCCTTGAATTTCTGATTACATTATTTTATTGCCAGTGGTTCTAAATATTATATAAATAACACAGGGGAAATAGGACACCCCTGGTTGGTTCCTCTGTTCAGATACAATTTATCAGAGAAGAATCTTCCCACTTTGATTTTTGCCCCCAATCCCTCAGATATCCTTCTAATTAGCCTTATTATATGCTTCCATTTTCTGACTCAGAATCCTAGCTTACTCTGTTGAATGTTTTCTCTACATCAAGCCTCACCAATAACAGTGAAGTTTATATTCTGCTTTCCTTTGGATCATCACTGTTTTATTAATGTTGTCAAATTTTTACTTCCCCTACACAAAACCATGTTGGTCGATATCTATCAATTTTGGCATTATCCTTACCATTCTTTTATCCATTATAGACATAAACACTTTATAATCATGGTTTAAAAATGAAATTAGCCTATATTAAGCTGGATCAGATGTGTCTTTACCTTCTTTATGTATTACAACCATCACAATTTTTTTCCAGGATGTTCGTGCCTCCCCTTCTTTTAAAAAAAACTGTTAAACAAACCTTCCAGATCTTTATCACTTCCTTCCCTCCTAGCTTCCAAACATCCACCAGAATACCATCCATGCCTGGAGACTTTCCAGCAGATTGCTTATACATCATCATTTTTATCTCATCTTCTCCTATGTTAACTGTTAGGTGTTCAGCTTCATCTGCCTCTAACCTTGGAATATTTAAGTCTTCCATAGATATTTCCATCAGCGCTTTTTCTTGATTTCCCCACTTCTCTGCTTATATACAAATTTTCATAAAATTTCTGAAATAGCTCTAATACCTATACAGGATATTTGTTTTGTTTTTGTTTTTTGTTTTTTTTTTTTTGTTTGTTTTTTTTCTTGTTATAGGCTCTGTATATTTGGCAGCAGCCCTTTCTACTTTTTGTTGTATAAGTTGTCGTGCCAAAAGTTTCTGTGCTCTGGAATTATCAAAAACAGTTGCTAAACGGCAATCTTTCTAAACTTGTGCATATTATCCAGGTGCTCCCTTATTTTCTCTTTAGCACTCTGCAATTTATCTCTTCTTGTTTTGTGAGATTCCCCTTATTTTGTAATACTTTAACCTTTGTCAGCCCTTCTAAATAATTATTACTTCTTAACCATATCTCTTTTTCTTTTATTTCAACACTATTTTTAAACTCCATTTTCATTTCATCACACTCACTAGCGATAACTTGTGGAGTACTTTCTATGTTACATAGTAACTCACAGATAATTTCCACTATTAATTAAATTCTTCCCTTTTTAACAGGTATGTGGGAAAGTACCAGTGTCTTATCTTTACTTCATTACCCTGTATTTGTATCTTAGTATTTACTGGTGCATGATCTGCAATAGTTATTGGATGTGTATCAAAGTTCTCAATTAAATGTACATGTTCTTGTGAAATATAATTTCTGTCAAGTCTAACTCAGATGTACCTTGGGGAATATGTAAATTCTCTCTGAGGTCCTACTACTGAATTCATGTATTCATGTATTTCATACCAAATATTTTAATAAAATTATTTTGTTATATTTTCCCATCTAGTCCTCCAGATACATTCTCATGGCTGCAAATAAAATTCCAGTCCCCAATTACAAGTAATACTCATTGTTAAAAGCTGATAATTTCTCCCCATTTTTTAAGCTCCAAAATAGCAGTTTTAGGAGGAATACACATACATAGCAGCATAATCCTTATCCCTTGCCACTAGTCCCTTACTACTACAAATCTGTCATTATATATGTTTTCTTCTTCTATCACTACTGGAGCTCCTGTAGCAATTAATATAAGTACTCATATTTTCCTCTGGCTCTGATATTCTCCATAATATCCATTCTGAAATCCTTTCTTTATCAAATTGACATGCAAAGGTCTTTCTAAAAGTGAGTCCTATAGTACTGCTATTTGCACTTTGCATTCATTAATAGCATTATTGTTTTCCTTTTTGTCTATACCTGTGAGACCATTCACATTCCAAGATGATATGGAAAGTATTGTCCAAATGGTAAGATGCAATTATTCCCACTTATTATATATGGCATCTTTTTAAATGTCTATTTCTAGCTTTTATGATACATGTACTGTAATACCTACATTTCTTAATAGCAAAAAAGAAAGAAAGAAAGAATGAGAACAGGAAGAAGAAATAAAGGGCTTCTATTTAACTGAATAACTTTTATCACATATAAGAATGACTAAAAATCCTTTCTATAAATATGCAATTTATACTTTGAAAAGTTTCATAGAAATATTGTTAAGAAAATAAATTGTTTTGCTCACAGTTAACTTTTTCCTTCTTCTTACCCTCCCCTCAGAGTACTTCTAAACATTAATGACATAAAATGAGGCAAATAAGCTTTAAAAAAAAAAAAAAAAAAAGTAATCTCTGTGGTATCCCTGAAGTCTCAAAACAACCCACTAAACAAGTATAGTGGGTCCAAAAACAAAACAGTGTAAGAAACTTCTCTGTGTGAAAGATTTTCAGTCAATATATCTCTAGTTAATCACTGTATATTAATCAGATCAGACAATAGTAGTAGAAGTGGAGAACTTAAACTCGTCTTAAGTAAAAAAAAATAATAATAAAAAATATATAATTGTACAGAATTACTAAGTACTCAAAAGTAATCCAAGCAAGGCAGACAGTCTGTTTCCAGTCAAAAATCCTTTATTAAGTACACAGACTTCAGTCAAAAATTCTTTAAGTACACAGACACCAGTTGAGAATCCTTTAAGTACACAGACTGCAGTCAAAAATTCATTATTAAGTACACAGACCAAAGGATTTTCGACTGGAAACAGACTGCCTGACTTGCTTGGATTACTTTTGAATACTTAGTAATTCTGTGCAATTATATGTTTTTATTATTATTTATTTATTTATTTATTTTACTTAAGACAAGTTTAAGTTCACTACTTCTACTACTATTGTCTGATCTGATTAACATATAGTGATTAACTAGAGATATATGGACTGAAAATCTTCCACACAGAGAAGTTTCTTACACTGTTTTGCAAATATGCTTTTCAGTACCTCACACGTTTAAACAATGAGTAAAAAGATCACACAGGAAAACCAATTGGTTAAAAAGCAAAAAGAAAAATCTAGCAAAGCTAAGCTTTCCACTGTGTGATGCCTTAAACCTCTTGTATCAGAGGCAACATGAAATATATGCAAATTACCCTTTAAGGATATCAGGTGCTTCAGCTAAATGACAATTCTGAATGTCCATGACTTTTTCTTTTACTTTTAATTCTATTTACGGACAATTTCAGGCCAATAAAGCCAAACCCCTCTAGCTGTGGACATGCATGTTTCTACCTTCTTATGACATCATCAGCACAGCATAAGAGGAATGTTTGACTTTTGGCAACACAGAGTTGTCATACCTAACTGATATCCATAAACATAAGGGTGTCTGTAAAATATCCCAGCTAACAAACTAAAACATCATTATTTTAGTTTGTTAGTTGGGATATTTTGCAGACACCTTATGTTTATGGATATCATTTAGGTATGACAACCTTGTGTTTCCAAAAGCCATACATTCCTCTTATGCTGTGCTGATGATGCCATAAGAAGACAGAAACATGCATGTCCACAGCTAGAGGGGTATGGCTTTACTGGCCTGAAACTGTCCATAAATAGACTTAAAAAGAAAAAGTCATGGACATTCAGAACTGCCATTTAGCTGAAACACCTGATATCCTTAAATGGTAATTTGCATATATCCCATGTTGCCTCTGATATTTCATAAGTTTAACAAATTCAACAAAAGTCTCTCTTTCCACTTATTCTTATACATATGTATATCATAAATGCAATTGATGCTTTGCAGTCTCACAGTTATTAGCTAATTTCTCATTGCTGGTCTTCCTGTTCATCTCCATCTCCCAACTCCACTTTCTGGTTCCATTCCATAGTACTCCTGATTCTCCAGGTCAACTCCTGTACTTTTCTCTGTCTCTCAAGCATTTTCTTTTGGAACTGTGGAAAAGGTTTCACTGACAAAGTCTCTCCATGTGCTTTATTCTCAGAAGACTGAGAAGCAGTTTCCTTCTGGATGGTGGCTCATTTCTGTTGGACAAATGTTTGCATTCCCTCCTTGGCTTGTCCTGCATCAACAATAACTTTGATCCTCCAGGAAAAATATTCTGAAGGAAGCTGGATACAGCAGCTTGACTCAAACACATGCCTCTCAACATTCCCTAATTACTGGAATAAATATGTTACTATTCTACCTAGTGTCCGGTGAATAATCATTTTCCACAAACACTCTACTGTCACCAGTTTTTAATACTTTACCCTTTGTCACAGTTTTGTCAAGATTAACTCTTTCCATGCAGGGTAATGAAATAAAAATGAGACACTGGTGCTTTCCCAACTATCTGCTGAAAAGAGAAAAATTGAAGGAATGGGTAGTGGAAATTATTTTTGGGTCATTAGAGAAGATAGAAATTTCTTCTGAAAATATAACTAGGGAGTGGGATAAATTTAAAGGAAAGTTTAAAAAGAAAGAAATATATGCTTAAGAAGTAACAATGATTATGTATAGGGACTGACAAAGGTTAATGTACTGCAGAAGAGGTGGAATCTCACAGAACAAAAGGAGGGGTAATTTTAGAATGCTAAAGAGAAAATAAGGGATTACTTTGATAATATGCATGAGTTTAGAAAGATTACCATTAAGCAACTGTTTTTGATAATAACTCCTGAGTGCTAAAACTTTTAGCACAACAACTCAGGCAACAGAAAGTAGACTGGGTTGTCACCAAGCTTAGTGAGCCGATAACAAGTGATCCTGTAAGGTACTAGAAATATTTCAAAAACAAAGTCTGTATAAAGTATGTAAGTATGGAAATCAAGAAAAGGTACAAATGGAAATGCTTATGGAAGAATTAGATATGCAAAGGTTAGAGGTAGATGATGCTCAATTACTAACAGGATAGGAGAAGATGAGCTAAAATGAAGTATAACCAATCCACAGGAAAGCCCCCAGGGACAGATTGTATTCCTGTGGAGGTTTAGAAGCCAGGAGGTAAAAATGATAAAGATCTGGAAAGTTTTGTAAAACAGCATTTAAAGAAGAGAAACACCAACATTCTGGAATAAAGAGGTGGTGGCTGTAATGCCTAAAGAGGGTAAAGACCCATTAGATCCAGCTTCATAGAGGCTCACTTCCATCCTAAACCATGATTATAAAGTGTTTATGTCTATAATGGCTAAAAGAATGGCAAAGGTGATGTCAAAATTGATAGATATGGATCAATGGGGTTTTGTGCAGAGGAGACAAACATTTGTCAACATTAACAGAAAACTGATGATCCAGAGGGAAGCAGAATGGAAGGAAATCACTGTTGTTAGTAGGTCTTGATGCAGAGAAAGCATTTGATAGAGTAAGCTGAGGGGTTATGAGCAGATCAGTGGAAGCATTTGCATTCTCTGATAAAATTATAAGGTTGATTAGCAGGACATATGAGAGAATGGAGGCAAAAGTTAAAGTGAGTGGGCTCTTCTTTGTTAACCACACACACATACACACACACACACACACACACACACACACACACACACACACACACACACACACACACACACACTTAGGGCCAATTTAGAGTGTTCAATCCACCTGCAGCATGTCCAGGAAAGGTGGGAAGAAACTGGAGCACCTAGAGGAAACTCACGCGAACATAGGGAGGATGTGCAGACTCCACACAGAAGGCACCACAGCTGAGAATCATACTGGAGAAGCAGGACACTCCTCTTTCCCCTTTATTATTTGCATTATATTTAGAACTATTGGCAAAGAAAATAAGGGACGCAGAAATTGAAAGATACAATTGGTATGGTAGTCAAGAAAAGCTGGCTCTATTTGCAGATATCATTTTATATATGATAAAACCAGAAAAGTAGATTTCAGTGTTGTGGAACATTTTGAGACAGTTTCAAATCTTTTTGGGGTACATTAATGAAGTTAAAACAAAGGCAATAGTTGTAAATTATGCACCCACACATGAATTGGTGCAGCAATATTCATATTTATGGGGACATGATAAAATAATGTACTTAGGATTATGGATAAAAAAGGATTCTGGTGTGGCAGCTAAGGATATGTGGGAAGAGACTAAATAAAAGATAATACAAAACTGAGAAATTGGAAGCTCTGTTTTATGGATATGGATAGCAAGATACAAGAAGTTAAAATATTTTAGTGCCTTTAGTTTTATACACAGATCATGCATATTTTTATCAACAAAAGTAGAAGATGTGAATAGCAATTCATAAAGAGCTAAAGGATTTATCTGGGAAGGGAAGACAGGAAGAGTCAAGTGAGAAGCTGATTATTTCAATAGAACAAGGTGATCTGGGATTACCTCATTTGAAGGGGCATTTCAGAGCTACAGAGTTAAAGCTCCTACACAACGCACAAGCACAAACCTATAATTCAAAGTGGAAAGGGATGACAACAAAACGAGAATGCTCATGAAACAAGGAGAAACTAGGATTTTGGATGCAGATCTGTAAGAAGAATAACAATAACCATACAAAATATATTCATAATGTAGCAGAAAGTATTCTAATAACTAAGCCAACATGAGAATGGAGAAAGGAGATTCTGTCAATAGGGATGACTGCAATTAGAGATACAGACAATAGGCAAAAAGGGGCTGGAATTAATTGGAGAAACTTGCAAAAGAACCAAGGCACTGGGAGAAAATAATTAGAGAGGGAACATTAATAGAATGGGAGGAGGCCAAGAACTTATTTGGACAGGAGGCTAGAGATTGCCTTCCCTATCAAGGACTGATATCAGAGTATAGGCAAAGAAAAGGAAATAGGGTATCCTAAGCAAAAGACCAGCACTGGTAGAGTTTTGAGTATAATCTAGATCAGAAGCTGCCATTAATTAAGGAATAATTAGTAGAGCATATAAAGTATTGCATAACTATAGGAATCAATCAGAGGAGGTTAGAAAGGATTGGGAAGAGAGATTGGATAAGCAATTCTCAGAGAAACAATGGGGGATGTATACATGTCTCCTAGATATTCAACAAAGTCTAGAAGATTTAGTATCTTTGGAAGTGTTAACATAGTTATTTTATACCCCAAGTAGACTCCAATAAACTTTTTCTTGAGTAGATAGCAAATGTTGGAGGTGTGATGGGGAAGAAAGAGGTAATTGGGAACATATTTTCTAGGAGTGTAATGAGTTGTTTGACTTTAAAAATTCCCTGCAGACTACTCTAACAGAAATACTGGGTGAGCAAACAGAATCAGAATTGCCTGGGTATAAGTAAGGCCTTACTAAATCCAATTACGGTGGCTGCTTAAAAAAAGCAATTACTAGGAAATTAAAATTAAAGTCTAAACCAACTGTACTAGAAGTAGTGAATATAGTAACAGAGATAAAACAACTGAAAATGGGATCTTTAGAAAAGGGTAATAGCAAACTACATAGAAAAAAAATGGAAATTGTGGGAACAATACATGCAGACAAGGAATGAGGTTAAAAAAGGGCAGGATTTGAATGAGTTGTGTAATGTTTGACTGACAGTGACTGAATAGATTATAAGTGATGTATGATGTTTACAACTAAAATTATGTCAATATGGTTTGTCTTCATTTTTATAAATGCATGATTGCTTTTGTCATTAGTGATAATTTAATAAAGATGATTCTTGTTAAAAAAAAATTTCACTAACGCTTTCTGCTGGAAGGGATGCATCTTTACTATAAAAGATCTGGGCTGCTTTCTCATGGCCTAATTTGGAGCATACACAATGTTCCCTTGTTTCCCTTTCAATTAACAGTTCTTGGTTTGCAGTACCAGTACAGCTGCTTATTTGTGCCCTCATGAAATTAATACAGTCTATTCCTCTTAGTTTCTCTGGTACATCAGAAAATCTCAGGTTTTCCCTACATGCTCTGTCCTCTAATTCTACCATTTTTGAAACATCTCTTCTTGAGCATATAACAATAACATCTTTTTATGGCCTAGCCATAAAGTAATTTAATTTCAGCTATTTTTCTGAAGTTTTGCAAGTTAACCTCATGTATTCCAGTTTTCCCTGTTAAAATATATACATTTAAACAGTTACAATAGTGTACGTACATTTCTGTTCTATTCAAGTAGGGCACACTATGGATACATTTCAAACAGCACTTTGTAAAATACCTCTTCAGCACACATCTGTACAAATCATCTTATATGACATACAGCACTAATATGTTTGTAACACAAACATCTTATATGGAGCATGTTGTCATTCACAAATGACACACAACCATTTACAAAATTTCAGATAGCTGTGCTGACAGTATCTCCCTTTGTCACGCTTCTATATAAATCATGTTGATATTCACAAATGACATATAATTATTTACAAAATTCCAGCTGCTGGGCTGGCAGTATCTCCTTTGCCAGAATAATCATGGAACTTCAAACATGCAAACACAATTGCCAAGAGTTCTTTCTATATCTGAGCATACTGCATTTCAGTTTGGGTTAGAGATCTAGATGCATAGGCTACAGGCTGACCCTCTTGAAGAATGACTGCACCAAGACCAAATTCTGAAGCATCACAGGAAAGAGTAACTGATTTGTGGACATCATAGTATCTGAGAGTTAGTGGACTGGCAATTCTCTGTTTCAGTACATTAAATGCTCTTTGGTGCTCTTCTAACCATGACCAGGATACATCTTTATGTGTCAGATCTCTAAATGGTGCTGCTAGATGGCTTAAGTCTGGAATGAACGTGCCTATATAGTTAACTATGCCAAGAAGCAAGTTAACCATGCCAAGAAAGCATTGAAGGGCTTGAACATTGTCTGGAGCTGGCATCTCAAGAATGGCTGTTTGCTTGGAAGGGTCTGGTCATAAGCCTGAACTAGTAAACAAATGATCAACATAAGTAACTTCTCATAATTTGAACTTGCACTTCTTAGGATTCAGCTTAAGATTCGCTTCAAGAGCTCTTTCCAGGACTTTCTCAAGGTTTCTGTCATGCTCAGCTTCACCATTACCTCCTAGCAGAATATCAATCTACAATAATAGCACAAGGATACCCAGAAAAACATTTGCTCCATTGCATGCTGAAAGACTTTACTACAGAATTTATCCCAAATGGCTTTCTCAAAAATCTGTACCTGCCAAAAGGAGTACTGAACGCAGATCGCAACAAGGATTTCTTGTCAAGCAAAATTTGCCAAAATGGATTCTTTGCATCTAAGACAGAAAAAACAGTGGCATTTGGCATTAGTGCTGAAACTTCTTTGACTGTATGCATCGGATGATGAGGTCTTTTCAGTGCTTTGTTCAAATCTCATAGATCAATACATATTCTGATATCTCAGCTTTTCTTATGCGCTACCACTGTGGAAGGTACCCATTCAGTTGGTTTGTCTACTGGACAAATTACACCTTGTTGCACCATTTTATCTGGCTTGCCTTTGACTCTGTTCTGCATAGCTAATGAAACGTCACAGGCTAGCCTGAGAACTGGGCTGACATCTGGGTCTAACTTCTTGGAGTACACAGCTGGAAACTTGCCTAGTTTGTCTTCAAAAAGATCAGCTTAGGTAGAAAAAATATATTGGGTGAAATTAGAGTGGTGGTCTTTTAAGATAACATGATGGACTTTCTTATTAAATGAAAGCAGCCCCATTTTCAAACAGTCTCTGAGCCCTAATAATGACTGTACATGTCTTTTAACCACATAAAATAATAAGTCATAGCTTCCCCCAGCAGCGCAACATGAACATACTACTGAGTCCTCAGTTTGAATCTCTTCACCACCATAAGCAAAAAGCTTTGCACACTTTGTCAAAACAAGCTTCTCACCAGCACATACTCCAACAAATGTTTCTGCAGACATAACATTGTATTTTGAACCTGTGTCAGCTTTGAGCTCTGTGGGTATCCCATTTATCTGAACAGTACAAAATACTTTATTCTTTGCCCATAAATCTACTGCATTGAGTGATTCATGAAGGACTGACACACCATCAACATAAAAAGTAGGGTCATAGCTTTCTAACTGATCGACTTGTTTCTTTGAATATTCCCTTTTAATAAAAGAATGTGTGCCCTTTGATTTACAAAACCTTTTGAAATTATTCCACTTACTGAATCTGCAACATTGCTGACCAAAAGATAAACATTTTTCCCTTTTAGGGTCATGATTTCCTCCACAATTACAATAGTTGGCTATGAAACTGGGTGGGGGCACATACTTTGAGTTTGCTGACTCACTCTTATGCTTCACTGAAACTGTGCAGTTTCTAGAGCATGCCTTCGAACTTGCTAGAAAGCTACAGGGTTTCCCAGTGAGTGTTGCAGGCTTTACAGTTGCAGTCATGTGCTTGGGCCTGTTTCTTTTAACCACATGTTGCATACTATCAACATTAGCTTAGACATTACTGGAAGCATGCATCTCTCATTTATAAGCATATTTGTGTGCTTTTCTGTAAGCTCATATATCTGACAAATCCCAATGGCCTTATTCAAAGTTAAATCACTGCCACAAAACAAAATCTTTCTCATAGCATCATCTTTAATACCACACACAAGTCTCTCTTTTATCAACTCATCCCTTAAATCAGCAAATCTGCATATTTTAGATTTGTTTCTCAAATCAGTTATGTATACTGCAAAAGTTTCACCAGGCTTTTTATCCCTTGTGTAAAATAAGTGCCTTTCCATTGTAATATTCATTTGGGGGTTACACATTTCTCTAAATTTATGTTTTAAGCACACAGGATCTTCCCTTGACTCTGCTGGTACAGCTATATGATGGGTTTCCCCCTCTCCTGCAAAGAGGTGCATACACAAATGAACACTCCCTTTCTATGACTTTTGAAGCAACTAAATTAAGCAGAGTAAATAAGTGCCTTTGTATGGTCATCTTTGTCAGAAAATACAGCCTGTATGAAAATATTGCACTGTCGCTCAAACATTTCCAGTAGTTATTTCAAATATTTCTGTTAATACATCACAGTATTGGATATTTCTGTTACTTAGAAATTTGTTTAGAGCATTCAGAATTCCTCATTTCATATTTTGTGAATAAGAAATAGCTTGAGGAAGTTTTAATACCTGAAATTCGGTTCTGATCTGTTTTGTGAGTTATATGTGCAGTAGGGATGATTCACTCCTATATATTTCTCCAGTGTTAAGTGAGTGTCTCTTGGTCTCGAACTGAAGAATCTGGATCCCCTTCTCATACCATGTCCTTTTTAGACGTCACTTCTGACACCATGTCGCTTGTCCTTCTCTAGTACAGATGATGAAAAGGTGAGGTAGTTTGTTTATATGCTTTATTACATAGAAACACATCAGAATGGATAGTAGCATTACAAAATATAAACAGACTGATTAACAGATTACACAGACATGCATGCTTACATCTCAACAGCTTACTACAAATATGGCAGTCAGGCTCGCACATGGTCAGTATTGATACACTTATGCAAGCTCCTAGAAAGCTTCTTAAAGTTGTACACACACACTGATCTACAACGTAAAAAAAATAACTAATATTTTCTGTGGAACAAAGTAACCCCCTCCCCGTTGGACTGAGGAGCCATTCATAGTTTCTATGGTAATTAGGCATATGAAATGCTGAACCACAATGCATCTAAGTGAATAATGCCCATGATATGTACAGAAATATATTTATGCTCATTGCAAATTTTATTAACAAACAACTTTGATTATCTGCTAATTAGTAATAGGCAGACATCATGTATCAAATCACTTTTGCAGCATTATGTAAGCTTTTATTTGATACCATGAAACACCATTCACACTCTGTTTGGGTCAATATATTAACAGAAATATTAATACAGCAGATATACATAAATTTGCATTTAAATAATTCATCCTTTCTTGCTTAATGACTACTGTGTTTGGGTTAGCAGACATTCCTAACCTGTGTACTGAGCAGCCCTGAGAAGTACATGTTTATGTGTGTATATATATTTATACACACACATGCACACAGCTGAAATCCCAGAACAATTCACTAATTCTATGGTCATAAAGAAGAATAACACAAAACAATTCATTAAATACATCATTATGCCTGCATTTCCCTTAATTTCTCACAATTAATAAGGAAATAAATAAAAGAACAATGGAATGAGCACCATGTACAAATGGTATAGATGATCAGCAGCAACCAAACTCAAGCTTATACAGCCATAATTTTGCAGAATGTCTACATTTTTAATACTTTTTGGTCTGCTCCTCATAAAATATGTAATTTGCTGAAATTTCATTCATTGAGCAATATAGGCAGTGTATAAAAACAGATACTCGAGTTTCAGACTTCATATCCTTCTGAAAATACATGCTAATGCAAGACCAATTATTCTACCAACTTTTTTATTTGAAATTTGTGTCTAATTTTACTGCCTTTTCATTCACTTACTACTTTAAGCTTTGTGCAGAATTATTGATCAAAGAAGTTAACAGGTATACATGCAGCCAGTATCAGAAATATCATTCCTTTGGGAGTAAAGATAGGAATGCTTTAAAGACAATGGATATTTTTTCAAAATGGTTTTATTTTAATAATGGTTTTACCATCACCTTTATATGTGCATTATAGCATATACTTGGCAACTTTGCTTCCTGTGACTTTTCTGGCTCCTCCACCATTTTCCTGAAAGCACAGGATTTCATCTTCTCATCCAATTGGCTGGTGTAGAGCTGAAGCCAGACATCTGTTCAGCTCATTGACTATCAACATGCTCAGTTTAAAGAGAGTAGACAGCAATATATGTATATATATATATATATATATATATATATATATATATATATATATATATATATAAAAAACCAGTGGTATTATTTTTTTTTTTAAATATCAGCATTTCCCTTACATTTATGTAGAGGAAAAACTTCTTGTGCAGAAGGTTAGTGCTGTTGAGTGCAGAGCATGCTTCAGTGGCTCAGGGCAGGGTGGAGTAGCAATAAAAATGATTCATTTTCTCAATTTTTTTAAAGTGAATATCATTTAACTTAATGAAGTTAAAGATGCACATTTGAGGAGCTTAGTGAATCCAGTTGTGCATCTGCAGCTGTCTCACTTAATAAATAATAATGATTTAAAGTGATGAGCATTTCTGTGCACAGTTGGCATAGTACAAATACCTTTTTGTTCCTAGATTCATAGGTGTATACTAGGCTAACAAACATTAGGGTCCTAGTAAGGCTAGTCGTGCAACTCAAATGTGACCCAGAAATTTGATTTATATAGCTGTTGATTTACTGACTGCTTTTGTCCACCAGAGACATAGTGGTCATACCACGGGTGAACTTCCAATTACCCATCTATTGGTCCAAGTTGTGCTTAACAAGAGCTAGGGAGGAATGTTGCTTCAAATGGAGGGGGAGCCTATTCCAGAGAAAGGGAATTCTCTGAAAAACATATCTGTCTCTCCAACATGTCCTATATATGTTGCAAGCAAAATTTAAGTCTTTTAATCTAGCAGGTCTGATATAAAAAAGTTCAACATAACAGAATCCATCAGTGTCCTGTATGCCATGCAAATGCTGCCTTTCATTAGGGCTTTGAGGCAATCAGCACTGGAAATTGTGCTTACTCCTTGTATTATTTTTGTAAGGAACTTTTGTGGCTGTTCCAGTTGCTGTATGTATCTGGTCATGTACATACACAAGGAGTCATTATGATGGGTCTGATGAGGGCCAAATACAGTGTAACGATGACCTCTCTGGAACTAGATGCCATGCCCTTGCTTATAACTTGAGCAACATAGAAGGATTTTCTTACTACATTGTACACATGCCCGTTGAAGGCTAGGTCACTGTCTACATGAGTTCCCAGGTCACTGACTAGTGAATGAACTTTTAAGGGTGTTTTACTGACAATGTAATTACCTGGGGTGGTAGACTTCCCAAAAGGCACTAGAATGCATTTCTTGGAATTGAGTTTTACGTCATGGTTTCAGCACCAAGGGTTTGTATTAGACCTTCCTGAAGGGTGCTCACATCTTGGGGGTGATTCAATGACTGGTCCCAGTTTGTAATCATCTGCAAACCTGGTCAGTCATAGGCGTCTGACATTTACTTTGA
Organism: Protopterus annectens; assembly: GCF_019279795.1. Taxonomy (NCBI): domain Eukaryota; kingdom Metazoa; phylum Chordata; order Ceratodontiformes; family Protopteridae; genus Protopterus; species Protopterus annectens. Next base: position 233,989,877 of record NC_056746.1, read on the forward strand.
CATCCAAGAAGTAGAAGTCAAAGTGGAGTGGGCCCAGCACAGAGACCTGGGAGACTTCATTGATGACTGGCCTCTTTATGGACATGGCCTCTCTGATTCTAACCTCCTGGGTCTTATCAGTGTTCGAACTACTGTAGCTATCAGCATATTATAAAGGGATTTATACCTAGTTCCATATGTGTGTTGACAATACCCTAGTGAGGTATTGCATCAAATGCTTTAGCCAGATTTAGATTGGCAGTATGCACTGTTTTCCCCTAATCTAATGCCTCAGTGACCTTTTTAAAGAAGTCCACCTTATTCAGTAAGCATGACCTTCCTTTGACAAAGTCAAACTGGGATGGATCCAGGTCTGGAGATCTCCAACATCCTTGTTGATAATTTCCATGATAATTCTTTCCATGGCTTTGCAAATAAGACTAGTCAGACTAATGAGTCTGTAGTTTCCAGGATCTGTTGAAGGTCCTCTTTATGAAGGGGAATGACTGTTGCAGTCATCCATTCACTTGACACAAAGCCTGCTATAAGACTACAGTTAAATGGCTCTGTGGGTCCCGATAAGTTACATTTTAGACTATTCAGGAGATATCCTATGATGTTATTGGGGGCCATTGAGGCCACATTCTTGACTATAGTAATTGCAGCCAGTGCATGCACCCTAGGTATAGCTGGAGGGATTATGTTTGAGGGTATTTTTCAGAGGATGGTTGAGGATGAGAGAGGTTAAAGTTAGAACCGAACTTGCCCACTAACAGGTTTGCTATATTCAAACAAACTCCAGCAGTGCTTGAACAAATGTCTGAAAACAGGTTACTATCCAATGGTTTGCTATATTGCCAGGCTCAGTGAATGTTACACCATTAACCACGTATTCAGCACACTGCTGTGTGCTGCCCTTTAGGTTTCTGACATAGCTGTAGAAGGCCTTATGTTATCTTTCACCTGGGAGGCTGTCTTAACCTCAAAGCTGGCTTTGCTTGACATTATTGACCCTCTCAATTGCCTATTGTTTAGGCTAGAGCTTTGGGCACCCTTCTAGGCAATGTAGAATCCTCACTATTAGTATGAATAAGTAAAACTTGGAGCCCCCTGAAGGGATTCCCAAGCTCAGAATGAGATCACACTATTGTCACCAGTGTGCAGTTTAAATCTTTCTTAATGTAAAGTCACCAAAAGAAGTAGACAGTGCAGAGTTGGTATCCAGAGCATGCAGTACTTGAAGTACCTGTTGAAATCTCGGAGACTCTGCAGACAGACAACCTATCCCATCTTCCACAGAATCCCAACGTAAAACTTCTGCCGTTCTCACAAGCAGAGTCAAGAACTATTTCAGGAGTTCCACAGTGAACAGGTGATTTATTAACTTGTTCACACCCGGCAGCACTAGTGCTAATAAAGCATGAAACTCCACCATGCTGACAGGCTTGAGAACTGCTTAAACTTGTACAATACAGCCAAATCTTTAAACTGAAAAAGTGAAGCAAAATGCTTAAGCTACTTTAGCGGGTCTATATTAAAATTGCAAAGAGGAGCTACATCGAAAGCCTCTTCAGCGACATATAAAGACCAAAGTCTGAAAATAGCGAAGGTTCAGGCCAGCAATTTTTTTTCCCAGGGAAAAAAGTCACTCGGCCTGAGCCGTAATAATACCCTTTACCCAACTGTAGTGCGATCTCGGAGTTGGTATATTTAGTTAGGGTGGGGTGGGGGGGTGAAGCCCCCCACTTAGTTGTGTTTTAAATGTGTGTGTGTGTGTGTGTGTGTGTGTTTGGTACTAGCAAATTCTTTCCCAGGGAAAGAAATTGCTGTTTTGATCGTTTGCGGTTTAGTGCATTCAGTCTTTATGTGTCGGTGAAGAGGGTTCGATGTAACGCCTCTTCACGATTTTAATATAGACCCACTTAAAGTACTAAATGCTACAAAATTCAGTATTGTGATGAAGCTGGTGTATCATTAGCACTCCACATTTGAAAGTGTAGGTGTGGTTGACACAAAGATCACAGAGGCCATACTGCTGGCATGAATCTGAATACAATGTGAATACTAGTGCAGACAAGAATGAGCTAAGGGACACCTTGGTGGAAAGAAATTACAGTTGTGTAAGTCCTACTTAACCATAACAGCATATTTTTGAAATTCTTCACTACTACAGTAGCCTTTGGGTAATTTCCTGCTAAAGTCACATCACCTGGCCAGGTTGCCAGAGCTCCTTCCCCCTCCCTCTTACTCAACCTGGATGCTGATAAGCTGTACTTAAGTAAATCTTCAGGATCTTACTGACCTGAGAAAAGAAAATTCATCCTGTGCAAACAACCAACAATTAATAATCACCATAAAAATCATCCAAACAACTGTAGCAAAGGAGGTTATATCCCACCTCAACTATCTACCTAGGAGAATGGTGGGTGTGGCTACTGTGGCAATGAAGAAATATGAACATCTACTATTATGGATTAGATAGTTTGCACAACTATATTATGTTCTTCATTCCCACTGCTACAGTAGCCTATAGGTAGATTCCCAAAGCTTACCCTATCTGGGAGGAGGAGGGATAAGGGTCCAAGAGCTTCTGGACAATGGTCCAAGCAAAGCCTGTCTTGGACCTTAAGAATGAATCCAGTTTGTAATGATTTGTTAAGGTCCTTCTAGGGTCCACCCATTTCCATTGAAGAGTACAAGGCCTTGGTAGAATGTCCATTGAATTTGAAACAGTTATACCATTGTGGGAATAGCAAAAAAAAAAAAAAGAAAAAAAGAGGACAACCATGTGAATTATAATCTGGTTAGACAAAGGTCGTTGGCCTTTCTTAACCTCAGCATAGGAAACAAACAGCTGTTTAGCCTTCCTAAAGGACTTGGTTCAGTCAAGGTAGTACCTGAGCTACCTGTGCACATCAAATATATGTAGAATATTTTCTCCTCTTTTTTGGCACTGGGAAAAAAACTGGCAGACTGATGGCTTGATTCAGGATAAATGCAGACAGAGCTTTATGCAAGAATGAAAGAGTAGTGTGTAATGTGACCCTGCCCCTTTGTAAAAGCAGAGAAGGTCCAACCACCATGAGAGCAGACAACTTGGATACTCACACTGCAGATGTCAGAACAACAAGTAAAACAGCTTTGCAAGTAATGAACTGCAAGTCAGCCTGAGAAGCCAGTTGAAAGGGAGTGAAGGTCTATTTTTCTACAACAAAGGATTCCAAGGAGGAGGAATTTGCTTATGAAGGGACTTCATGTGCAACACTCCTTTCAGAAACTATCTGACCACAAACGAAGAAAGAGGGGGAATCCATAGGCAGACAAGCTGAGATGGCTGCAAGAGGCACCTTGATGGAAACATACAACAAGCTATCTTTAAGTAGCTCACACAAATATTTCAGAGCAAGAGGTGTTACTTGCCTTTAAGGATCCCTGTGATTGCCAAGGCACCAACTAGAAAAATCTCTTCTATTTGTCTTATAAGATGATCTACTAGCAGGGTTTTTTGTCTCCTTTAGTATCTACTGCACACCGTTGTGAAAAAGATGCCTAAAAGGTATTAAAATTGAATCATCTGTGCTGTCAGTTTTAGTAGATTGATATTGGGGTGTATAAAACTCCCCTTGTGCTGTGTGAATAGCTCCAGTCTGTAAAAAAGTGTGTGGTAATTGCCACTGGGCAATTCCATAAGAAGAGAACCAATTTTGCCTGAGCCAAAAATTAGTCACCACAATGATTTTTTGTAACTCTTTCTGAATCTTTAGAAGTACCTTGGAAATCTTTGAAAAGGATGGAAAAGCAAACAGGAATAGTCCTGAGCAAGGGAAAGACACAGCATGTTCTCCATGCTTTGCTGCAAGAATAACTCAAATAGAATTGTTCTACTTGTCTGGTTTGTAAGGAGGCAGAACAGATCAACTTGAGGAGTTCCCCATATTTGGATCAAGCCCTGGAACATGTCTACATTGAGTTCCCACTCATGATGTTCTGTCCAGGATCTAAAGAGTCTGCCTGCCACAATCTATTGTTCTGATGGAATGTAGGAGACCTGAAGAGTTATATAATGCTGAAGACCCAACTCCCAAGCCATCAATACCAATTGGCAAAGAGGGTATGACCTTGAACCCCTCCCACTTGTTTGTTGAATTACCACATCAGTGTAGTGTTGTCTGTAACCACCTGTAAAAGGACCAAAGCCCATTGATGGTGTAAAGATTTTGAAGCATTTTCTTGATGTGCTTTGAGACCTTGCACTTTCACTCTCATGGAAACTGCTCCCCAAGCATAATTTGAAGAGTCTGTCTTAAAAGATTGAACTGGAGTTGGAGGAGAGAAACATCGTTCTGGATTGAGAGCCATTTGATCCTCACAACTGCACTTCTTGCCTCCAAGGGGCATCTGTGCTTGGTCCAAGAATTTTTTTGTACCATTGGATTTTTCTCAAGTGTAATCTGTCAGGTGGTGTCATGAGGATCATGGATGTCATGAGGCCTAGAATCCTGTGAGAAATTCTCTTGCAGGAGCCTGAAACTGTTGAGAAAAACTCCATGCTGGTAAATTATTACCTTTTTTGAAGGAATGTCTTTTACTTGAGTGCATCTTTCAGACACCCCAAGAGTACAATTTTGCGTGAGGGTGTGATACTTTTGTAGATTCAAGTGAAATTCCAGCTGTGACAGGAGGTTGGACACTTTTGTAAGGATTCCAAATATCTGAGGAAAAAACTGCAGAAGTAAGCAAGTCATCTAAATAATGAAAATGTAGATGCCCTGCAATCTGCAGTGAGCCACCACTGGGGCTAGACACTTTGTGAACCCTCAAGGTGCACTGGAAAGCCCAAAAGATAATCCAAAGTACTAAAAATATGATCCACATACAGAAAACCTTAGAAATTTCCTCAAACTCTTGAGGATTGGTTATATAATGGCAAGCATCTTTGAGATCCAGTGATACCATAAAATAATGGTCTGGAAGCAGTTTAAGCACTGATTGTAGGACAGCCTGAATTTTGAAACTGTCACAGAAAAGTGGACAAAAGATGGATGTAATATAGGCCTCCATATGTGCTACTTATTTAGTACTAAAAATATCCTAGAATAACATTTTTTGCCTAAGTGATTTTCAGGTACTTGTTCTACTACCCCTGCTTCTAACATATATTGTAGCACTGGTGGAAGCAGGTCTACCTAGTTTGGTGGATTTGAGGGAATTCCCCTGAAAGGGGTAGAGTCCACCCACTGCCAAATGAATCCTTCCTAAATCACCTTAAACATCCATCTGTCTGAAATTCAACCCCTGGCCAAGGAGTTGTGGGTCAGAAAATGGAGCATCAGATGTGGGTAACGTGGTTAGTTAGTTTTCTATCATAGCCATTCATTAGCTGGAACTTGATTTTTTTTTGAAGGGGGGTGGAGTTTCTTCCTTTACTTGGTTTGGAAGAGTTATCCTCCTGCCACTTTCTTTTGGAGACCTACTTGTTATTAGGCTGGGATCTTTGTTCTGCCCTCTAAAGGATTATAGTTTAGTTAGGGTAACTTACAAGTAGTTTTTTATATTAACTTAGATAACAAAAAATACTATTCAGTAAAAAAAAAAGTATATACGAGGAATGGATCCCCAAAAGGGGTCTTATCTGTTAAGCAAGAGGAGGCAGTAAAATAGTGAAATCTACCTCACTCTGGTTGCTGCTATACTTAACTCCAAAAAGGGTGCAGCTTATCAGCAGCCAGAGTAAGTGAGAGGGAGGGGATTTAGAGCTTTGGCAAGCTAGCTGGGTGATGTGTCCTTGGGAGGACACTACTCATAAGCAGCAGTGAGAATGAACTCTCAGAGTTCCAGGATATTACTACTTGATACAACATTAAGAATCAATTTATCCCTAGTGATGATTCTCCAAGCCAGGAGAAGTTTGGAGAACAAGAGTCTTGCATGCTGTTCTGCAGGGTAATCAGGACTGCTGCAAAGTCTCATGAGGAATTCGCCTTGTGGAAGACTTGACAAAGGAGTCTGGAAAGAGCAAGACCACCTGAGCTTTGCTCATCTGGAACTGCTGGAATGGCCTACATCTGCTAAAAAGAGGACATATCCCTGGAAATGATCATCCAGAGTAGTCATTTTCAGCTCCTCAAAGGGAGAGGGCCAGATTCACCACAGCCAAACAAATGTCTGACGTTGCTGCCCTAGTTACAGCATTAGTACAGTCAAAATTGCACCAGGCAGTGTGAAAGTCCACCGAGGAAATCAAAGTTATAACTCCAGAGTCAGGGAGCTCTGACAGCTTTTTGGAGGCTGGTCCACCAGAAAGCATTAAAGGTGGGATGGGTGAGACAGATAATTCAGAGCTTTAAAGTCCAAAGTGGCACAGACAAACAGCTTCTTACCCACACTGCCTTCTGCTTTAAACTCTTTCTGGTGTTAAGGTAGTCATGCACTATCATTTCAGAGACAGTGATATCATGCGAGTCTGCTGTAAGATGATTAGAAAAAAAAGTCACTCCAGAATTTCATGGGTTTATGGCTAGAAAGGTATCCAAGAAGGACTCACGAAATGGGGAAGGGGTGGGAGTGCCTATTTCCAAGACATTATAGTATCTTTTCTGAAACTCTGTAATCTGCCTAGGCTTCCACTCATAATCTTTCATCATGTTTAATATTCTTTCTTCAAAAGAAGCTTCTAATACAGGACAGTCAGTAGAAAGGAAGTCTTCATCTTCTGAACTGAATTGATCAGGGGAGTGGATTTGACATGAATACGCTAGGGAATGATCTGAATCAGAAGCGTCCTTATATTCAGGAGATGAATCCACAGCAACCATTTGGGGGGTGGTTGTGGGTAGCTGGAAAGAAAAGGATGGTGATTTCAGGGCCATAATGGCTTTGTAGAATCTTTGAGAAATTCTATCCATTCTTTTCTCCTAGGAGAAGGAGGGGGAAAGAGGAAGTGACATGTTTAGGTTTTCTGGCATTTCTTCTTAGGTAGGACATCTGCCTGAACCAAACGTAGTGGTTCAGATCCCAGATGTACCTCAACAAGTTTACCTAGGATCTCTCCTCCATAACTAGTATCTGGGGAATGCCGTCTGGACATAAGAGCCTCTTACAGGGTCTCAGTACAGTACATTGGAGAATGACTTGCACATACCATGGGTTCTGAAACCCCAACAGGTACATTGGAGTCAGAAAGAGTTAACTGAGTTTCTGGCCTAGGTCTTTTAAGTTTCTTCTTCTTAAGTGGTAGCAGTACATCTGGTGAAGCAGAATCCATCATCTTGGAATGGGCCAAGTGTTTAAGACGCTGGGTCTCCAGAAAGATATTGAGCGAGGACAAATGGGTTTGCAACATCTTAAGGACAAATGACTGGCAAATGGAACAGATCTTGTAATCATGTTCTGCTCCTAAGAGGAAAAGACAATTGGGTATGCAAGTCTTATAATGGAATTTGCCTACCACACTCGCACTTACTCCTCCTAGCTGGTATCTAATACTAGTAAGCAAAACCACTTTAGAAAAGCAAAGGAAGGTTCCCCAGTGGGGTAATTATCAGTTTACTCGAAGCAAAGGTACCAACAACCAAACAATAAACAGCCTGATGGATTCACACAACTTGTGTTTAGGCAGTGGGGCAAAACAGTCTGAGGAATTATGCTTGTAAGTCTGCCACTATACCCTGACTTAATGTTACACATCGGATGCACAATCCTGGGATGTTAAACCTGTGGTACCCCGGCCAGATGCCAGCAGTGATAACACTTTTATTATAAATACTGCAACAGTGACTTCAGTCAGAACATTATTTCCTTTTTTTGACCATGAGGTTAAGAATATGCAAGTACTGGAGGTGTATGTGAGGACTTGTCCTACTTGCCCTACCTACTGCAAAAGTGAAGTTTAAAATTATATTTGATTATTGCTTTCAATCCATGTTGATGCTTCAGGTATTGGAGTGGTTTTATTCCAGGGAACTGATTTTCTTTTAAGTTTGTTTTGCAATCTCACATTGCAAACAGAGATTACAAAAAGGTATATTCCTTCTGTGGAAAGTGCAGTTGTCTAAATCCTACTGACCTGTAACAGTATATGTTCAAATTCCTTACTGACTCAATGCCATTCTGAGTTATCTGCCATGGTAAACCAGTCATGTCATGTCTTTCGGCTTTTCCCGGTTAAGGGTCGCCACAGCGGAACTCTGGTCCGCTAATGATTGGGAGTGAATTTTTTTTATGGTGTCGAGTTGCCAGCCCGGTGCCCAATGTTCAAGGAAGGCACACGCACACACCTACCTGCATCTCTTTTAAATTCACTCGACCATGGGGAGGACATGCAGACTCCGCACAGAAGGTACTTAGCCAAAAATTGAACTGGAGAACCTCTTGCTGTGAGGTGACAATGCTAACCTCTGTACCACCACGGTCTAACCCAGTAATGGCCAGATTTCAAAGGCTCAGACTTCCTTCCCTCTTCCTGTGATAGCTGACTGGCTGGGCATATCCTGAGAGACAAACCTTCAGCTGTCACAGGGAGTAAGTATTCAGACTTCTTCACTTCCACATAGTAGTACCTGAAGGCATAATCATCTAGCAAGAGTAAATACACAGCCAATCACAATACCATAAAAAAAACAAAATAGAGGTTCAAACCCACTGCAGCTGTACACAATCTGGGGGATGGCAGGTAGGTGCTACCAGTGATGAATTCAAACACCTACTGTTACAGATAAGTAAGTCTTACACTACTGTACTATGCTTATCATTCCCACTGCCTAAAGGGCATGTTGGTTATATTCCCCAAGTTTTGGCCTATCTGGAAATGTAAGATTAAAGATCCAGGAACCCCTGGAAAATGGTTCAAGTAAAGCCTGCAAAGGACATTGAAAAGGAATCTAGTCTGCAGTGGTTTATGAAGGTATGAACAGAGAACCATGCTGCTGCCTCTAGAATGCTCCAAGAGTCTACCCCCTTCCAATATGCCATCTGAAAAAGTAAGAATCTAGTTGAGTGAGCCTTATTCCTGCCTGGAAGAGATTTACCATGGTATGAGTAAAAATAGTGGACAACCATTGTGCAAAAGTATGTCTACAGACAGGTTGACCTTTCTTAGCTCCCCCCCATAGCAGACAAACAGCTATTGAGCATTCCTAAAGGGCTTTGTTCCACCAAGGTAGCACCTAAGCTGCCTGTATGCATCCAGGGTATGTAGAATCTTTTCTCACTTGTTTTTTGGATCAAGATAGAACATTAGGAGATTGATGGCTTGACTCAAGGTAAATTTAGAAAAAAACTTTTAGACATAAAAATGGATTAGTGTGTAACACAATCTTCTCCAAGTGAAAAAGCAGATAGTATTGGCCCACCATGACAGCTTGCAACTCAGAATCGCATTACAGGTGTCAGAGCAGCGAGTAAAAAGCAGTCTTTGAAATAACGAACCATAAATCAGCCTGACAGACTCATAAGGAGGGAAGTTCAAATTTTTTTCAAGAACACAGCCAGAAGAACTTGAACTCTGAGAACAAGAGGCACACATTTTAGCATGGACCATTTATTTTCCGCTTTCATTAGACTTCATCAGGAAACAATACATTTAACAGTAAAAAAAAACTTTCAGTTTAAAAATATCTGTTAGCCAAACAGAAAGTACTTCTTCATCCCACAATTAAGTGACATCACAAACTCAATTATTAAAGACATACACTTCTGTTAAAAACAATTTCTTCAAATGAACCCTGCAGTTCTTGACTACATCATTCAACCCTGGTGCTTTGTCAAGAGTTTAACCTAATCTGCCACAGTGTTTCTTTTTGTTCTAACTGTCTTAAAATCCCCACCCCTTATATGGAGTGTTCCCTGTTCCAGAACGGAAAACAGAAACTTATTATAGTTAGGACACTTCAAAGTGTGTTTAAAAAACACATTTCTACCATCCTTCTTTTTTAAGCTATAGTAGTGCTCTTTAATCCTGGCACAGAGAACCCGGGTGGTCATCCTGATATAAAATGCAGTGCAATGAGAACATAACCCAATGTACACCACACCTTTGATTTTATAACCAAGCATTGGAGTAGTGTGTGGCAAATGGGGCAAATTTACAAAAGGTACCTCTAATATATACCTACAAATGGTACACCTTCCACATTTGCGCATGACAAATGGTTTATTTGTGTGTAAAATAGTCCTTTTCTCTGTTTTTTTCTTCACCCTGTTTTTATACACAAAATGGGGGTGGGTGCCAACCATCACAAAAAGGTCCTGATTACCCTCTAAAATTTTCCAGTTGTCCATATAATGCCTCATCAATCCACTATCCAAAGTCATGTTCAAGTTACAAAATATTTCTTTGTTGGACTTGTTCAAGACTTTGGAGCCACTATAAGGAACTTGCAATATTGGCAGCTAGAGTGACATCCGAATGTCCATGACATACTTAGCTGTACTTCTTAATTTGTCTTCATGGTAACCTTCCAAAAACAGTGAACAAATAAAATATATTTCATTAATAAAATCACTGTCTTCACTTGTCATTCGACTGGCCCTTAGGTATGTTGTCTTTCCTAAATTGCGGACGAAAGCTTTTATAGTATAGGTAACTGTTAGTAAAAGTTTTTTATGGTGAATCCTACTTACAAATCTCTTCAGTACCATAACCCATTCTAAAGTGATGTCCAAAAAGTTAACATTTAAACCCACGTCACCTAGAGTAAATTGTCTACAAGCTCTTTCACCTAGCTGAGGTCACATTCTAAGATGAAAAACAAGTCATCGACAAATCTTTTAAAAAAACAAAACATGTCTACCCATATAGGCTCCAAAATTGTGTGCTCCCACCATCCAACAATGTTTGCAAATGAAGGGGCGGCTGGAGACCCCATAGCAACCCCTCTGTCTGTTTATACACTTTGTTATTGAACATAAAAAAATTGTTTTTCAAAAGAACATCTATCAAATCACAGCAAAAGTTGCACTTGTCATTAGGATAGAAAATCTGCCAACATATTGTCTTACATATTCTACTCCTGTTTCATGTGAAATACATGTAAAAAGTGATACTACATTGATGGTGAACAAAATATGTTTTCATGGGTCAAATGAGGTGTCATTACAGTTCCTGAACTGTTCCAAAAAATCCCAAGAGTCCTGTAAAAAAAAAAACTCATTTTACTAAGAGGGTTTAAAAAGGAATCAACCATAATGGAATTTCCTTCTGTGATGTAATTAGGAGCCGAAACAATAAGGCCTGAATGAAGGGTGGTTAAGGTCTTTATGGACCTTTAGTATTCCAAACAAAACCCCTAACTTGGGATTCTCAATATTACAAAAATCATAAGAAATTTTGTCTAAATTACCACTCATTATACTGTCAAACAAAAAAAGAATAAATTCTCCAATAACATGGTAATGCATCACTTATATTGGCTGCCTCGTATTCTATTGTGGCTTGTGATATTCTGGAAGTTTTACTCTGTTTTTGTGGTTTTCAAGAACACAGGGGGAGGAGGAATTAGCTTTCAAAGGGGGCTCCATGTGCAACATTGCTTTCATAAACTGTTTGACCACAAAAAAAAAATGAAAGGGGGGGGTCAATGGGCAGACAAGTTGAAATGGCTGTAAAATGCACTTTGATATAAGCATATGACAAACTATTTCTAAGTAGCTCTCACGGATATTTCAAAATCAGAGGGGTCAAAAAGTACAGTTTTGTACCTACCATAAATGTAGATGTTCGAGGATCCACATTGCTGCAGTCCTAACTATTGGGTAGTCCGCTGTCCAGTCGGCCCGAATACCAAAGTATATGGCTGACGTCGGTCAGGGCGCATTAGACTGACGTCAGTACGTCAGGGTACTAATGCGCATGACCGACGTCATATCCTCAGTCTTTTCTTGCCCCAGATGTCAGAAGACCCTGAAAAGATAAGGCCAAAACCAAAACCTCCAAACATACCTGCACCAGAAATATGTACAATATATACAAAATTACCAGAACATAACCTCACCTACACAACCACCCCTAAACACAGAGGGGAAGGAGGGAGGAATTGGACTGCAGCAATGTGGATCCTCGAACATCTACATTTATGGTAGGTACAAAACTGTACTATGTTCTTCATTCCACATTGCTGCAGTCCTAACTATTGGGTAGAATCCCAAAGCAGAGGAAAGGGAGGCTGGCAAATCATAAGGAAGCAGGAACTGACAACATGCCTTGCAAAATAGCTGTGGCAAAACCAGCCCTAGACTTAGAGTAGAGAGGAAGGTGATAATGCTTAGAGAACGTATGCACTGAACTCCAAGTAGCTGCCTCCAAAATATCCTTAGTTGCCACCCCCCTTAGAAATGCTGTTGAAGTGGCAGTAGCCCTAGTGGAATGAGGCCTAATCCCAGCTGGAATCTCCTTGCCATGATGGGAATAACAAAATGCAATGCAAAACCCAATCCACCTGGAAATAGTTTGTTTTGACACAGGCTTGCCCTGCGAACTCAAAGCAAAAGAAACAAACAACTGCTGAGACTGCCTAAAATCCTTAGTCCTGCTCAAATAATAACGCAATTGCCTGTGTACATCTAAAGTGTGCAAAATCTTTTCCCCTTTATTTTGGGGATCTGCATAAAAAGTAGGCAAATGAATAGTTTGGTTTAAAGCCACACTAGAAACCACCTTAGGCATAAAGGAAGGATTAGTACGTAAAGATACCCTATCCTTATGAAAAATCAAAAAAGGCTCTACTGCCATAAGGGCCTGCAACTCAGAAACCCTTCTTGCAGAAGTAATGGCCAACAAAAAAGCAGTCTTCCATGACAAGTATTTCAATTCAGCAGTGGCCGCAGGCTCAAAAGGCTGTAGAGTAAGTTTCTCCAACACAAAATTGAGATCCCAAGCAGGAGTAGGAGCTCTACGTGGGGGTCTTATATTCTTTGCCCCTCTAAGAAATTGCTTGAACAAAGGATGCGAAAACAATGGTGGGTCACAATCATAGTGAGCTGAAATTGCTGCAGCATGAACCTTAATGGAAGAGAAAGACAAACCTTTGTCCAATAACTCAGTAAGATATTGAAGAGCCACACTCAAATTAGGCTCAGAAATCTCCAAATTGTTTGCTGCACTCCAAAATAAAAATCACTTCCATTTTTCTGCGTACACTTTCCTTGTACTAGGCCTTCTGGCTTCCATAATCACATTTAAAACTTGTTGAGAAAGTTGAGACCTGCTGTCTTTCAAAACAGAATATGCCAGGCTGTTAGATGAAGAGAGTGAAGCTTGACATTGAGCAGGTGACCGTCCCTCTGAGACAACAGGTGTGGAATCAAGGGTAAAGGCCATGGAGGCTTCCTTACCAGACTCCTCAGTAGTGGGTACCAGTGCTGCCGAGGCCAATCTGGAGCTATTAAAATCATCCTTGGCTTGTCTTGTCTGACCTTTAGAAGCACCTTTGGAAGAAGAGGCAGAGGTGGAAAAGCATACACATGAAGATTTTTCCAACTGAAAGAAAGAGCATCCACTTTCCAAGCTGTGTGATGATACCTCTTTGTGCAAAACTTTGGCAGCTGGTGGTTTAGTGGAGAAGCGAACAGATCTATGTCTGGAGTTCCCCATGACACTGTCAATTTTTGAAATACATGAAGATCCAGTTTCCACTCGTGGGGATCCATGATTTGCCTGCTTAACACATCTGCTAAGGAGTTCTGTGCTCCCGGCAGAAACCTTGCCTGAAGAGTTAGTTGCAAGCTGAGCGCAGTCTCCCATAAAATCATTGCTTGCCTGCACAATGGGTAAGAATGTGTTCCCCTTGTTTGTTGATGTACCACATGACAGTTGTGTTGTCTGTTAGAATCAACACCTGTCCTGGAAGAAGTAACTCCTTGAAAGCCATTAATGCAAACTGGACTGCTAACATCTCCTTCATGTTGATATGTAGATGCTGTAGTCTGGCAGGCCACTTGTCTTGTATCCACTTTCCATTTAGATGAGCTCCCCAAGCAATGTCTGAGGCATCTGTCGTTAGAATCTGACTCGCCTCTGGCCGGGTCACAGAGAGTCCCTTGTTTAGGTGACATTCCTGAGCCCACCACAAAAATTCTTTTTGAATGCAAGGTATTATTTGAATGACAGTGTCCAAATCCTGGCAGTGCTGTGTCCATACATTTTTGAGATACCATTGCAGCTTCCTCATATGCAGTTTGGCATTGGGAAGCACCAGAATACAAGATGCCATGAACCCTAAGGCTTGAAGGACTGTCCTTGCAGTCAGCCCGGACTGAAGAGATAGTTGATGGAAGTAACTGGAAAGATTCTTTTGTTTGTCCGGGGTTAAAAAGGCCATCTGGGCTGCTGTATTCAGTCTCACACCCAGAAAGCACATGTCTTGAGAGGGTACTAGACTGGACTTTATTTCGTTCACAGAATACCCTAGGCATCTTAGCACTGCTATGACATATTCCAAATGCTGTAGAAGGTCTTCCTTTTCTTGAGCCAGAATCAGGCAGTCGTCCAAGTAAGGATAGATTTGAATTCCTTTTAGCCTGAAGTAAGCTATCACTGGAGCCAGAACCTTTGTGAATACTCTGGGCGCAGTAGATAAGCCAAAGGGCAATGCAGAGAACTGATAATGAGAATTTCCAGCTCGAAAACGCAGATATTTCCTGCAACTTAGTCTTATAGGCACATGAAGGTAAGCTTCCTTGAGATCTAAAGTTACCATCCAGTGATCTTTGCCCAACAGAGGTAAAAGCTGTTGTAACGTCAACATTTTGAACTTGGGAATGTCCAGATAAGTGTTGAGGATAGATAAATCCAAAATTGGTCTCCACGTGTTCCCTTTTTTCGGTACTAGGAACAGGCGAGAATAAAATCCTAGGCCCCTGTCTGGCACAGGAACTGGCTGAATGGCCCCTATTTGGAGCAACAGAGAAATTTGCTTGTGAGCCTCTGTTCTTTGTAGAGGAGGAATGTCTGGCATGCCTTTGAAAGGAGGCAAGGTATGGAAATAAAACCTGTAACCGTGGTGAATGATATCCAGAACCCATCTGTCTTGGGTAATTAAATTCCAATTTTCTTTGAAAAGAGACAGCCTTCCTCCCAAAGGTGCTGCCAGGCGAGAATGTACTGGCAGCTGAAAAGGCAGGTCATTGGGTCTGCTTACGAAAGGACTGACCCCTGCCCTCACCAGAAGTCTGAGCAGGGGAACTCCCTGTCCTAGGCCTAAAAGAACCTTGAGCTCTGCCCCTACCACGTCTAGACCTACCCCTAGACTGGGAATCATAAGCAGGATAAGTCCAACCCTTAGTAGGCCAATTTCTACTAAACTTCGGAGGCTGCACCTGCAAAAAATCCTTAACAGTTTGCATAGACTTAGCCTTGTCCTTCATTTTCTTTAAAACTGCTTCCACAGGCGAACCAAACAACACATCAGACTGTAAAGGAGCATCCAAAATCCTTGTTTTAACATGCTCAGCTAAATTCTGATCTCTCAACCAGGCGTGCCTACGAAGAAGAACCAGTGGCAGCCACCCTCGAGGAGGCCTGCACAGCATCAAAACCACACTGCAAGGAATGTTTACCCACCTGTTCAGACACATGAACTAAATCCTGCAACTCTTTACACTCAATACCTTCTGCCAGAGCATCCACCTTAGATTTCAATTGTGAAAGGAGATAATTCTGATATTTTAACATGTGAAACTGACAATTCAACGCCCTCATGGCTAAAGTGGAAGAAGTATACACTTTCTTTCCCCATCTATCCAAAGCCCTTGCCTCTTTATCAGGAGGAACAGGATTTTTAACAACAGAGGCCTTCACACCCTTAGGCCCCTGAGAGACAGTTTCCGGGTCTGCCCTAGGACTCTTAAACAGATACTTATGAGCTTCAGGCACCCTATAGTACCTATCCGGTTTAACTGGGGCAGGAGGCAAAGAATCAGGATTCAGGGAAGCCTCTGCAAAAACATCTTCCACCACATTCAGAACAGGAGGTATAGCTAAAGGCCTATGCTGGGGTAAAAACAAGAATTCCCTAAGCCTTTTCCTTGAATCAGAGAAATCTTGACCTTCCCATTTAAAATGCTCCCTCATGGAATGCAGAGACTCTGAAAATGAAAAATCCTCAGGAGGAGAGGCTGAAGGAGTAGAATCATCCACATCAGAATCAGAATAAGGAGGATACTCCTGCAAGTCTTCAGCCGAAGACTCAGAAGCCTCCGAACATTGCTCAAAACTCTCAAACTCAGGTTCCATCCTAGGCCTCTTATCAGGAGGGGGCATAGAACCTCTAATCATAGTAATCAAATCCTCTGCCATTTTAAGCATATGTTTCTTAGGCAAAGACCCTGAAGCACTAGGAGCCCCCACAGAAGCTAAACTTGGCCTGCCTCTCAAGGAAGCCTTGGAAACAGAAGGGGAGGCTCTAACCACCTTAGGAAGAGAGGGAAGAACAGCCACCTGAGAAGCCCCCTCAGCCTGGCCTACTTCCTGAGAGGATACATCCTGCAACAGTAAAGTTTCTCCCTGAGACTCCAAAGAAACTCCTGGCAGAACCTCCGGCTCCACTGAGCCTACTAAAGAACCGACGTCTGGGACTGTCGGTTCTTCCACTCTAGGCTTTGCTGCTTTGTCCTTGCGCTTCTTGGCGAAGCGGCCGGAGCATCCGACGGCATTTTATAATTACAACGCTTCCCAAAAACTAACCTGGCACAGTCTAACCTTCTCTTAATAGTGCGTTTGTTAAATCTAGCACAAGAGCGGCATCCAACAACGTCGTGCTCAGGCCCTAAACAAGGTATACACAAAGTATGGTAATCCCTATGAGGTATCTGTTTCCCACAAGAAATACAGTTATTCACTTTTTCTGACATCCGGTTAAATACTGAGGCAAGAAAAACCAAAATATTCCCCAACGGGGTACTTAGCCAACTTTGATTCGGTCTGAAACTCTGACTTCAGAAACTTTCAGAACGCCAACCTGCACTCGCAAAATTGCTTCTGCATCGGACCATGCGGCAAAAAAGACTGAGGATATGACGTCGGTCATGCGCATTAGTACCCTGACGTACTGACGTCAGTCTAATGTGCCCTGACCGACGTCAGCCATATACTTTGGTATTCGGGCCGACTGGACAGCGGACTACCCAATAGTTAGGACTGCAGCAATGTGGAATGAAGAACATCCCTTGTAGGACCTCTGTTATTGGCTAGGTACCACCAAGACAATCTCTTCCTCTTGTGTACATAATTCTTTTTAGTCACATGTTTTCTTGTCTCCTTAAACACCTGCTACATATCCCCATGGAAGAAATGCCTAAAATGTATCAAAATAGAATAATCCAGGATGTCAGATGCATTTACTGTAAGTTTGGGTACTATTCACCTTATGCTGTGTGAGCAGATCCAGTCTGTGAGAAGCTTGTAGCAATTGCCCTTGGCCAATTCCATTAAAAGGGAGAACCAACTTTGCCTGGGCCAAAAGGGGGTTACCACAATATCTGGTAATTATTTTCTGAATCTTTAGAAGTACCTTGGAAATCATTGGAAATGATGGAAATGCATACAGAACAGGCTGCAAGGATATTTTGAGCAAACTTTTTTCAGCTGTCTGTTTCAAAAGAAGTCAAGCAGGTCTACTTGAGGTGTTCCCCACATCTGGACCTCTACATGGAGCTTCCTCTCTTGGGAGTCTGTCCAGGATCTGCTTTGTCTGTCTGCCACTGTATTTTGCTCTGATGGAATGTATGAGGCCTGAAGAGTCCGATAATGCTGTAAAACCAGTTTCCAGGCCATAATTGCCAACTGGCAAAGAGGGCATGACCTTGTAAACCCCTTGCTTGCTCAGGTACAACATCATGGTAGTGTTCTCTGTGACCACTAGAAGAGGACAGTACAGTTGTGTACACTTACCATAAATGTAGATGTTCGAGTGTCTTCACTGTTGCAGTCATGACTGTAGGGTTCTCCCCTGCCGGCAGGCAGTCCTCGGTCGGCCAGAATCCCAAAGTCTGGGTCTGGCATCAGCTGTTCAGCCATGCTCCCTGACGTCAGAGTGCCAGGAGTACAAAGCTGACAGCCGATGCCATGTTCTCCAGTTTTTCTTGCCCCAGATGTCAGGAGTCCCAAAATGAATAAGGTCCCATACCCTTTGCAAATACACCGCAGAAGAATGGTGAAAAAAGGAACCACACAAAAGTAAAAATAAGAGGGGACAGGAGGGAGGGAATCCCAGATTGCAACAGTGAAGACACTCGAACATCTACATTTATGGTAAGTGTACACAACTGTACTATGTTCATCGTGTTTCACTGTTGCAGTCATGATTGTAGGGTAGAATCCCAAAGCAGAATGAAAGGGAGGTGGTCATAAAAAAGAAGGGGCGGCTAAAAGGCCCTGCAAGACTGCAGAAGCAAAGCCTGCCCTAGACTTAGAGTAGAGAGGTAGATTGTAGTGCTTTAAAAAAGTATGCACTGAACTCCAAGTTGCAGCTTCCAAAATGTCTTTGGTAGGAACTCCCCTGAGGAAGGCAGCAGAAGTAGCAGCAGCTCTGGTGGAATGAGTCCTTATACTCCCTGGGATATGCTTTCCATGGTGTGAATAGCAAAATCTGATTCCATGAGCAATCCATTTAGAAATGGTCTGTTTTGAAATGGCTTTACCTTGGGAACTTGAAGCATAAGAAACAATCAATTGCTCTGATTTCCTGATGTCCTTGGTTCTGTCCAGGTAAAAACGTAGTTGTCTGTGTACATCCACGGAATGTAAGATCCTTTCCCCTTTATTTTGAGGAGTGGGGAAAAAAGTTGGCAAGTGAATAGTTTGATTTAAAGCCACTTTGGAAACCACCTTAGGCATGAAAGTAGGATTAGTCCTTAAAGACACCCTGTCTTAATGAAAAATAATATAAGGTTCCACAGCCATAAGAGCTTGCAACTCTGAAACTCTCCTGGCAGAGGTCAGAGCTAACAGGATGGCTGTTTTCCAAGATAAAAACTTGATGTCATAAGTGGCAGCAGGCTCAAAAGGAGGTAAGGTGAGCTTTTCCAAAACATAGTTGAGATCCCAAGCAGGAATGGGAGGAGATCTAGGGGGCTTTAAGTTCTTAGCTCCTCTGAGAAACTGTCTCATGAGCTGGTGGGAAAAGATTGGAGGGTCTGTATTATAATGAGCAGAAATAGCAGAGGCATGTATCTTAATGGAAGAGAAAGAGAGACCCTTATGTAAGAGGTCTGTCAGGTAAAGTAAAATCAAAGGAATGTTAGGAAGAAGAGGATCAGAATCCTGAGCCTGCATCCTTTTCCATTTTCCTGCATAAGATTTTCTAGTGCTAGGACGTCTGGCTTCTAAAATGACATCCATAACCTGCTTGGGTAGGAGAGAATAAATCAAAGACCATGGATTAACCAGGCTGCCGGGCTGAGTGTTCTGACATGGGAGTGTAGAACCTGACCCTTGTGTTGGGACAGAAGGTTCGGAGACTGTGGTAAAATCCAAGGGGGCTCCAGAGAAAGGTTTTTCAGAGTTGGGTACCAAAACTGTCGAGGCCAATTTGGGGCCAGCAAGATTATCATCTTGGGCTTGTCTTGTTTGATCTTTAATAAAACCTGTGGAAGTAGAGGTAGAGGCGGAAAGGCATATCCCGAGAGGTTTCTCCAACTGAATGATAGTGCATCCACTTTCCAAGCTTGTTCGTGGAAAGTCCTGGTGCAAAAAAATCTGTAGTTGATGATTGAGGTGGGATGCAAAGAGGTCTATGTGAGGACATCCCCAGACTGCTGTTATCATCTTGAATATTTCGGTGTCCAGCATCCACTCGTGTGGGTCCGAAAGGTTTCTGCTCAGACTGTCTGCCAGGAAGTTTTGCTTCCCTGGTAGAAACTGAGCTTGAAGGTCCAGATTGCAAGCTAGAGCTGTGTTCCACAGATCCATGGCTAGTCTGCAAAGGGGGGTAGGAATGAAATCCCCCCTTGCTTGTTTATGTACCACATAACTGTGGTGTTGTCTGTCCGTATCAGTAGTTGTCCTGGTTGTAGAAGATTCCTGAAGGCCAATACGGCTTTCTGAACGGCTAACATTTCCTTTAAATTGATATGCAGGTGCTTCTGATCCTTTGTCCAAAGGCCTTGCAGACAGTTGCCCTGAAAATGGGCTCCCCAGGCATAATCTGAGGCATCCGTGGTTAGTATCTGAGTGGCAGGAGGCAGGCAGAAGGGTTTTCCTTTGTTTAGAGTACATGCCTTGGACCACCAAAGGAATTCCTTTTGAAGACAAGGCAGGACGGAGATCAGTATGTCTAAACTGTGGCAATGCTGAGACCATACACTTTTTAGGTACCACTGTATTTTCCTCATATGTAGTCTTGCATATGGTACGAGAAGGATGCAGGAGGCCATGTAACCCAAAGCCTGCAGGAATCTCCTTGCAGATAGCGGAGTTAAAGTTGCCAAGGTTTTGAAAGTTGAAGCCAGCTGTAACTGTTTTTCGTATGTCAGAAATGCCATCTGGGTTGTTGTGTTTAGAGAAGCGCCCAGAAAAATTATCTGTTGTGAGGGAGTCAAATTTGACTTTTTTATGTTTACAGTGAATCCCAGGAACTTGAGAAGATTCTGAACAAACTGTAGATGCTGGAGTAAGACATCCTTGCTGTCTGCCTGAATAACACAGTCGTCCAGATAAGGGTAAATTTGAATTCCCTTGAGTCTGCAATAAGCTACTACTGGAGCCAGGCATTTGGTGAAGACCCTGGGCGCAGTTGACAATCCAAAGGGCATCGCAGAGAATTGAAAGTGCCTCGATCCGGCCTTGAACCTGAGGTATTTTCGGCGGTCCTGCCTGATGGGAATGTGTAAATATGCCTCCTTTAAATCTAAAGTTACCATCCATGCATTTTTGGTCAGCATTGAAAGTAGCTGCTGTAGAGTAAGCATCTTGAATTTTGGTATCTCTAGAAAAGTGTTCAAGACTGACAGATCCAGAATGGCTCTCCATGAATTTTGCTTCCTGGGGACTAGAAAGAGCCTTGAGTAAAAACCTTCTCCCATCTCTGAAAGTGGAACTAGTTCTATGGCTTTCATAGCCAAGAGAGCTTCCACCTGGTTTAAGGCCTCTGTCCATTGATGTTTTGGAAGATCTGGCCATCCGCTTGGCCTTGGTAGGGTATGAAAATGGAATTTGTAACCTCTTGAAACCACATCCAGAACCCACTTGTCTTGGGTTATATGAGTCCAATTTTGGTGAAAAAGAGAAAGTTTTCCTCCGAGAGGGGCTTCCAGGCAAGAAGTGCCTGCAGCCCAACAGAGGAAGTCATTGAGTCTGTTTCCTATTAGCTTGCGACCTGTCCTCTCCTCCCCTAGGGGTGGAAGCAGTCCACTGTCTTGGTCTATAAGAGGCTTGTGTTTGAGGCCTTCCTCGGGAGCGTCTGAATCTACCCCTCTGAGGCCTGTCTGAATTGGAAAAGGACCAATTTTTAGTAGGCCAATTCCTACTAAATCTGGCTGGCTGTACTTGTAAGAAATCTTTAACTGTTTGCATGGATTTTGCCTTGTCCTACATCTTTTTAATCACCTCTTCAGCTTTAGATCCAAACAAAACATTATGCTGAACAGGAGCATCCAATAATTTAGCTTTTACTTGATCTGGCAAATTTTGTTCCTTTAACCATGCATGCCTTCTAATTACTGTGCCAGAGGCAGCAGCCCTACAAGAAGCCTCCAAGGCATCAAATCCACAGTGTAAACCATGCTTCCCAACTTGTTCAGTGGCATGCATTAAGTCATGTAATTCCTTATCATCTGCACAGGCGGAAATGGAAGTTAGCTTTTGTTTTAAAACAGACAGGAGAAATTGCTGGTATTTCAGCATATGAAACTGACAGTTTAAAGCCCTAATAGATAAAGTAGCAGAAGTGTACACTTTTTTTTACCCCATCTTTCTAAAGATCTGGAATCCTTCTCAGTGGGAATGGGTTTTTTAGCAGAAGCGGCCTTAACTCCCTTAGGACCCTGAGAAATGGTTTCAGGGTAACAGTAGGGTTCTTGTATAAAAACTGATGGGAATCAGGAACCCTGTAATATCTGTCAGGCTTAACAGGAGCTGAGGAAAAGAGTCAGGGGTTAAGTTAGCCTCCGAAAAAGCATCATCCACAATATCCAAAATAGGAGGAATAGCCAGGGGTCTATGTTGGGGAAGAAGAAGAAAATCCCTTAGTCTTTTCTTAGATTCCGAATACTCCTGTCCTTCCCAGTGAAAATGTTCCCTCATTTCATGCAAAGTTTCCCCAAAAGAGAAGTCCTCAGGGGGAGAAGCTGAAGGAATGGATTCCTCAGCATCAGAATCCTCATAAGGAGGGAAAGAATAATCCTGGTCAGAAGAAGAAACTGAAGAAACAGAAGCCTGATCAGAGGAGTCATAATAAACTTCCTGCCTTGGCCTTTTATCTGGAGGGGGATGTGAACCCCTAATCATAGTAAGTAAGTAAGTCCTCCGCCATCTTAAGTAACTGTTTCTGTGACTTGGGAGCCGGATCAGAAGAGGCCTGTGTTGCAGTCTTTGATTTGGAAGGAGTCTTTGCCTTTGCCTTTATTAGAAGTTGAGTAGGCCTGAAAACCCCTTCGGAAGCCGGTACCTGCACAGCGGCTCCGGACCCATCCAAAGGAGCATTGTCCAAAGGTCCTGCAACAGAAATATTCAAAGGCCTAGTTGGCTCCTCATGGGAGTCCATTTCGGCCATCGGTTCCGAAATGGCCGACGACAGGGGCTGCAAAAGCACCTCACTGATGACGGCCGAACCTGAAGCTGGCTCTGCTTGAACGATATCGTCTGATTTGGACCTCGGAGGCCTGTCTTTGTCCTTGCGTCGCTTCTGAACTCCGGTAGCCGAAACCGTATCCGACGACATTTTGTAATTAAAATGCCTACCGAAGTAATGAAATGCAAAATCGTACCTTTGTTTAATAGTACGTTGATTGAATCTAGCACAAAACCGACAACTAGCTACGTCGTGGTCAGGGCCTAAGCAAGGAATACAGTAAGAATGAAAATCCTTATGAGGTATTTGCTTCCCACATGAAATACAATTATTAACTTTTTCTGACATCGGACTGGAGCAAGAAAAAAGTTTCCCCAACGGGGTACTTAGCTTTGAGTAGGTGAAGAAAGTCTTCGGACTGAAGATTTGTTCAGAAAAAATTGTCAGGAGTCAGCCAACCGGCACTTGCGAACTGCTATCACCGCATGGCAAGAAAGACTGGAGAACATGGCGTCGGCTGTCAGCTTTGTACTCCTGGCGCTCTGACGTCAGGGAGCATGGCTGAACAGCCGACGCCGGACCCAGACTTTGGGAATCTGGCCGACCGAGGACTGCCTGCCGGCAGGGGAGAACCCTACAGTCATGACTGCAACAGTGAAACACGATGAACATCTGGAGTCCATCACTGCCAATATCTCTCTAAATAATAATCCATAACTGGGTATGGCTATATCAGGATTTACCCATGATTGGTGTGGTTTGATTACAAGGACGACTACCGAGTGATCAATCACAGCCAATCATGGGTAAATCCTGATACACCCACACCCAGTTGTAAATTATTGCTATTATACAATGTCATTATTTAAGAAAGAAATTGCTTACCTTTCTTAAATAATGTCTTTATATATCAAAGCTGTAATATTCCTTTGTGTTCTTGTTTGGTTATGTAGTGCACATGTGTATGAGACTTACGTTACCACACTTGCACAGTACATCAGTGCAGTGCAGGAGAAGCAACAGAGAAGAGAAATCTCTGTTGCTGTTTTTTTTTTTTGGCTGAGATTTTACGAGGGACAGCATCTAAATACAAGGAAAATTAGGTACATCTCTGATTATTTAATTTCACAGAACATACTTGATTTTTCTCATATTTTGCTATCCTCTAAGCATATGCTAATAGTAAAGCCGGGCCGCTCAATGGTACTTCAATGGCTGGACTTTTTCTGTTGGTATATGCTCAATTTACAACGGGCACGTTGGTTGAGTTGTCCAATCAGCATGCTCACTTCTGAATGACAATGACACATTATTGTATAATTTACATTTATGTGCTTTGGTGTGTCCTGAGGATCCCACAAGCCTTGCACTTGAACCCCTATGGACACTGCTCCCCCATGCAAAACCTGAAGAATCTGTCTGGATAGATTGGACTAGGGTCTAAAGAAAGAAGAAAGAAGATTTAGGATTCAGAGACAGTTGATCCCACCAGAAATGCAGTTCCTGTTTCACAAATCCCAATATCAGTACCTGGAAATCCAAGGGATGAAAAGTGCCAGATCACAATTCTTCAAATGCCATTGAATTTTCTCATGTGTAGTCTGGCTAGTAGCATCATGAGGATCATTGATGTCATAAGGCCTACCTGGAATGTTAAGGAACTCTCTTGAAGAGAGAAATCCAAGAAAATGCCCTGATAAGTCAGAACTTTGTCTTCTGGTAGGAAAGCCATCTTTTTTTACTGCATCTATCAAACACCTGAAACTATTCATTGAGTGGGTGAGAGGGAGGACCTTTGAAGGTTCAGTATGAAGCTCAGGTGGGAAAGGAGAGATGGAACACTGTCTAGGGATTCCAAGCACCTGGATGCAGACTCTGTACAAATCAGTAAGATGTCTAGATAAGGAAAATGTGGATTCCTGGGGCTATTGCACTAGGCAACCATTAAGACAAGACACTTTGTGAACACATGAGGTGCAGTGAATAGCCCAAAGGGCAATGCAGAAAACTGATAATGTAAGCCAGACACAGCTAATCTGAAACATTACCTGAAATTAGGTGCAAGAGGAATACCATGACAAGCATCCTTGAGACCAGACCTAGTGGCACCATGAGAACATGTTGGAAGCAGTGGTAGGACTGACTGTAAGGTGAGCATTTCAGAAGTTTTACAAGGGTGTTTTAAAAGGCCAAATCTTAGACCAGTCAACCAGGAGTGCTCCTTTTAGGTACTAAAATGATTCTGGAGTAAAATCTTTTGCTTTGTGTACTGCAGGCACTGTTTCTACCATGTGACAGAGTACTGGCGGAAACAGCTCTGTCTGGTCTGGAAGAATTCCTCTGCTAAGTGTATCCTCTCCACCTGAGACTACTTGCTGCCATGTTAAATGGTTGAAAGACAGCCATGGGGAAGGAGGAACAGAAGGAAGGGGCAAGGAGTGGGGGGTTCTGTGACACACCATAGTCATTACTTTGCAGGGAATTTATTCTTTTTCAGAAAAGAAACCCTCTTGTTTGGTTTCAAAGAATTATCCTCCTTCCTTTTCTTTTTGGATCCCTGACTTTTGTTTAGCTGGGATTTTTGTCTGTTCTACCTCCTTGCAGGAAGATACCTTGTTTGGGAAGAACATGCGTTCATGAAACACCCTAAGTATTTTATGCATTTATTTACCTCTATCATCCCATGTTTGATAATTTATGTAACAGAGGGTCCAAACACCAACTCAGATCTTAAAATGCTTTCAAAACTTTGGCTTTAAAATCATCAGAGAAGTTCTGATTACATAACCAAGCATCCAGTCTTAATAATCTTTTTGCCCTGAAGATCTAAACATTTTCCCTCTTTATCAGGGGATGTTGGATTAAATGAATTATCAGCTGTATGATGATGCTTCTGTTTCTTATTCTTATTCTTAATGTCACTGCTAGATAAAAGATTTAGGGACATAGTATTATGTCTGGCAAGGAGACTATTACCCCAGAATACTCCTGCACCTACAAGTTTTGCCTCTCTATATCTGCTGCTTGTAATTCTTGTAGAATGGATGGAAACATTGATCTAGATGTGAGGAGGTGGAGGTATGTATGGCTGTGGTATACATTCAAGATAGGACATAGCCCTTTTTATGATAAAAATAAATAAATAAAATACACCACTAGTCTGTGGTAATCTTTTCCTAGGTGGCAAAGGATTGGGTGTGCCTTTTTGAGAGGTGCAGGGCATGGCTGATAGGCAGTGGGGAGAGATTCTGTAGGTAGTTGCACAGATTTTTCCCGCACAGGGAGGCCTCACAGAGGAAGAATCCACCTGTGTTTTTTCTGGGAGCCTTCTTGTGTTTCTGACTAGATCTAGGATTTGTTCTGACAAAGGAAGTGGGTTTGGGGGGATAATTCCTCTGGCACAGAGGTTAACAGAAGCTGTCAGCAGCCCTTCATGGTTTTAAAAAGATTAGCTGCTTGCGGGCTAAACAAGAGGTTCTTGTCTATTTTTGCTTTAAAGTCTTCTAGCAGGGGTTGATTGTGCAAGCATGCATATGTGCAGACAGCTGCCCTGGATAAGGCCTCTATAGCAACATAACTTAGTGCTGTATTTGGCTACTTGGATAGCCTAAGTAAGGTCAACATTTGTTGTTTAGGGTCAGTTCCCTGTGGCTCCACCGCCACGTTTGTAAGGACTTGAGAATAGATATCAAAAATTTGGTCATCTGGCTTTGGTAATTAATAGCTCTGAATGCCAAAAGACAGGAAGTATAAACCTTTTGTGTCTACCTCTCCATAGCCCTGCTAAATTTGATACAAGGGAGGGCACTAAAAAAGATCTAAGAAAGCTTCAAGAATAGGAAGAACTGGGGAAATGGCTGGATCTATTCTTGACCTCTGTAATCTGCCTAAACTCCCACTCCAAGTGCTTCATATATTTAAAATTCTCTCTCCTAAAGAAGGCTCTTCCACAGGAACGTCAGGCGAAATGGAGTGCTCATTGTTAGAAGGGACTTGGCTAGGAGTGTGGATATGAGAGAAGTAGGCCAGGGAATGGTCAGAATCAGAAATTTCTTAATTTACAGAGGAAGATAAGACGACAGCAGTCTTTTGAGGAGAAGGGGGAGGAGGTTATGAAGAAAAGGAAGGAGGATTCAGAGCCAAAATGGCTTTAAACAGACACTGAGAAAAGTCTGTCCATTGCTTCGCTCTATCTGAAAGGGAGGAGACGTTAAATGCTTAGTTTTTTGGCATTTCTTTTTTTGGTATGATGTCTGCCTGAACCAAGCTCAGTGGTTTAGATCCTTAAAGTGACTATATTAATTTATCTGGGACCTCTTCCATAATGAGTACCTGAAGGATACCCTCAAATAATTCTCAGTTCACCTTTATGTGTGGATTTCTCAGTTGTAAGGCCCTCTGATGCCATATTGGCCTCTAGTGAGGTCTTGGTAAAAAGCATTTAAAGGAAGTGGAGTCAGAAGTACCACAGGTTCTGTAACCTCAGTGGGTACATCAGAATCAGAGTCAACTTGAGTCTCTGGCCTAGACCTTTTAGACTTTTTCTTAAGGGCTAGAGGTATGCCTGGGAAAGCAGAATCAGCTATCTTGGAGTAGGTCAAATAATTTAAACACTGAATCTCCAAAAAAGTGTAGAGTGAGGAAAAACAGGAATACAAGGTCTTGGGTACAAAAGATAGAAGCAGAACATGTTCCATTTCCTAAAGCAAAACAAAGAAAAAAAAAACACTGGGTATGGAAGTCTTTGTATGGGATTTGCCTACTACACTCGCACTTACCCCTCAAAGCTGATATTTAATACCAATAAGTTAAGACAGTATTAAAAAAAGGTAAAAGAAGGTTCCCCGGTGGTGCACTTATCTGATAATCTGAAGAAGGTTCCCCAATAGTGCACTTATCTGATAATCTGAAGCAATGGTACCAAAGACCAAACAAATCAGTCCAATAGATATGCACTCTGCATTCTGGCTGTCAGTGAGAAAATCTAAGGAATTACACTTGTACTTCTGTCTATATACCAAGCTGAGGTCACATGTCAGATGTACAGTCATGGTAAGTTAAAGCTTTGATGCCCCGGCCACATGTCAGCAGTGATAACTCATTAGTTAAGAATACTGCAATAGTGATTTCAGTCAGGATATCAAGTATTTGTCAAAGACAGAAGCCAAATAAACACTGCTACAAGCAGAAATTCCCACAGAAATTACTGTGAATACTGACAGAAATAAAATATTAAAACATTTTAAACAAACAGATAAATACAGAATAATAAGTATAATAAAACTAAAGGAAAGGGGTCCTCAAATGGGGCTTATCTGAGCAGTAAGACAGAAAAATCAGCACTGGATCCTATAATGAATCAGAAGACTTTCTTCTTTGGATACCAGAAAAAGACTGAACACTTGCTTCCTGTGACAAATGAAGGCTTCCCTCTCAGGATATGCTCAGCCAATCAATTGCCATGGGAAGACAGGAGTAGGGGAATTTGAGCTTTTGAAAGTTGGCCATTACTGGGCTACCTGAGCAGATAACCAAAAATGCCACTAAGACAGTGAGAATTATGAACATCTGAAGAACCAGAATCATATTGTTTTGGAGTGATTTTGCCCAGGGACCTGATTTTCTTTTATTGTTTTACAACCTTACTAAAAATGAGAAACAGCTGATGGATTTATCAATGACAAAACCTCAAGGGTCATGAAACCCAATAAAAAGAGGCAAGGCGGTGATTATGGATAATTTTCTTTACTCACGGAAAGTGTTGGAATATGTTGACCATGTCTTTAAATGAGATCAACTCTGGCACCTGGCAAAACTGACATGTAGTTGGATGATACTTTTTGACGCTTGACTTACCTTCCACAGCAATGGAGTATTTGAGAGTTAAAGGACCTAGTGTGCCTTCCATTTTTTGAAATCCCTAACATTCATAAATCTATTAAAGATCTGCCACTTAGACTAACAGTGGGTGTGGGTGGCTCTAAGACTGAACCACTTGCTAAGTTTGTGGATTTCAAATTAAGGAATTTCTGCAAGGGCAGAAAGTATATTTTAAAGGATTTTGTCTATTTTCAAAAGAATTTTCTGTTGATTATATGTTGGTCACTATAGACATTAAGGACTTAGTCATTCCATATCACATTGGTTTGGACTGGTTTTCAGGGGCTATGGTCTTGGGAATGGACATGGCAAGCAATGATATAATGTTTTTGGAAGAATGCATGGAAATTGTATTAAAAACATTTTTTTTTTCAAAGATGAATATTACAATTAAGGGAGCAGCAATTGGTGCAGCGTCTGTCCAAATATTTGCAAATATGGTACTGTGGAATTAGAAAGGTTTCTTCTTCACCTTTCTGGTCCCTGGTTTAATTGTATGTTAGATGTTTGGATATTTTTATTATTTGGTGTGGGAGTTCCATTGAACTGAATCAATTTATTGATTTCATTAATTTGACTACTGCTTTTTGGAGCTTCACTCATCAAGTTAACTTACATAGTATCAATTTTTTCGACACTACAACTTCCAAAAATAATAGGATTAACAGTTTTTATTCCAATGTGTATAGGAAAGACATACACTTAACAGTTTTTTGCATTACGAAAGTCATAGGATCATGGGTTGGTATTAGGCTATTGGCCCTAGGGCCTATACAAGCCTAGCCATAATTCCCTGGCTATTTCTTTCCACACTATTTACTTCCCTGGACCCTTGTCTAGCAGGGCGACTGACATGATCCCCGGGGTGAATTTCCTTTCTCCCATCCAATCATCAAGGTTCCTTTTGAAGAGGACCAAAGAGGCGCTCTGCTTGACATGTATGGGCAGTCTATTCCAGAGTCTGGGGAGTCTCTGGGTCAGGAGCCTATCCCTCCAGCATGTTTTGTTTATTGTGATGACAAGGTTTAGATCCCTGGAGCGTGTGGCTCTGAGGTATTGGGATTTCTTTAAGTGTAGCATGTCCAACAGCTCTGGGTTTGACATGGCCTTGTATGTTAAGCAGAGATCGCCTCAGAGTACGATATGCAACAGAGTATAGCTGAAGTTTTTTAAGGCGGTCAGCATAGGGCATCTGCTTTAGGCCTGTGATTCTTTTAGTGAGGTACTTCTGTGGCCTTTCCTGTTGTTGCAGATGTCTTGATAGGTACATACCAAATAGGGCATTGTATTCTATAATGGGTTTAATGACTGATGAGTACAGTGGGACAATGACCTCCTTTTTTCTGGATGAAAAGCCCTTAGTGATGAGGTGTGCCACATAGAAGAATTTCCTGACTGTTGGGGTTCTGTGGTTATTGAAGGTGAGACAACTGTCCACCTGTGTCCCTAAGTCTCTTATCACACTTTCAGTGTTTAGTGTACTGCCACCTATGTGGTAATTCATGGGTACATGTTTTTTCCCAAAGGGGATAACTATACATTTCTTGGCATTGAGCTTGAGCCCATGGCTCTGGCACCAAGCATCTGTTTCTGTAAGGCCCTTTTGTAGAGTATCCACATAATTTGGGGATTCAATAATGGCTCCCAGTTTGCAGTCATCTGTGAACTTTGCTAGTCAGATTCCCTTAATGTTGGCCTGTACTTCAAAGAAGTAGATGCCAAAAAAGAGAGGTCCCAGGACTGAACCCTGAGGTACTCCACTTGTCTGGAGCTGGATTTGGAGTCAGCTACTTTTAGTGTGGGCTCTGTCAGTAAACCAGCTGGCAACCCATTGAGTGATGTAGGGATTAATGCCCAGCTTAGTAAGTTTATCTATGATTCCAGAGTGGGGATGGTGTCAAAGGCCTTGGCGAGGTACAGATAGGTAGTGTAGACTGCCTTACCCTCATCCACGGCACTGGAGACTGATTTGAAGAAGTCAATCAGGTTCAGGAGACAAGATCGGCCCTTCACGAACCCAAACCGGGTGGGGTCCAGTGTTTTAAGGTTGCCAATGTCTTTGTTTATAAGTTCCATGATAACACGTTCCATGGCCTTGCAGATCAGGCTCGTCAGATTGATGGGGCGGTAGTTCCCGGGATCCAAAGTGGATCCCCCTTGTGGAGTGGGATAACTGTAGCTGTGCACCACTCAGTGGGCATGAAGCCTGAGGTGAGGGTATGATTAAACATAACACTTAGGTGAGGTACCAGTTCATTTTGTAGTTCATGTAGTACACAGCCCGGGATGTCATCTGGTCCCATGGATGCTGTATTCTTAGCTTTGGAGAGTGTGTTTTTTACCTCTGTGGCCATTATCACTGGAATTTGGCAATCTTCCAGTATTGAGATGGGCCATTTAGGGGGTGAGAGAGGGGTGAAGTTGGCACTGAATCGATCTGTCAACATTCATCCAAACAATAGAGAAGTCTGGTTAATTGGTAGATCATTATGATTAGTTGGTTAGTATCTGATGACAATATTTTAACAACAAGATGCAAATTCTTTGCCAGATGTTCCTAGAAAGGGGCTACCCTGAAAAGTTACTTAAAAGGTTTGTTAGTGGTGATGGGGCCACTGTGTACAGACCTTGCTCAACAGTACCACAATAAGGTTAGTGTCACCAACAACTGCCAGAGATCTATGGTTTTGGAAGACAGTATTAGGACCAATGAGTTGAGGGGTGTCATGCACAGGAATTGGACAAATGTCTTCGGTACTTTTAACTTACCCAACAAATCAGGCAGTGTTCCTAACTTGTTTTTTAAGGAGGATACTAATTTAAAATCTAGATTTGAGAAGTATGGTAATTTGGAATATAATCATAGCAATGAATCAGGTATGATGAAAGCAAGCAATGTAGTTTTTTTATGTGGCTAATAACTTATCCATTTGGAGATTACCTGAAGGTTATTCCTGCCAGAGCTAAATATGATTCTAACACCAAGGGGGAAGCTTATGTGGCTGTTTGTATGTCATGCCCAATGTTTTATGTGAGCAAGACAGACGGCCCTTTAAGGAAAATGATTTACCAACATGTTTATGCCATCAAGAACAAAAATGCCACCAACACACTTTGTAAACATTCTGTGTGTGTTAACTTTAAGATTTTTTTATTTTTCATTCTGGAAAAGGTGGTTCCTAACCCAAGAGGAGGCCACTGGAGTTGAAGCTAGAACAATGGGAAAGTACAGTTGTGTACACTTACCATAAATGTAGATGTTCGAGTGTATTCACTGTTGCAGTCATCACACTTGGGTTATCCTGCCAGGGGTAGCCTTCAGTCAGCCCGAATACCAGACTTAGTATTTCTGCGTCGGTTGCTGTCACTTCAGGACTGATGTCAGGTCATCAGTGGTATAAAAACAGGCAGCCGATGCCATTACATCAGTTTTTCTTGCCCCAAATGTCAGAAGCCCGCAATTAGGGAGCTAAGTTATGGTGGAAAAACACCACCAGAAAAAATTAAATACCAATAGCCCTGTAAGAAGTGAAGACAGAGAGAGAGAGAGAGAGACAAGGGAGCTGGAGAGTGGGAAATCAGGACTGCAACAGTGAATAGACTTCACCATCTACATTTATGGTAAGTGTGCACAACTGTACTATGTACTTTGTGTTTCACTGTCGCAGTCATCACTCTTGAGTTGATTCCCAAAACTGAAGAATGGGTGGAGGAAGTCAAGAAGAGTTGGGCTGGCTAGTATGCCCTGCAGGACTGCAGTTGCAAAGTCCGCCCTGGATTTGGAAAGGATAGGCAAGTGGTAATGCTTGGTGAAGGTATGAATAGAACTCCAAGTTGCAGTTTCCAGAATGTCCCTGGTAAGGACTCCTCTGAGAAAGGCTGTAGAGGTTGAAGTTGCCCTAGTGGAATGAGTTCTGACCACCTGAGGGAGTGGTTTCCCATGGTGTTTGTAACAGAAATGGATATAGTGTCCTATCCATTTGGAGATGGTTTGTTTTGATATGACCTTGCCGTCTGCCCCTGGTGCAAAACTGACTAATAACTGGTCAGATTTCCTAAAGGGCTTAGCCCTATCAAGGTAGAATCTGAGCTGTCTGTGCACATCTAGAGAGTGCAAAATCCTTTCCCCTTGTTTTGTGGATTAGGGGAAAAAGGTGGGCAAATGAACGGATTGGTTTAGAGCCACACTAGACACCACTTTAGGCATGAAGGATGGGTTAGTCCTGAGGGAGACCTTGTCAGCATGGAAAATGATGAAGGGCTCTACAGCCATGAGTGCTTGTAGCCCTGAAACTTGTCTAGCTGAAGTGATGGCCAGAAGCAAGGCTGTTTTCCAAGAGAGGAATTTTAACTCTGCTGATGCTGCAGGCTCAAAGGGTGGGGGGGGGTGAGCTTTTCCAGCACAAAGTTAAGGTACTAAGCTGGGGTAGGAGCTCTCCTGTGTGGCCTTACATTTTTAGCCCCTCTTAGGAACTGTTTGAAGAGAGGTGGCTCTGTGATGTAATGAGCAGAGATGGCAGAGGCATGAATTTTAATAGAAGAGAAGGATAGACCCTTGTGCATTAGGTCTGCTAGGTAATCCAGGATGAGAGTTAAGGAGGGCTGTGCTGTTTCGGCTCCCTTAGCCTGGATCTAGGTGCAAAACCTTTTCCACTTGTCAGCATAGGATTTTCTAGTGCTGGGGCATCTGGCCTCACAAATAACATCTAGGACTTGTTTGCTTAGGCTGGCAGCTTGAGGAGAGGTCAGGGAATAAGCCAGGCTGCCAGGTTGAGGGTCTGCAATTGGGGATGCATGAATTCAACATTCTTCTGGGTCAGGAGTGTTGTGATCGGAGGTAGATGCCATGGTGGCAGGGGTGACAGGCTGCACAGCAGTGGGCACCAGTGCTGGTGTGGCCAGTCTGGAGCAATCAGGATTGCCTTGGGTATTTCCTCCCTTATTTTGAGCAGTACCCCTGAAATGAGTGGTAGAGGGGGAAATGCATAGACAGAGAGGTTTACCCATTGGAAGGATACAGCATCCACTTTCCAGGTCTTACTGTGAGGCTCCCTGGTGCAGAATCTGCTGAGCTGATGGTTGGAGTGGGAGGCAAAGATGTCCATCCTTGGGGTGCCCCATTTCTGTGTTACAAGGGGTGAAGGTACTGTGGTCTAGCTAACATTCATGTGGGTCTAGCAGGTTTATGCTTAAGTTGTCTGCCAGAGTTTAGGGAGCCTGGCAGGAATTGTGCTAGCAGGTGAATTTGCATGGCTGAGGCTATGTGCCAAAGGGTCATGGCAAGCCTGCAGAGAGGATAAGAGTGAGTCCCTCCCTGCTTGTTGATATACCACATCACTGTGGTGTTGTCTGTTTTGATCAGTAGAGGCCCCGGGGAGAATAGGGGGTCTGAAAGCTGTCAGGGCATGCTGAACAGCTAGCAGCTCTTTTTGGTTGATGTGCAGATGTATTTGATTTGGGGTCCAATGGCCCTGAATGCACCTGCCATCCAGGTATGCACCTGAGGCATAGTCTGATGCATCTGTGGTGAAGGTCTGGGTGGCATGGGGTTGTGAGAAGGGATGTCCCTTGTTGTGGTTGCATGCTGCTGCTGCCCACCAAAGGAAATCTTTCCTTAGACAGGGTATCATTGGTATGATAGTTTCCAGGTCTTGAGAGTGTTGACACCAAAGGCTTTTTAGGTACCATTGTGGTTGCCTCATATGCAGTCTGGCATATGGAATGAGTAGAATGCAGGAGGCCATGAACCCTACAGCTCGCAGGATTTTTCTTGCAGATAACTGGGTTCTGGTGGCTAGTTCAGAAAAGTAGCCTGTCGGGTAGGCTTGTTTTTCTGGAGTAAGGAATGCCATCTGAGATGCTGTGTCCAGGTTTGCTCCCAGGAATAAAATTTTTTGAGTGAAGACTAGTTTTGATTTCTTTTCATTGATAGTATACCCCAGGGAGGTCAGTAGGTCCTTTACAAAGGTCAGGTGCTGTAACAGTGTTTCCTGTCTGCCTGAATCAGGCAATCATCTAAGTTTCTTTGTCTGCAAAAAGCAATGGCTGGAGCCAGGCATTTTGTGAAAACTCTGGGAGCAGTGGATAAGCCAAAGGAAAGCTCAGAGAACTGAAAGGGCAAAGATCCTGCCCTGAACCATAGATATTTCCCGCAAGATTCCTTGATTGGGATGTGTAGGTAGGCCACGTTTAGGTCTAAGGTGGCTAACCAAGCATCCTTGGAAAGCATAGGAAGAAGCTGCTGGAGGGTGAGCATTTTGAATTTTGCTATCACCAGAAAGGTGTTTAGAATGGATATATCTAGGATTGGGTGCCAGGTGCCCTCTTTTCTGGGTACCAGGAAAAGTCTGGAATATGATGAATTGCCTTCATGGAGAGCAGGGACTGGACTTGCTTTTTGGCCTCTGCCCACTGGTTTTGGTAGAAGATCTGGGTACCCTTTTGGGGTTGGCAGTGTGTGGAAATAAAATTTCTATCCCTGGGACACTATGTTAAGGGCCCATCAGTCATTGGTAATAGAGGCCCAGTTGTTTGCATAGAAGGAGGGATTTCCTCCTAGGGGCAACAAGCAGGTGGGCAGAGGTATGAAGTCACTGAGTTCTTACCATAAGGGGCTGGCTTAGCACTCCATTTTTGAAGAGGAGGAACTCCATTGCTTAGATCTCTGCATTCCCTGGGACTGCTGTCTGGGGGTTCCGTTTCCCCTGGGTCTGGGCTGAGCTGGCCTGGAGGAGGCCGGAAAGGATCAGTGCTTGGAGGGGCAATGCCTACTGAACCTTGGAGGCTGGACCTGTAAAAAGTCTTTAACAGTCTGCATACATTTAGCTTTTTCTTCCATCTTTTTTAAGACCTCTTCTGCCTTTGTGCCAAACAAATTGTCTTTGTTCAATGGAGCGTCCAATAATTTTGATTTGACATGGTCTGGCAAGGTCTGTTCCTTAAGCCAAGCATGCCTTCTAAGGACAGACCCAGTGACTTCTGCCCTGCAAGATGCTTCTAGGGC
Source organism: Protopterus annectens (assembly GCF_019279795.1). NCBI lineage: Eukaryota > Metazoa > Chordata > Ceratodontiformes > Protopteridae > Protopterus > Protopterus annectens. Next base: position 234,025,460 of record NC_056746.1, read on the forward strand.
GTCAAAGCCACATTTCAAGGTGTGCTTATTAAGTTTGCTTGCAAAATCCATAAGCTCTTGTAATTCTTTATTTTCTGCACAAGCAGGAAAGGAAAATATTTTTTGTTTGAGTAGTTCCATGGTATGCTGCTATTTCAGCATGTGGAACTGACAATTTAGTGCTCTAATAGCAAGAGTTGCAGAGGTGTATACTTTTTTATCCCATCTGTCTAAAGCTCGGGAATCCCTGTCTGAGAAGTGGGATTCTTAGCTGAGGTTGCTTTAAATTCCTGTACATCCTTGGGAGACAACTTCTGGGTCAGCAGTAGGATTTATGAGAGTCAGGGACTCTGTAGTACCTGTCAGGTTTCCTGGGAGCAGGATGAAGGGTGTCAGGAGTCAAACTGGATTCCATAAAAACTTCATCCACAACATCCAGGACAGGAGGCATGGCTAATGTATGTGCTGTGGTAAATCTAAGAATTCCCTGAGTCTCCTTTTTGACTGAGGATAGTCCTGACATTCCCACTGGAAATACTCCCTTAAGGTATGTAGGGTTTCACCAAATTAAAAATCTTCAGGTGAAGAGGCAGAAGGAATGGATTCCTCTGCATCAGAATCCTCATAAGCAGAGAGGGGTTGCATGTCTTCACATTTAGAAGCATCAGTCATTGGACTCCTGTTCAGATAAAACCATTGGGGACAAGTTTGTTTTGGTAGGGAGAGCCTGGATTCCCCTACTAAGCATAATAAGGTCTTTGCCATTTTAAGCATTTGAGTGTGAGGCATGGAAGCAGGTGCCTGAGCTTGGGTCGTCGTTTTTTTTGGGTGTAGTTCGTACCCTGGGCCTCAGAAACTCTGTAGTTTTAGAAAGAACTGAAGACGCGAAAGAAGTCATCAGTTTGTGTCGAGTATCGGTAGTGCGAAGAACTTCCTCTGAAGCCAGTGCCTGCTCAGCAGCTCTGGACCCATCCAACGTAGAGACATCCACAGGATCCTTAGTCGAAGAAGAGTCTCGTGGCATACCGGACTCTGAAAGGGTCTCGGTAGTGGCCTGTGAATCCACAGAAACAGGCATCAGGATCTGCGAAAGCGCCAAACTGAGGACTGGAGAATTGATGACTTGCTTAGCAGAGGCATCATCGGCAGTTTTGGACCTGTACGGTCTCTGTCTTTATCCTTACCTTTTTTTCGTATGATCGGTAGTCGGATGGCTTACCAAAGCCATATCGGAGATAGAGGACTGAGAGTGAAAATATCTAGCTACAATAAGGGCCCAATGATGTATAGTTCTGGCGTTGAACAAAGCACAAAACTGACAGAGAGGGACATCGTGGTCTGGGCCTAAACAGGTGACGCAGTAAGAATGGAAGTCTCGGTGTGGTATTTGCTTTCTACAGGCGAGACAATTGTTGACTTTTTCTGACATCGGATAGAGCAAGAAAAAAGGATCCCCAACGGGGTACTTAGCTTTAGAAGACTTCAGTTTCATATTCCGTGTTTATATACAAAAATATTTACACATGGTTTTAGAATATAAATATACACATAGTTTTTACTTAATTTACCACAATGTATTTTTAAGTAGTACTATGGTACTTTACTTCAGTAATTTTCGTTTGTTTTCTTATTGTGATGCTTTCTGCACTGTGACGAATTTAAAGGTATTGTTAACTTATTGGCCCTTTAAGATAGGCAATTATCCAATTTCAACTGATTTTGGTTTAATTAGTGTTTTATATATAAAAGGAGTGGTTAGTTTTATTTCATGGATTCTGATGAAGTCTCCGACTGGAGACGAAAGCGCTTAATCCATGATTTTTATGTAATTTACGTGTCTAGTTTAGTGGTTTTTATTACTCTGTGGATATATTCAATAAAACTTTTGGGTCAACCAACGGCGGTATTGTGTGAATCACTGAAGATCTCCTTTATCGTTTTCCGGATTGCACCTTTTGTTTTTTTGTGGTGGAATTTGGTTACCAGTGACTTTAGACTTCAGTTTCAGTTCGGAAACAAAAACTCAGGTAGCGGCCGACCGGCACTCGTGCAAACTGCTTCTGGGTCCTCGGCAAGAAAGACTGATGTAATGGTGTCGGCTGCCTGATTTTTATACCACTGACAACCGGACGTCAGTCCTGGAGCGACAGCAACCAAAGCAGAAATACTAAGCCTCTGGTATTTGGGCCAACTGTGGGCTACCCCTGGCAGGATAAAGTACAGTTGTGTACACTTGCCATACATGTAGATGTTTGAGTGTATTCACTGTTGCAGTCATTACATTTAGGGTAATCTGCTGGCAGGTTGCCCTCAGTCGACCTGAATAACAAAGTCTTGGGTCCTACATCGGTTGCTGTCTCCTCTTCCATGACGTCAGGTCGTCGGGGGTATACAACATGCAGCTGACACCATTTTTATTAGTTTTTCTTGCTCCAGATGTCAGGTGCCCCCCAAATGCGGAGCAAAAAAATATATATATATAAACTGTAAATATATAAATGCACTTTAGAAACATACAACTTACCTTCAACTAGAAGCAAATACACCACAAAGGCTTTTGAGTATAGTGAAGGAAAGAATAGTTATAGAAAGGAGGCTGGCGGGTGGGTAATCCGGACTGCAACAGTGAATACACTCGAGCATCTACATTTATGGTAAGTGTACACAACTGTACTATGTTCTTCATGTTTCGCTGTTGCAGTCATTACATTTGGGTAGAATCCCAAAGCTATGGATGGAAGGATGGAACTTAATGGCATTAGGAGCAGCTATAATGCCCTGCAGGACTGCAGTGGCAAAGCCTGCCCTGGATTTAGAGAAGAGAGGTAAATGATAATGCTTTGTGAATGTATGAACTGAGCTCCAAGTAGCAGCTTCTAGAATGTGTCTGGTAGGGACCCCTCTGAGAAAAGCTGCTGAAGTAGAGGCAGCCCTGGTGGAATGGGATCTGATCCCCTTGGGCACAGGTTTGCCATGATGCAAGTAGCACAAATGAATGCAATGGCTTAGCCATTTAGAAATAGTCTGCTTTGATATAGCCTTCCCCTCTGATCCTGCAGCAAATGCTACCAGTAGTTGCTCAGACTTTCTTAGAGATTTTGTCCTAAGTAGAATCTTAGTTGTCTGTGTACATCCAATGAATGCAGAATCTGCTCCCCCTTGTTCTGCGGATTTGGGAAAAAAGTTGGCAGGTGAATGGTCTGGTTAAGCGCCACACTGGATACCACTTTAGGCATAAAAGAAGGATTGGTCCTGAGAGCCATCCTGTAAGTGGAAAAAATAATGAAAGGCCCCACTGCTATGACAGCCTGTAGTTCTGAAACCCTTCTAGCTGAAGTGACTGCCAAAAGAAAAGCAGTCTTCCAAGAAAGAAATTTTATATCCGCAGTAGCTGCTGGTTCAAAAGGAGGCAGGGTGAGTTTTTTCCAGCACAAAATTGAGGTCCCATGCAGGAGTTGTTGCTCTCCTGGGAGGCCTTAAATTTGTGGCCCCTCTGAGGTACTGTTTTAGCAGTGGATGCGAAAAAAGAGGAAGCTCTGTGTTGTAATGTGCCGAGATGGCAGAGGCATGGACTTTTATCGAAGAAAAAGATAGGCCCTTGTCAAGCATCTCAGTTAAGTATTGTAAAATCTGAGGAATATTGGGCTTTGCTCCGTCTATTCCTTGTGCTTGGTTCCAAGCACAGAATCTCTTCCATTTATCAGCATAAGATTTTCTAGTACTAGGCCTTCTGGCTTCCAAAATGACATCCATCACAGGTTTACTGAGATGTGGTTGGTAAAATTAGTTGATAAGCCATACTGCAAGATTCAGAGTTTGGAGCCTAGTGTGCAGAATCTGATAGTTCTGCTGAGACAATAGGTGAGGTGTTTGAGGCAAGTACCACGGAGGAAGGTGTGACATATTCCTTAGAAGCGGGTACCAGTGTTGGCGAGGCCAGTCCGGAGCAATTAAAATCATTTTTGGTTTTTCCTGTCTGACATTTAGTAAGACCTTGGAGAGCAGAGGCAGAGGGGGAAAGGCATAGACTGGTGGGTTTTTCCAGCTGAAGGATAGAGCATCCACTTTCCATGCTTTTTTGTGAGGAGTTCTTGTGCAGAATTTGTCCAACTGATAATTTTGGGAAGAGGCAAACAGATCTATGTCTGGGCTTCCCCATTTCTGTGTTAACATGCTGAAGATTTGTGGATCCAGTTTCCATTTGTGCGGGTCAATAAGATTTCTGCTTAGGTTGTCTGCCAGAGTATTTTGCTTTCCTGGCAAGAATTGAGCTTGAAGATGTATTTGGTAAGTCAAGGCTGTGTTCCACAAGGTCATGGCTAGTCTGCAAAGGGGGTAGGAATAGGTACCCCCCTGCTTGTTTATGTACCACATAACTGTGGTGTTTGTCTGTCTTTATCAGTAGTTGTCCTGGATGAAGTAAGTCCTTGAAGGCTGTCAGCGCATTCTGAACAGCTAGCATTTCTTTCTGGTTGATATGTAGATGCATTTGGTTTGGTCTCCATTTGCTCTGAGTGCATCTTCCTGCCAGATGGGCCCCCCAAGCATAGTTTGATGAGTCTGTAGTTAGGGTTTGGGTGGCAGGGGGTAGAGTAAATGACAGTCCTTTGTTTTGGTGATATGTCTCTGCCCACCATAGAAACTCCTGTTGCAAGCAGGGAATGAGAGGAATCATTGTCTCCAGGCTGTGACAATGTTGACTCCATAAGCTTTTTAGGTACCATTGAAGTTTCCTCATATGCAGTCTCGCATATGGAATTAGTAGAATGCAGGATACCATGAACCCCAAAGCCTGCAGAATTTGTCTTGCAGATAACTGGGTTTTTGTTGCCATTTGTTTGAAGTAAGCTGTCAATCGCATTTGTTTGTCTGGCGTGAGGTAAGCCATCTGGCAGTTGTATTCAAGCTTGCACCCAGGAATGTAATTATTTGAGAGGGCACCAGTTGTGATTTCTTTTCATTTATGGTGTACCCTAGGCATGCTAGAAGCCTTTTTACAAATGCCAGATGTTGAAGAAGAGTGACCTTGCCCTCTGCCTGAATGAGACAATAGTCTAGATAAGGATAAATTTGAATGTTTCTTTGCCTGCAGAATGCAATTACTGGTGCCAGGCACATTGTAAAGACCCTGGGCACAATAGACAAGCCAAAGGGCAGTGCAGAGAATTGGTAATGCAAAACGCCTGCTTTGAAGCGGTGGTATCTTCTGCAAGATTCCCTTATTGGGATATACAGGTATGCCTCTTTTAAGTCTAGAGTTACCAACCAGGCATTCTTACCTGGCATAGGCAGTAGCTGTTGTAAAGTTAGCATTTTGAATTTTGGAATGGCCAGGAACATGTTGAGAATTGATAAGTCCAGTATTGGACACCATGATTTGTCTTTTCTGGGTACTAGGAAAAGTCTTGAATAAAATCCTTGTCCTTTTTCCTTTCTGGTACCGGTTGAATAGCCCCCATATCCATGAGGGACATGACTTGTTTCTGGGCCTCTGCCCACTGGTGTTGTGGCAGATCTGGCCATCCGTTTGGAAGTGGCAAAATGTGGAAATGAAGTCAGTACCCCAGGGATACTGTGTTTAATACCCACTTGTCCTGGGTAATTAACTGCCAATTTTGAGCAAGAAGTGCTAATTTTCCCCCCAAGGGGGCTGCCAAAAGATAAGTGCTTGGAGATGGTAGAGGAAAGTCATTGAGACTGCTTACTGTAGGGTTGTGCTTTGTTACCTCCAGATTTGGAGGTGGAGGCACCCCATTGCTTTGACCTCTAAGATCCCTGTGATTGATATCTGGAGCCTTTAGAGCACCTGGGTTTGCCCTGAGTGGCTCTGTTGGACACAGGAAAGGACCAATTCTTAGTAGGCCAGTGCCTACTGAACCTGGGTGGCTGTACTTGCAAGAAATCTTTTACAGTTTGCATAGATTTAGCTTTGTCTTCCATTTTCTTTAAAACCTCTTCTGTCTTATTACCAAACAGACTATCATGCTGTAAAGGGGCATTCAACAATTTATAACATGATCAGGCAAATTTTACTTCTTGAGCCAGGCATGCCTTCTTATTACCGATCCAATTATGGCGGCCCTGCAAGAGGCCTCCAAGGAATCAAAACCACATTGCAAAGTATGCTTTTCAACCTGTTCTGCTGAATGCAATAAATCCTGTAACTCTTTATTTTCCACACAATCAGAAATCAACATAATTATCTGTTTCAGTAAGCCCATAACATGCTGTTAATATTTAAGCATATGAAACTGGCAGATTAAAGCCCTGATTGCCAAGGTTGCAGATGTATAAACCTTCTTACCCCATCTATCCAGCACACTGGAATCCCTATCAGAAGGGGTAGAATTGTTGGCTGTAGAAGCCTTAAAACACCATTGGGACCCTGAGAAATAGTCTCAGGGTCAGCAGCAGGATTTTTGAAAAGAAATTTGTGGGAGTCTGGAACCCTGTAATATCTGTCTGGCTTACTAGGAGCTGGAGGCATGGAATCAGCAGCCATGCTTGATTCCAAGAACACATCAACAATGTCTAATACAGGAGGTACTGCCAAAGGCCTATGCTGAGGCAGAAGAAGAAAATCTATAAGCCTCTTTTTTGATTCAGAGAAGTCCTGACTCTCCCAGTGAAAATGTTCCCTTAAAGTATGCAAAGTCTCTCCAAAAGAGTAATCCTCCGGAGGAGATGCAGATGGGATGGATTCCTCTGCATCAGAATCCTCATAGGGTGGAATAGAAAATGCCTGATCAGAAGAGGAATCAGAAAAAATAGAAGCCTGATCTGAAGATTCATAATCAGAGCCTTGCCTAGCCCTCTTAGCAAGGGGGGGGGTTGGGAACCCCTGATCAAGACAATTAAATCCTCAGCCATTTTGATCATTTGTTTTTTAGGCATAGGGGCCTGAGCATGTGGCTCATGAGTTGGTTTTTTAGACATAGAAGTTGGTTTTGACCTTGTTTTTGTTGATGGCGTCGGTTTAATGTAAAAATGTTGAGGCCTGAAAACACCCTCAGAAGCCGGTGCTTGCTCTGCGGCTCCGGACCCATCCAAGGAACAGACATCCGCGGGTTCAATACTTTGCGAATCTCACGGCATACCGGACTCCAAATGGGTCTCGGTAGAGGCCTGCAACTCAAAAGTAGTGGGTATCAGGGGCTGCGAAAGCGCCTCACTGAGTACCGACGAACCAGTGACTGGCTTAGGAGAAGCTTCATCATCGGTTTTGGACCTTGACGGTCTGTCTCTGTCTTCTTCCTTCCGTTTTTTGTGAACTCCGGTAATCGGATTGCTAACAGACAACATTTCAGGGTAGTTAAATCCTGAACCAAAATATTGAGAAGCAAAAATATACAGACGCTTAATAGTGCGCTGGTTAAATTTAGCACAAAACCGACAGCAAGGCACGTTGTGATCAGGGCCTAGGCAAGGAATACAGTACAAATGAAAGTCCTTATGAGGTATTTGCTTCCCACAAGTAATGCAATTATTAACTTTTACTGACATCGGTAAGGACCAAGAAAAGGTTTCCCCAATGGGGTACTTAGCTTTAGTTTGAAGACTTCGGTTATGAAACTCGAAAACGAAAGTTTCAGCAGTCGGCCGACTGGCACTTGCGAACTGCTTCTGCTTCGGGCACTGCGCGGCAAGAAAGACCGATTAAAATGGCATTGGCTGCATGTTTTATACCCCTGACGACCTGACGTCATGGAAGAGGAGACAGCAACTGACGCAGGGCCCAAGACTTTGTTATGCAGGCCAGCTGAGGGCAACCTGCCAGCAGATTATCCTAAATGTAATGACTGCAACAGTGAAACACGAAGAACATCCCTAGTGTGATGACTGTAACAGTGAAACACAAAAATCTGCCCAGGTTTACTCCAAAAAATGAAATAAAGGAAATTTCACTAGTACAGTCATTAACAGAACAATGTAGGAATAATAATAATAATCTCCTTCTCACATATCTTCCAATGAGGAGAAAATATTTTATACACCTTAAACTGGTTTTCATTTTAAACTTTGACTCAGACCATGATACTTACCCCAAGCCATCAGGAAGTCTCTAGAAGACACTACTGTGGACTAATGTAGGTCCCGCTAGTGAGTAAACTGCACAGTATTTAAAGGACGAAAGCGTGTGTATGTGTGTGTGTGTATATATATATATATATATATATATATATATATATATATATATATATATATATAAAAGCATCTTATGTAATTTATTTGTTTTGGTTTTAATTGTTTTACTAAATAAAACAGTTGCCACTCATGGCCTTCTGCTTTGAATTTGTTTTTGTTTTGGAAGGCAAATATCTTGCAGTTGTATTCCCTTAATTTAGCCCACTTTAAAATCCACTAAGCTTTTGTAAACAGAAGAAAAAAAAGTCAGCTCCCCTTGCCTTTATTTAATTTAAAGTACATTGTATATAAGGCAACCTTGTGACCTCTTGACTATTTTTAGTACTTTCCAGGAGCTTGCTGATTTCATAGATGTTTTGCAGAAAGTCTTGGCTACCACTCTCGCAATGTGGGCGTCCCTCTCCAATTGCCTTTGCTCTGCTCTCCTACCCTACCCCCAATTCCCACCCCATCCTACTCTACTTTTATACCATCCTAGCTCCATCCACCCTTAAACTCAACCACTACTACCTTACACTCCTATACCACTCCCACCATCTAATACTGCAAATATCAACTACAAACCCTTTGTTTTTCTCCACTGTTATATTACACCACCTTCACTTAGAATGTTACTAAACTACTTACGACTACTCTCTAACAAAAATTACCTATTTACAGATCAGATTATCTCTAAAAAAATACATCACCCATTAAGACACACCTCATTCAAGACCGTAAAACATCACATTTCCATAGCACTGCACATGGACTTTATCCCATCGATACTCATTCTCTGCTCCTATAAATATCTCCAAAATATGATCTCTAGAAATATAACTTCAAACATTCTACTAATCCACCCTAACTCCTACCAGCACTCAAGCATAAACCCAAACATCCAAACTTCTATATCAACAATATCAGTCTTCTGCCACTCAGTGGTGGTATTCACCTCAACCCATGCCCAATTCAGTTAATCCAAAATTGGCCAAAAATTAAAACCACATCCTGTTACAAAAATCTAGTTTATTGTTACTTAACACCAATATTAGAAGCTTCTCTAATAAAATTCAGAATATCCGTACTTGCAAAGCTATACTCTCCTGACAAACTTCTATCTACTGAAACATAGCTGAAACCTAACATTACAGATGATAAAAAACTCCCCTCGGATACAATATCATCAGGCTTGATCAGCAACAAAAAAAAAAACCTTCAGGAAGGGAGAAAGAATTGTTGTGTAAGAACTTACCATAACCTTCAATGTCCTTCTCTTCTATATGCTGCTGTACTCATGACATCAGGGAGTTTGCCTCTGGTGAACTCTTGTACGTCCAGCCATTATACAAAAGTTAAATGCTACTGCTACAGTGTGCTTGACATACTGCACCTCTCTCGGACATCAGTCGTAAATGGACATCGGATACAAAGCAGATGCCAGCACGCATCTCTTCAGAACTGAATGCCACCAGTTAAAGCAACAACAGAGTGGTTACTCCAGGAATGAGGCAAGTTTGAGGGGGAAGGCTGGGTGGAAACTATACAGCAGCATATAGAAGAGAAGGACATCTAACGTTATGGTAAGTTCTTACATAATACTATGTCCGTCTATTCATATGCTACTGTACTCATGACAGGGAGAGTGCAAGCACTCCTGTCCTAATGAAGGGGTGGCGGACCAGAAGCACCTTCCATGGCTCTAGAGACCATATCCAGTTTGTAGTATCTGGTGAATGTCTGAACTGAGGACCAAGTAGCTGCCTCTAAGATAGCAGCGGTGTCCAACCTTTTAAGGAAAGCCCCTGAGGAGGATATGGCCCTGGTAGAGCATGTCCTAACTGGGACTGGGAGTGACTTACCATGGTTAGTGTAGCTAAAGGAAATGGTTTTTGATATCCAAGAGGATATAGTTTGTTTGGAAACAGGTTGACACAGGGCTCTAGCGTGGTAGGAGATGAAAAGCCTGTCGGATTTTCTGAATGATTTGGTTTTGGCCAAATAAAACCTTAAATGTCTTTGTACATCTATGGAGTGAAGTATCCTCTCTGCTCTGTTCTGCAGAGAGAGGAAAAAGGTTGGCAGACTGAAAGTCTGATTTAAGGACAAGTAGTTTACCACTTTGGGCACGAACATGGGATTAATACATAAGCATACACTGTCCTTGTGGAAGACAGTGAAGGGGGTGTGCCATAACAGCCTAGATTTCGGAGACCTTTCAGACAGAGGTTATGGCTAACGAGTATGGTCTTCCACCTGCAGTGCTGGAGGAAGCAGTATTTGGCTGGTTCAAATGGTGGGAGAGTCAATTTCTCTAGGACAAAGTTAAGGTCCCGAGGAGGTGGAATTGGCTTCCTTGCTGGCCTGAAGTTTACAGGCCCTCTCAGGAAAAATGTTTGACCTCTAATGTAGATGCTAAAGGAGGTACCAGGGGCAGGCAAGCTGAGATGGCAGATAGGAGGATTTTAGAGTATGATAGTCCAGACTTCATGAGATCCCACAGGTAAGGCAAGACCACTAGGAGCTCTGCTGTCAGAGGTCGTAGGTTGTTTTTCTGACACCATAAAAAAATCTCTTCTACTTTGACAGGTAGGATTTTCTGGCAGTTGGTTTTCTGCCCTCCTGCAGAAAGTACAATTGTGTACACTTACCATAAATGTAGATGTTAGAGTGTATTCACTGTTGCAGTCATTACATTTGGGTAATCTGCTGGCAGGTTGCCCTCAGACAGCCTGAATATAAAAGTCTTGGGTCCTGCATTGGTTGCTGTCTCCTCTTCCATGACTTCAGGTCATCAGGGGTATAAAACATGCAGTCGACGGCATTTTATTCAGTTTTTCTTGTCCCAGATGTCAGGTGCCCCCCAAATGGGGAGCAAAAATATGTATACATAAATAAACAACGATATATATGTAAATGAACTTTTAGCAACATAAACTTTACCTTCATCTAAAAGCAAATACACAACAAAGGCTTTAGAATATAGTGAAGGAAAGACAAGTTCTAGAAAAAAAGGGGGATGGCGGGTGGGTAACCTGGATTGCAACAGTGAATACACTCGAACATCTACATTTATGGTAAGTGTGCACAACTGTACTATGTTCTTCGTGTTCTACTGTTGCAGTCATTACATTTGGGTAGAAGCCCAAAGCTATGGATGGGAGGATGGAACTACATAGCATTAGAGGCAGCTATAAGGCCCTGCAGAACTGCAGTGGCAAAGCCTGCCCTGGACTTAGAGAAGAGAGGCAAATGATAATGCTTTGTAAAAGTATGAACAGAGCTCCAAGTAGCAGCTTCTAGAATGTCTTTGGTTGGAACTCCTCTTAGAAAGGCTGCTGAGGTACAGGCAGCCCTGGTGGAATGTGACCTGATTCCCTTGGGCACTGGTTTACCATGAAGAAAGTAGCAGAAATGATTGCAGTGGCTTATCCACTTCTTTCCCTCTGATCCTGCAGCAAATTCCACCAGTAGTTGCTTGGACTTTCTTATTGATTTGGTCCTGTTTAAGTAGAATCTTAGTTGTCTGTGTACGTCCAATGAATGCAGAATTTGCTCCCCCTTGTTCTGCGGATTTGGGTAAAATGTTGGCAGGTGAATAGTTTGGTTAAGAGCCACACTGGATACCACCTTAGGCATAAAGGAAGGATTGGTCCTGAGGGACACCCTGTCCGGGAAAAATGTAATAAAAGGCTCCACAGCCATGAGGGCCTGTAGTTCTGAAACCCTTCTTGCTGAAGTGATTGCCAAAAGGAAAGCTGTTTTCCAAGATAAAAACTTTATATCCGCAGCAACTGCTCGTTCAAAAGGAGGCAGGGTGAGTTTTTCCAGCACAAAATTGAGGTCCCATGCAGGAGTTGGTGATCTTCTGGGAGGCCTTAAATATTTGGCCCCTCTAAGATACTGTTTTAGCAGAGGATGATAAAAGATGGGAATCTCCGTGTTGTAATGAGCCGAGATGGCAGAGGCATGGATTTTTATTGAAGAAAAAGGCCCTTGTCAAGCATCTCAGTCAAGTATTGTAAATTCTGAGGAATATTTGGTTTTGCTATGTCCGTTCTTTGTGCTTGGTTCCAAGCACAGAATCTCTTCCATTTATTAGCATAAGATTTTCTAGTACCAAGTCTGCTGGCTTCCAAAATGATATCCATCACAGCTTTACTGAGAGGTGTTGTTTGAATAATTACATGATCAGCCATGCTGCCAGGTTCAGAGTTTGGAGCGGAGTGTGCAGAATTTGATTGCTGTTCTGAGACAGTAGATGAAGTATTTGAGACAAGTACCCAGGAGGGAGTTGAAAAACATTCCTTAGAATTGGGTATCAGTGCTGGCGATGCCAGTCCGGGGCAATTAGGATAATTTTTTTTCCCGTATGACCTTTAGTAAGACCTTGGGGAGAAGAGGCAAATAAGGAAAGGCGTAGACTGATAGGTTTTTCCAACTGAAGGATAGGGCATCCACTTTCCATGCTTGTCTGTGATAAGTCCTTGTGCAGAATTTGTCCAGATGATAATTTTGGGGAGAGGCAAATAGATCTATGTCTGGGCTCCCACATTTCTGTGTTATCATGCTGAAGACTTGTGGATCCAGTTTCCACTTGTGAGGGTCCATAAGATTTCTGCTTAGGCCATCTGCCAGAGTATTTTGTTTTCCTGGCAGGAATTGAGCTTGAAGATGTAATTGGTAAGTCAAGGCTGTGTCCCACAATGCCATGGCTAGTCTGCAAAGGGGGTAGGAATGTGTACCCCCCTGCTTGTTAATGTACCACATAACTGTGGTGTTGTCTGTCTTTATCAGTAGTTGTCCTGTATGAAGTAAGTCCTTGAAGGCTGTCAGGGCATTCTGAACAGCTAGCATCTCTTTCCGGTTGATATGTAGATGCATTTGTTTTGGGCTCCATATGACCTGAATGCATCTCCCTGCCAGGTGGGGCACCCAAGCATAGTCTGATGCGTCTGTAGTTAGGGTTTGGGTGGCAGGGGGTAGAGTGAAAGACCGTCCCTTGTTCTGATGACATGTCTCTGCCCACCAAATAAACTCCTGTTGTAGGCAGGGAATGAGAAGAATCACTGTTTCCCGACTGTGACAATGTTGACTACATAAACTTTTTAGATACCATTGAAGTTTCCTCATATGCAGTCTTGCATATGGAATTAGTAGAATGCAGGATGCCATGAACCCGAAAGCCTGCAGACTTTGTCTTGCAGATAACTGGGTTTTTGTTGCCATCTGTTTGAAGTATATAGTCAGTTGCCTTTGTCTGGCGTAAGGTAAGCCATTTGGGCAGTTGTATTCAAGCTTGCACCCAGGAATGTAATATTTTTAGAGGGTACCAGTTGTAATTTCTTTTTGTTTATTGTGTACCCTAGTCATGTTAGAAGCCTTTTTACAAACGCCAGATGTTGAAGAATGTCCTTGTTTTCTGCTTGAATGAGACAGTCGTCCAAGTAAGGATAGACCTGTATGCTGCTTTGTCTGCAAAATGCAATTACTGGTGCCAGGCACTTTGTAAAGACCCTGGGCGCAGTAGATAAGCCAAAAGGCAGTGCAGAGAATTGGTAATGCATAAAACCTGCCTTGAAGCGGAGGTATCTTCTGCACGATTCCCTTATTGGGTTATGCAGGTATGCCTCTTAAGTCTAGAGTCACTAACCAAGCGTTCTTGCCCAGCATGGGCAGTAGCTCTTGTAAAGTCAGAATTTTGAATTTTGGGATGTCCAAGAACGTGTTCAAAATCGATACATCCAGTATTGGATGCCAGGCATAGTCTTTTATGGGTACCAGGAACAGTCTTGAATAAAACCCCTGTCCCTTTTCCTGTTCTGGTTGAATAGCCCCCATATCCATGAGGGACGTAACTTGTTTCTGAGCCTCTGCCCATTGATTTTATGGCAGATCTGGCCAACCGTTTGGCATTGGCAAAGTATGGAAATGGAATCTGTACCCCTGGGATACTATGTTTAATATCCACTTGTCCTGAGTAATTAACTGCCAATTTTGAGCATGAAGTGCTAATTCCCCCCCAAGGGGGCTGACAAAAGATAAGTGCTTGGTGATGGTAGACGGAAGTCATTGAGACTGCTTACTGTAGGGTTGCGCTTTGTTTCCACCAAATTTGGAGGTAGAGGCACCCCATTGCTTTGACCTGTAAGAACCCTGTGATTGGTACCTAGAGCCTTTTGAGTGCCTGGATTTGCCTTGTGAGGCTCTGTTGGACACAGGAAAGGAACAATTTTTAGTAGGCCAGTGCCTACTGAATCTGGGTGGCTGCACTTGTAAGAAATCTTTTACAGTTTGCATAGATTTAGCTTTGTTTTCCATTTTCTGTAAAACCTTGTCTGCCTTATTACCAAACAAAGTATCATGCTGTAAAGGTGCATCCAACAATTTAGTCTTAACACAATCAGGCAGATTTTGCTCCTTGAGACAGGCATGCCTTCTAATCACAGATCCAGTAACTGCAGTCCTGCAAGAGGCCTCCAAGGAATCAAAACCACATTGCAAAGTATGCTTTCCAATCTGTTCTGCTGCATGCAATAATTCCTGTAATTCTTTACTTTCCACACAATCAGAAATCAACATCATTTTCTGTTTCAATAAGCCCATAACATGCTGCTGATATTTAAGCATATGAAACTGGCAGTTTAAGCCCCTAATTGCCAAGGTTGCAGACGTATAAACCTTCTTTCCCCATCTATTCAATGCCCTGGAATCTCTATCAGAGGGGGTAGGATTTTTGGCTGTAGAGGCCTTTACAACTTTGGGACCCTGTGAAATAGTTTCAGGATCAGCAGCAGGATTTGTGAATAAAAATTTGTGGGAGTCAGGAACCCTGTAATATCTGTATGGCTGACTAGGAGCCGGAGGTAGGGAATCAGGAGCCATGCTTGATTCCGAAAACACATCAACAATGTCTAATACAGGAGGTATAGCCAAAGGCCTATGCTGAGGAAGAAGAAGGAAATCTCTAAGCCTCTTTTTTGATTCAGAGAAATCCTGACTCTCCCAATGGAAATGTTCCCTTAAAGTATGCAAGGTTTTTCCAAAAGAATAATCCTCAGGAGGAGATGCAGATGGAATGGATTCTTCTGCATCTGAATCCTCATAGGGTGGTACAGAAAATTCCTGATCAGAAGAGGAATCAGAAAAAATAGAAACCTGATCTGAAGATTCATAATCAGTGACTTGCCTAAGCCTCTTAGCAGGGGTGTTGGGAACCCCTGATCAAGGTAATTAAGTCCTAAGCCATTTTGATTATCTGTTTTTTAGGCATAGGGGCCTGAGCATGTGGCTCATGCATCAGTTTTTTAGACTTAGAATTTTTTGGTTTTGAAGCTGGCATCGGTTTTATATAGAAATGTTGAGGCCTGAAAACACCCTCAGAAGCCGGTGCCTGCTCAGCGGCTCCGGACCCATCCAAGGGAGAGACATCCGCGGGTACAATATTCTTGAGAATCTTGTGGCATACCGGACTCCGTATGGGTCTCGGTACAGGCCTGTGACCCAAAAGTAGCGGGTATCAGGGGCTGCGAAAGCACCTCACTGAGTACTGGCGAACTGGCGACTAGCTTAGGAGAAGCTTCGTCGTTGGTTTTGGACCTCAATGGTCTGTCTGTCTTTTTCTTTGGGTTTTTTTGTGAACTCCAGTAGTCTTTGGATCCAAAATATTTTAAAGCAAAAATATACAGACACTTAATAGTGAGTTATTTAAATCTAGCACAAAACCGACAGCAAGGCACGTTATGATCTGGGCCTAGGCAAGGAATACAGTACAAATGAAAATCCTTATGAGGTATTTGCTTCCCACAAGTAATGCAATTATTAACTTTTACTGACATCGGTAAGGAGCAATTAAAAGTTTCCCCAACGGGGTACTTAGCTTTAATTGAAGACTTAGGTTCTTAAACTCGAATGCGAAAATTTCAGGAGTCGGTCGGCCGACCGGCACTTGCGAACTGCTTCTGCTTTGGGCACCAGGCGGCAAGAAAGACTGGGTAAAATGGCGTCGGCTTCATGTTTTATACCCCTGATGACCTGACTTCATGAATTGGAGACAGCAACCAACAGGACTCAAGACTTTGATATTCAGGCTGACTGAGGGCAACCTGCCAGCAGATTACCCAAATGTAATGACTGCTACAGTGAAACATGAAGAACGTCCTGTATCACGTCCTCTGTATATAGGTGTCTGAAGGGAATCAATGCCTTATCACCCACAAAGTGAGATTCAGTGTGGACAGATGAGGGTGCAAAAGTGTTCCCTTGTCCTGTGTGAGTAGGTCCATTTTCTGGGGTAACTTGTGCTGATTGCCCTTGGCTAGGTGAAATAGTAGGGGGAACCAATGCTGTCTTGGCTAGTAGGGAGTCACCAGCAAGATTTGAGGTTGTTCCTTCTGAATTTTCAGAAGGACTCTGAACGAGAGGGAAGGGGGGAATGCATATGCATACATCCCCTTCCAAGAGATTGACAGTGTCCACCTTCCGAACCTCTGCATAAGGTGCCTGTAGCAGAAGGTGGGGAGCTGTGCATCCATTCGTGAGCCATGGTCATGGTCCTGTTTAAGGAGTCTGCATCACATTGTCTGCGGAGGGGATATATACTGCTTGGAGAAGGATTTGTTTCTCCAATGATATTTCCCAAACCTGCAGTGTTAGTCTGCACAAGAGGTAGGACCTTGTCCCCCCATTTATTGATGTACCACAACACAGTTGTGTTGTCTGCGTACCACCTCAGGTTCCTAGGAGAAGCTGACCCTTGAAAATATCCAAAGCTAGTTTCAAGTCTCTCATTTCCTTGATATTGATGTGGTCTTTTTGCTGAGTGGGGCTCCATGCATTCCTCACTCTCCAGTTTCTTAGGGTTGCACTCCAGCCTGTGTCTAAAGCATCTGTAAAGAGGCTTGTTTTGGGGTGTGGACTGGAAGGGCAGGCCCAGGTTTGACTGAATGTGGGAGATCCACCACTTCAACTCCTTGGGCAGGCAAGGAAGTATGGGGATCATAACCTCTAGAGGATGCAGATGTTGCTTCCAAATGTTTCTCAAATACTACTGGAACTTTCTCATGTGTAGCCTTGCCAGGGGTCCATGGGGATAGTCGAGGCCATGAATCCTAAGATTCTGAGGAATTTCCTGGATGAGATGGTTTTGAGAGGAATGATCCCCTGGAAGAAAGATGTGAGGGTCATAATCTTTTCTGGTGGCAGGAAAGCCATCATTTCCATGATCAGAACCCAATATCCTAGAAACACCTGATCCTGAGAGGGTGTCAGGGATGATTTTTTTCTGATTTATGGTAAATCCTAGACCTGTAAGGAGGGAGATGGTGAACTGCAGGTGTTGCAAGGCCATTGAACGTGAGGTAGCTTGGATAAGGACATCGTCTAGATAGAGAAAAGGATGTATTCTTTTCATCCTGGCAAATGCCATGACCGGGGACAGACATTCTGTAATTACTCCAAAACAACACACACAATTGACCAAATAAACACAGGAAGCTAACACAATGTTTTATTCTCCTGGTACCGTGGCCTTTCGCCTTCAATGTATCCCTTGAAGGCGAAAGGCAGAGGTACCAGGAGAATAAAACATTGTGTTGGCTTCCTGTGTTGTTTACGGTTTTGTAAACACTCTTGGGGCTGTAGAGAGACCAAAGGGTAAAGCACAGAACTGATACTGTGTAGAATCTACAGAGAAGCGGAGGTACTTTTTGAAGAGAGGGTGGATAGGGATGTGCAAGTAGGTGTCCTTTATGTCCATGGGCACTAGGAAAGCCTGATGCAGAATGAGTGCCAGAAGGGTTGGGAGAGAGAGCATCTTGAAGGAGGAGACTTGGAGGAAGGTGTTTAGGTGGGATAGGTCTAGGATAGGCCTCCAGGGACCTTTCTTCCTGGGAACCAGGACAATTCTTGGATTAAAACCTTTTCCTCTTGCAGGTGCCGGGACCTCCTAGATGGTTCCTTGAGGAGGAAGTTCCTGCAGGATTGGAGGAAAAAGTGGGATTTGATCTTTGGGTGGGGGAGGGATGCCTTTGGGAGTGGGTCTGGTCTCCCAGGTCATGACGTATTCCTGCTTTATGATAGATAGGACCCAGGAGGCCTGGATAACCTGCTCCCAAGCGGGAAGGGCGAGGGAGAAGTGCATGGACGGAGGGGTGTCTGGTGTAGGGCCTGGTAGTCACAGACTACCAGACTTCCCATCAAAGGACTGTTTAGAGGATGCAGTGGAGGAGACAGACTTAGAAGGGTGCTGTTTCCTGTGGTCTTTTCTAGGCTTAGCTTGTATTCTCTTAGCTGAGGACCTGAAAAGGATGTTTTAGCTGGGTAATTTCTCTGAAAGTGTAGAACTGGGGAGACAAAGATATGTCTCAATTCCTGCAGTTCCTTACTTTTTGTCTGGAGGGTCTTAAAGAGTTCAGCAGCTGCTGAATCAAACAGGCTTTTGTTGTCCGGGGGGCATCTAGGAGCTTGGCTTTGATGTTATCAGGGAGAGTTTGCAGCCTTAACCAGAAGTACATTCTGATTACAGATCCAGAGGCAGTAGCCCTTGCAGATGCTTCTACAGCATTGTAGCTGCACTTGGGAGTGTTAAGTCATTTGTGTGCAGGAGTTCAGGAGAGAAGAAATCTTAGCTTTAGCAAGGGAGCCAAGGAGCTCTCCCAGTTGCTTAACCACATCTTCCAAAAGAGCCAAGGAATACCTGGGGATGTGCATCTGGTAATTGATTGTTCTCACTGCTAGGGTGGCAAAAGTCTAAGCTTTCTTTTCTAGACGTTCCATCATTCTGCTCTCTTTGTCAGATGGCAGTAGAGAGGTGGAGGGAAATAACTTTGAGGGAGGTTTTGTCTGTTGCAAAAATAACTACAGGGTCTGCAGAAGGGGTTCTGAAGAGGAAGGTAGCTTTCTCGGGACAGCAGTCAAGTGACAGAATCTATCTGGATGTTTGGGTGCTGTGGGCTGTGAATCATGGTTTTTGAAGCAGCCAGGAAGGCATCCAGAAAAGCAGGGTACACTGGGGCACAGCAGAAGGGCTAGGAGACTCCAGCTGAAGAAGTTCATAGTATCTCTTTTGGGTCTCTGTCACTTGACTGCTGTCCCATTTGAAAAAAGTTTTGCATTGTGGTGATGGTCTCACCAAAGGTGAGGTCCTCACCATGGGAGTCAGTGCTGTTGGATTCCTCCTCTGGTAAAGCATATCCCAGAGGAGAAGTGATCTGAGAAGAGTAGGTGAGGGACTCATCATCAGATGAACCCTCTTCTCTTCAAGAGATATCTGGGGCAAGTCCCTTAGGGGTAGGGGCCTGTGCAGGTGTAAGGCCCTGACACAAGGCCAGAAAGGCAATGAGCAGGCCTTGAGTGAAGGCCTGCCAATCCGGAAACTGTTTGACAGGTGAAGCAGGCAGAGGCTGAGAAATAGGTTTAGTTTTCTTTTTCCACTTCTTAAGGGTCTCAGGGGGAGAGGATTCAGAAATGTGGTAGAGGGTAGGAGGGCCGGACAACAGCCGGCACGCCACTAACTCAGAGACTATGTCCTCACGTACTACGATTTGGGGAACACCGAGCAGGCCCTGAGATATAACTAGCCTTGGTTCACCCTCAGTATCAGAGTCAGATGCCTGAGATTCCCTCCAGGACATGAACTCAGGCAAAGGACAGATTTCCTCTGGGCCTTTTGCCAAAGGAAGCTCTAAGTACTCCAGCTCAGCCTCCGTGCCCTCACTAGCCTTGAAATAGACGGCTGGAGTGGAGGGTGCAGCAGTCTGGGCCTACTCTTTTTGGCCTTCTTGACTGGGGACTCGTCCGAGTGTTCCAACATCGGGTCCATCCTAGATGCTAGATGTTTGAGTCTCTGACTTTCAAGGTATAGTTTTAAGGCTGAAAGCTGACTTCTGAGGGGACAAATACTACAGGTGGTATGGTTGAGTTCATGGCCTACGCAGAAAAGGCTGAGCTCATGCGAATCCTTACGTGAAATTTGCCCTCCACTCCTACACTTGCCCTTCCTACCTGACATGTAACCCAAAACAGTAGCAAGTAACAAAACAGAAAACCCCTAAGGGGTACTTATCAAGTCAGATGAAGAAAATGCTTCTACTGGCAATGCGACGACGAGCTGGCAGTCAAACAGGTGGCAGAAAGGTTCTGAAGAGGTGCGTGCTGATGCTCATTTTATACCCAACGTCCGTTTATGATCGACATCCGAGAGAGGAGCAGGACGTCACATGCACCCTAGCAGTAGCATTTAACTTTTGTATAATGGCCACACATACGAGAAACATGCTTCCTGAGGTTATGAATATAGCAGCATATGAATAGAAGGACATCTAAACATGACTGTCTAGCCAAATATTCCCACTTTCCAGAAAATGAAAAGTACAGTTTTGTACCTACCATAAATGTACATGTTCGAGTGTATACCCTGCTGCAGTCATCACACTTGGGTTATCCTGCCGTCAGGTAGTCCTGCAGTTGGCCCGAATTCCAAAGTCTTGGTCCGGCGTCGGTTGCTGTCGCTTCCTCCCTGACTTCAGTGCGCCAGGGGTATATCAGAGGCATCCGACGCCATTTTCTTCAGTTTTTCTTGCCCCAGATGTCAGGTGCCCCTAATAAATAGGCAAAAAAAAAAAAAAAAAAAATATATATATATATATATATATATATATACACACACACACACACACACACACACATATAGCTATATAAAAATAAAACAAAACCCTTAGGCACAAGCAAATACACCACAGAGGTAGTATAGGATAGAGTGGTAGAGATAAGTTCAGCTAGTTCAGAGGGGATAGTAACCTGGACTGCAGCAGGGTATACACACTCGAACATCTACATTTATGGTAGGTACAAAACTGTACTATGTTCATCGTGTTACCCTGCTGCAGTCATCAGACTTGGGTAGAATCCCAAAGCTAAGGATGGGTGGTGGAGTCAAAGAGGGTTAGAAGAGGCTAGAAGGCCCTGCAAATCTGCAGTGGCGAAGCCAACTCTAGTCTTAGAGTAAAGTGGTAAGTGGTAATGTTTGGTGAAGGTGTGTACTGAACTCCAAGTTGCAGCTTCCAGAATATCCTTGGTTGGCACCCCCCTGAGGTAGGCTGTAGATGTAGCTGCTGCCCTGGTAGAGTGGGGCCTTATGCTAGCAGGAACTGGTTTTCCATGGTGGGTGCAGCAAAAACGTATGCAATGTCCTATCCATTTGGAAATGGTCTCTTTTGAGATGGCCTTTCCTTGTGATGCTGTAGCATAGGATACAAAAAGCTGGTCAGATTTTCTGAAAACCTTAGTTTTATCCAAGTAGTAACGTAGCTGCCTGTGAACGTCCAAGGAATGTAGGAGTCTTTCTCCTTTGTTCTGTGGATTTGGAAAAAAGGTGGGTAAATGGATGGTTTGATTTAGAGCCACACTGGATACCACCTTAGAAATAAAGGAGGGGTTAGTTCGTAGAGAAATTCTGCCTTGATGAAAAATGAAGAAAGGCTCTGAAACTCTTCTCGCTGAAGTAATTGCTAGCAGCAGGGCAGTCTTCCATGATATAAACTTTGTCAGCTGAGAAAGCTGGCTCAAAAGGAGGTAGCATAAGTTTTTCCAGAACAAAGTTGAGGTCCCAAGTAGGTGTTGGTGCTCTCCTGGGAGGCCTAATGTTTTTGGCCCCTCTGAGAAACTGCCTTAGGAGTGGATGTGAAAATAGGGGAGGATCCGTGTTGTAGTGAGCTGAAATAGCTGAGGCGTGGATTTTAATAGATAAGAAAGCCCTTTGTGTAACATCTCAGTTAAATATTGCAAGGTATTTTGGCCTTTAGCTTGGTTCCTGGCGCAAAACCTTTTCCATTTGTCTGAGTAGGCTTTCCTGGTGCTGGGCCTCCTGGCCTCCAGAATAACATCCATAACAGCTTGTGAGAGAGGAGCTGGCTGGTTACACAGGTGATTTGCTATGCAGCCAAGTTTAAGGTTTTGAGTTGGCTGTGTAGAATCTGATTGTCTTGCTGTGTGAGCAGATGGGTAATTTGTGGTAGGATCCATGGTGGGCCCTGGGCCATATTCCTTAATAGTGGGTACCAGTGCTGGCGTGGCCAGTCTGAGGCAATGAGTATAATTCGGGGTCTCTCCATCCTGACTTTCAGCAGCACATTTGTGAGAAGGGGTAATGGAGGAAAGGCATATACTGTCAGCATTTTCCAACTGAATGAGAGTGCGTCCACCTTCCAAGCTTGATGGTGAAAAGTCCTTGTGCAAAATTTTGTTGGTTGATAGTTTTGGGGATTGGCAAATAGGTCTATGTCTGGGAGCCCCCATTTTTGAGTTATCATTGCAAATACTTGTGGATCCAGTTTCCACTCGTGGGGATCCATGATGTTTCTGCTTAGGTCGTCTGCCAATGTGTTTTTTCCTGGCAGGAATTGAGCTTGTAATTGAACTTGGTAAGCCAGTGCTGTGTTCCACAACGTCATCGCTTACCTGCATAGAGGGTAGGAGTGTGTACCCCCTTGCTTGTTTATGTACCACATTACCGTGGTGTTGTCTGTTCTTATGATAAGCTGTCCTGGATGTAAGAGGTCATTGAAGGCTGTCAGAGCATTTTGTACAGCTAGCATTTATTTTTGATTGATGTGCAGATTTCCTTTGATCTGCAGTCCATATGCCTTGAATGCACCCTCCTGCCATGTGTGCCCCCCAGGCATAGTCCGATGCATCTGTTCTCATAGTTTGCCTGGCTGGGGGTAAGGTGAAAGGCTGACCCTTGTTGAGGTGACATGCCTGTGACCACCATAGGAATTCCTGTTGAAGGCAGGGAATGAGAGGTATCATTGTTTCCAAGCTGTGGCTGTGTTGAGTCCATACGCTTTTTAGGTATCACTGTAATTTCCTCATATGCAGTTTTGCAAATGGTATTAGTAGTATGCAAGATGCCATGAAGCCCAAGGCCTGCAGAATTTTTCTTGCAGGGAGTTGGGTCTTTGCTGCCATTGCTCTGAAGTATTGAGTTAATTGTAGTTGTTTGTCTGGCATCAGATAAGCCATCTGGGCCGTTGCATTCAAGCTGGCACCCAGGAATGTCATATTTTGTGAGGGCACTAGTTTTGATTTCTTTTCTTTTACTGTGTACCCTATGCAACTTAGAAGATGTTTTACAAAAGCCAGGTGTTGTAAGAGAATGTCCTTGCTTTCTGCTTGGATGAGGCAGTCATCCAGGTATGGGTATATTTGAATTTCTCTTTGTCTGCAGTATGCAATTACTGATGCCAGGCATTTTGTGAGGACCCTGGGCGCAGTAGATAAGCCAAAGGACAGTGCAGAGAATTGGTAATGGGTTGAACCTGCAATGAAACGGAGGTATCTTCTGCAATTTTGTCTGATAGGGACATGCAGGTATGCCTCCTTGAGGTCCAGCGTTACTAGTCAATCTTTCTTGCCCAACATGGGAAGAAGCTGCTGTAGTGTTAGCATCTTGAATTTGGGTACTTGCAAGAAGGTGTTTAAAATTGAAAGGTCCAGAATGGGTCTCCAAGCATTGTCCTTTCTGGGGACTAGAAAGAGCCTTGAGTAAAATCCTTGGTCTTGTTCCTGTGTAGGTACCAGTTGAATGGCTCTCATGTCCATGAGAGCTGTAATTTGTTTTTGTGCCTCTGCCCATTGATTTTGTGGCAGGTTTGGCATTCCTTTTAACCTTGGCAAGGTGTGGAAATGGAATCTGTATCCTTGTGAGATAATGTCTAGGACCCATTTGTCCTTTGTGACGATGCGCCAGTTGTCTGCAAAAAGTGCTAATTTTCCTCCCAAGGAGAGTTTTGCTTGGCAGTTTATATATAAGTCATTGTGTTTGCCTTCTAGTAGTTTGTGGCCTGTCTTCTCCTCCCTTCTGTGTTGCAGTGCCCCATTGGCGAGGTTTGTAAGGGATTTGTGCTTGTCCTCTGCCCCTTGGGTGCCTGTATTTACCCCTCTGTGGTCTGTCAGAAGCTGGAAAGGACTAATTTTTTGTTGGCCAATTTCTGCTGAATCGTGGGAGCTGTACTTGTAAGAAATCTTTGACCATCTGCATAGATTTTGCCTTATCCTCCATTTTCTTTAAAACCTCCTCTGCTTTAACCCCAAATAAGACATCCTGCTGTAAGGGTGCATTTAGTAACTTCGCTTTAACATGATCAGGCAGAGATTGTTCCTTTAACCAAGCATGCCTACGTATAACAGACCCAGTAACAGCTGCTCTAGAGGAAGCCTCCAATGCATCAAAACCACATTGTAAAGTATGTTTGCCCACCTGTTCAGCTGCATGCAAAAGATCCTGCATTTCCTTGAATTCAGACTGTTGAGGGTGCGTGCCCATCTTTTATTTGAGACATTAGGAATTGCTGGCATTTGAGCATGTGAAATTGACAATTTAGTGCTCTCATAGCTAGAGTAGCTGAGGTGTAAACCTTCTTCCCCCACCTATCTAGTGCTCTGGAGTCCTTTTTAAAGGGTACAGGATTTTTAGCCATAGAAGCCTTAGCCCCCTTGGGACCCTGGGAGATTGTCTCTGGATCAGCAACAGGGCTTTTGTATAGGAATTTGTGAGAGTCAGGCACTCTATAGTATCTATCTGGTTTGGCTGGAGTAGCACGCAGAGAATCTGGATTTAGACTAGATTCTAAGAAAACATCATCCACAATGTCTAAAACTGGGGGGATAGCAAGGGGTCTGTGCTGGGGGAGTAAAAGAAACTCAAGGAGCCTTTTCTTTGAGTCGTAGTAGTCCTGACCTTCCCAGTGGAAATGTTCCCTCATCGTATGTAAGGTTTCCCCCAAAGGAATAATTTTCAGGGGGAGAAGCTGAGGGAATGGAGTCTTCAGCATCAGAATCTTCATAAAGGGGAAAGGAGTAATCCTGTTCCTCAGAGGAGCTTGAGGAAACAAACACCTGATCAGAGGAGGCATAATCCTCCTCTTGTCTAGGCCTTTTGTCGGGGAGGGGGGGTTGGGAACCCCTGATCAAAGAAATTAAATCTTCAGCCATTTTAAGCATCTGTTTCTTAGGCATAGGGCCTTGACCTGGAGACCGAAGAGTAGTCTTTTTTGGTTTTAGAGGAGTCTTAAGTTTAGCATAAGATTTTATGGTGAGAGTAGTTGGTCTGAAGACACCTTCAGAAACCGAAGGTGTTTCTACAGTACCGACTTCTCCTACTGCAATGTCGGTAGGGCCTAAAGAAAATGGCTGCATCGGCCTAGAACTCTCTGCTGGAGAATCCGAAGCGGTCTGGGGATCCAATTCAGTGGTAGCCAGGGGCTGCATAGGCGCCTCACTAAAAACCGGAGAACCGGCGACCGGCCCAGCCGAGGGCTCGGAGTCTGGCTTGGATCTAGGCTGCCTTTTTTATCTTTGCATTTTTTATGCACGCCGGTAGTAGGTTGCTCTGACGGCATAGTGTAATTAAATTTCCTACCGAAGTAGTGTGCGAAATCAAAGCATCGCTTAATAGTTCGCTTATTCAACCTAGCACAAAACCGACAACCAGTGACGTCGTGGTCTGGGCCTAGGCAAGTTATACAAAAAGAATGAAAGTCCTTATGAGGTATTTGCTTCCCACAAGAAATGCAATTGTTAACTTTTTCTGACTTCGGACTGAGGCAAGAAAAGGTTCCCCAACGGGGTACTTAGCTTTGAAGACTTCGAACTGAAACTCTATTTGAAAATCTCAGGTGTCGGCTGACCGGCACTTACGAACTGCTTCTGCTTCGGGCACCGCGCGGCAAGAAAGACTGAAGAAAATGGCGTTGGATGCCTCTGATATACCCCTGGTGCACTGACATCAAGGAAGAAGCGACAGCAACCGACGCCGGACCAAGACTTTGGAATTCGGGCCGACTGCGGGACCGCCTGACGGCAGGATAACCCAAGTGTGATGACTGCAGCAGGGTAACACGAACATCTACGTCTCCCTTCCCAGAATGAACCAACAAAAATCTTGTGTGTTGCTGCTCTCTACATCTCTTCTGGCAATAACATAACCATAGCTGAGGACATCTTATGCTGGTTCACCAATATACCTCAAGGAACCAAAGTACAGTTGTGTACACTTACTACAAATGTAGATGTTCGAGTGTATTCATTGTTGCAGTCATCACATTGGGGTTATCCCTGCCAGGGTAGCCCTCAGTCAGCCCGAATACTAGAGGCTTAGTATTTCTGCGTCGGTTGCTGATGCTCCAGGACTGACGTCAGGTCGTCACTGGTATAAAATCAGGCAGCTGACACCATTACATCAGTTTTTCTTGCCCTATCAGGAGCCCCCAATAGGGAGCTAGTTTATGGTGGAAGAACACCACCAGTAGAAAGTAAATACCAGAAATTCCTTGTAAGGAGAGAAAGAGAAAACAAGGGGAATGGAGGGAAGGAAACCAGGACTGCAACAGTGAATAACATCTACATTCATGGTAAGTGTACACAACTGTACTATGTTCTTCGTGTTTCACTGTTGCAGTCATCACATTTGGGTTGATTCCCAAAGCTGAAGAAAAGGGTGGAGGCCATCAAGAAGACTAGGGGCTGGCTAAAATGCCCTGCAAGACAGCGGTGGTAAAACGTGCCCTGGATTTGGAGAAGTTAGGCAGGTGGTAATGCTTGGTGAAGGTATGAACAGATGTGTACATGTTGCAGCCTCCAGGGTGTCCCTGGTGGGGACTCCTCTGAGGAAAGCTGCAGAAGTGGAGGTTGCTCTGGTGGAATGTGTCCTAACCCCCCTTGGGGGGAGGTTTTTCATGCTGTTTGTAGCAGAAATGGATGCAGTGTGCTATCCATTTGGAAATTGTTTGCTTGGATATGGCCTTGCCCTTTGCTCCTGCAGCGAAGCTGACCAGCAATTGATCAGTTTTTCTAAAAAATTTAGTCCTGTATCGGGAGAACCTGAGCTGTCTGTGCACATCGAGAGTGCAGAATCCTTTCCCCCTCGTTTTGTGGATTAGAGAAAAAGTTGGTCAAATGAATGGATTGGTTGAGCGACACACTGGACACCACTTTTGGCATGAAGGATGGGTTAGTCCTGAGGGAGACCCCGTCAGCATGGACAACTCCAAATCCAGCTCCAGAATGATGCCAAATCCAGCTCAAGACCGACGCCAAATCCAGCTCGAGACCGATGCCAAATCCAGCTCGAGACCGATGCCAAATCCAGCTCCAGACCGATGCCAAATCCAGCTCAAGACCGACGCCAAATCCAGCTCCAGACCGACGCCAAATCCAGCACCAGCCAGATGACAAGTGGAGTATCCCAGGGTTCAGTCCTGGGACCGCTCTTGTTTGGCATCTACTTCTCTGAAGTACAGGCCAACACTAAGGGACTCTGACTAACAATTTCGCAGATGAAGAAGTAAAAAAGGCAAGTTCCAACACAGCACACATTTAATAACACAAAAAAACAGGGTAAGCTCTTTCACGGATGTCCTCTGCTTCATCAGACCACATAATAAAAATCCTAATAATGAGGCTATTTAAATACTGAACAGCCAATAGGAAATGTAGGCTAACAAGCAGATTTAACCCATTCATACCATGTTGGGAAACAATCATGTATATAAAATATATGTTCATAGGTTCATACTAGGCTATCTGCCCTAGGGCATTTATAAGCCTAGCCAGAGTGTGTGTGGCTTTCACCACCCCTTAGGATGAGAATACTATACCCATTAGTTTGCTGTGCCTCTGTCCAGCAGTGATACAGAGATGATTCCCGGGGTAAACCTACGACCTCCCATCCACTCGTCAAGATTTCTCTTGAACAGAGTCAGTGAGGGGCTCTGCCTCACATGGACTGGGATTCTGTTCCATAGTGTAGGGGAGTCTCTGGGTGATTAATCTGTCCCTCCAGCACGTCCTATTTATATCCGTGTTGAGGTTTAAGTCTCTTGCTCTCGTGGCTCTGGTGGATTTGGATTTTTGAGGTGGAGCATGTCCATTAATTCGGGTTGGACATGGCCTTGTATGTCAGGCACAGATCACCTCTGAGCAGACGGTATGCGACTGAATAGAGCTGGAGTTTCTTCAGTCGGGCATCGTATGACATATGTTTGAGCCTCTTTATCCTTTTGGTGAGGAACTTTTGGGGTCTTTCCAACTGCTGCAGGTGTCGGGTAAGGTACATTCCGAATGGGGCGTTGTACTCAATCATTGGTCTGATAAGTGAAGAGTACAGGGGTACAATGACCTCTCCTGATCTGGATGTGAATCCCTTCATGATCAGGTGGGCAGTAGAAGGTCTTCCTAACCACTTTGGCAATGTGAGTGTCAAAAGAGAGGTCACTGTCAACTTGGGTCCCCAGGTCCCTGATAACTTCTTCCGTGTTTAATGGATTACCACCTATGTGGTAATTAGGGGTTACCTTGTTTTTCCCAAAGGGTATGACTATACATTTTTTGGCATTTAGCTTAAGGCCATGGCTCTGGCACCAGTTATCCATTTCTATGAGACCTTTCTGGAGGATGTCTGTGTCTGATGGAGTGTCAATTATGGTGCCCAGTTTGCAGTCATCTGCAAATTTTGTCAGCCACAATCCCCTATGTTTGCCTGCACTTCAGAAAAATAAATGCCGAACAAGAGGGGCCCAGGACTGAGCCCTGTGGGACACCGTCAGGACCGGCTTAGAGTCTGACATGGCACCAGCAACTCTAACCCTGTGTGTTCTGTCCTTGAGCCAGTTTGCAACCCATCTTGTGACATATGGGTTTACATCTAAGCTGGTGAGCTTTTCTATGATGCCCGAGTGGGGTATTGTGTCGAACGCTTTTGCTAGGTCAAGGTAGGCTGTGTGAACTGCCTTACCCTCATCAATGGCCTTAGTGACTGTTTTGAAAAAGTCGACCAAGTTCAAGAGGCAGGATCTGCCCTTGACAAAGCCAAATTGGGTAGGATCCAGTGTCTGTAGGTCCCCAATGTCTTTATTTATGAGTTCCACTATGATCCTCTCCATATCTTTGCAGACAAGGCTCGTCAAGCTTATGGGGCGGTAATTTCCAGGGTCTGTAGAAGCATCGCCTTTGTGGAGTGGGACCACAGTTGCCGTACGCCATTCTTTGGGTACGTATCCTGTAGTAAGGCTAAGATTAAACAGCAGCCTTATGTGTGGGTTTAGTTCCTCATTGAGTTTGTGTAGCACACAGCCAGGGACACCGTCCGGTCCCATTGATGCTGTGTTTTTTGCTTTAGAGAGAGCAGCTCTCACCTGGGCATCTGAGATGTTTGGGAGGCTAGACTCTGGTGGATAGATATTTCTCCTTTTGGGGGGGGAGGGAGGGGAGAAATTTGCACTGAACCTGTCTGCCAGTATGTTGGCAATGTCTGTGGGTTCAGTGATTTTTTTATCATTTTGGACTAACTCTGAGCATATCTGGGAGTTTCCACCCAGGTTTCTAACATAGCTAAAGAAGGCTTTATGATTGTCTTTTGTGTCATTAGCGATTTTTCTCTCAAAGTTGGCCTTGGATGATTTTATGAGTGATCGTAGTTTTTTGCTAGTATTGATCAGAGATGCCTTCCCTTTTAGGGATTTTGCTCTGTCATGTAGTAGCTTTCTCCTCTTGTTGTAGAGTTTGTTTATGGCTGAGTCCACCAGACCGGCCTGCCTTTGGTGGAAAGGGTCTTGATTTTATTAGGGATTGCTTGATCCATACATTCCTGGAGATGCTCGTAGAAGGCATTTGTAAGGGTTTCAGCAGCATGGGTTGTGGTTTCCACTGGCTCGGGGCCTTGAAGGATACCACTCAGTCTTAAGAAGTGTGAAGTTTGCTTTTGAGAAGTTCTTCACTGTGGTCTTTTTGCTGGGGTGGGGCGGGATGTGGATCTCCAGTGAGATTAATTTATGGTCTGATCTCACCAATGAGGGATATACTTCCGGTGTGGAGCATTTTGTCCCCATGTTTGTGATGATCAGGTCTAGTATATTTTCTCCTCTTGTGGGAATGGTGACTAGTTGTTCCATAGCATTTGAGTTTATGAACTCAAGGAACCTTTGGGCTAGGGTGTTGTATACAAATACCTTGTAAGATATATAAAATGAAAACTCACAATTACATTATTATGAAAATGCATAGCATCTAAAACTTATCACACAGAAAAAAAAATATATATATATATATATATATATATATATATATATATATATATATATATATACACACACATATATATATAAACACATGTAAAAACTCAATGCATCACATATATACAAAGAAAAATAAAAAGTCAACATGTCACACTAACCAATACAGGACTTGTTCATAAATAACTGTATAAAAGGTACACCAACTAATAAAAAAAGATCAATGTTTAAGAGCTCTAGCTTTGAGAAATGGTTTTAATGACACCTTGCTATTCAGGCCTGGGGGCTTATAAGTCTGAAAGCACATAATCCACTTTTGTTCAACAGCTTCAGTTTTATTGCGGAGGTACCCACCTCTGATACTACTGTGTAGAATCTCCAAAACAAAAAATGTTAACTTGTGTGTGGGACCTTAATTTACAACATGCATGGCCAGAGCACTAGTTTCTTTAGCATTTCTGATATCCCTGAGATGCCCCAAAATTCTTTGAGATGCTCCAAAATTCTATCTTTAAATGCTCTGTTGGTCTCACCAATATAAAATGAAAAGCATACAATGCAGAAGCAAAAATAGACAACATTCTTAGTGTGGCAATCTGCATAGAAGGTTGTGTCTATCTCAAAGCCTAACTGTGGATGTACAACCCCCCCCCAGCATGTAAGCATGCACAAGTCATGCATCTCCTGCAGACATATGTCCCCATTCTCTCAGAGTGAACACGATCTTGATGGCCTAAAGGTCTATAGCAAAGCTGGTTCTTGAGGGATCTATTGTTTCTAAAAGCAAAGTGGGTCTGGTGTCCTATCACTCCTTTCAGTTCATGAACTGTTGAAAGAATATCCCAGTTGTTCCTAATCACATCACAAACCATGTGTATACTACTAGCAGAAGTTAATGGCATCCTAATCTCTACCCCATTGTCCGTTGTAGTATCAGTTGGAATATTTACATCACTGACAACATTGGTCTGGGAATTGGATGAGGTGTTTGTAAAATAGAGTCTACATCTCCCCTTCCTCTCTTTCCAAGCTTCACTAATCTGAGTGTCAATAACCACAGGTTTGTAACCCCTTTCAATAAATTCTTCCTTCAGTTTAGCTAAGGCCAATGTTAGTTGTGCATCATCACTATGGAGATGCATCATCCTTAAAGACACTAAGGGGTTTTTCAATGAGTTAAGTAATTAACTTGATGTTATAGCGGGTCCAGGCAGTTGTCTAAGTATGGGTAAATTTGAATATTTCTTTGTCTGCAAAAAGCAATGGTGGGAGCCAGACATTTTGTGAAAACACTGGGAGCAGTGGATAAGCCAAAGGGAAGCACAGAGAACTGAAAGTGCAGTGATCCTGCCCTGAAACGTAGGCATTTCCTGCACGATTCCATGACTGGGATGCATAGGTAGGCCTTTTTTTAGGTCTAGGGTAGCTAGCCAAGCATCCTTGGAAAGCACAGGTAGAAGCTGCTGGAGGGTGAGCATTTTGAATTTTGGTATCACCAGAAAGGTGTTTAGAATGGATAGATCGAGGATGGGGCACCATGTTCCCTCTTTTCTGGGTACCTTGGCCTATCTGTTCTGCAGGAACATGCTCTATTGCCCCCATAGAGAGCAGGGAAAGGACTTGCTTTTTGGCCACTGCCCACTGGCTTGGGGGAAGATCTGGGAACCCTTTTGGGGTTGGCAGAGTATGGAAATAAAATCTGTATCCCTGGGACACTATGTTGAGGACCCAGCAGTCACTGGTAATGGTGGCCCAGTTGCTTGCATGGAAGGAGAGTTTTCCTCCTAGGGACACGAGCATGTGGGCAGAGGGAGGGGGTGGAAGTGTAAAGTCACCATAAGTCACTTACCATAAGGGGGTGTCTTTGCACTCCCTGGTTTTGAAGAGGAGGAATTCCATTGCTTAGATCTCTGCATTCCCTGGGGCTGTTGTTTGGGGGGCCTGCTTCCCCTGGGTTTGGGCTGAGCTGACCTGGAGGGTGCAGGAAAGGACCAGTGCTTGGAGGGGCAAGGTCTACTGAACCTCGGTGGCTGAACCTGAAAGAAGTCTAACTGCATAGAATTATTTTTTTCTTCTATCTTTTTTAAGACCTCTTCTGCCTTGGTGCCAAATAAGTTGTCTTTGTGCAAGGGTGCGTCCAATAATTTGGATTTGACATGGTCTGTCAAGGACTGTTCCTTAAGCCATGCATGCCGTCTAAGGACAGAACCTGTGACTGCTGCCCTGCAAGATGCTTCTAGGGTGTCAAAATTGTAAGGTGTGCTTAGTTACTTGACTTGCAGAATGCATCAACTCTTGTAACTATTTTCTGCACAAGCAGGGAAAGAAGATATTTTTTGTTTGAGGAGTTCCATGGTGTGTTGCTGATATTTCAGCATATGGAGCTGACAATTTAATTCTCTAATAGCAAGAGTAGTAGCGGTGTATACTTTTTTACCCCATCTGTCTAATGCTCTGGAATCCCTATCCGAGGGGGTGGGATTCTTAGTTGAAGTCGCTTTGATTCCTTTAGGTCCTTGAGAGAGGACCTCGAGGTCAGCAGTAGGATTTTTTAAAAGAAATTTCTGAGAGTCATGGACTCTATAGTACTTGTCAGGTTTCCTGGGAGCAGGAGGGAGGGTGTCACGCTGGATTCCACAAAAATATCATCCACAACATCCAGGACAGGAGGGATGGCCAGAGGTTTGCGCTGTGGAAGATCTAAGAATTCCCAGAGTCTCTTTTTTGACTTACCACACATAATAACATTAGTAGCTCTGGCTATCAGACATAGTAAGTGACCACTTGGCAACTTTTATTCTCAGGCATTACAAGAATCTGCATAAAAAACAATCTTTACCCATGTTTGCAATCTAAATTCCTTCCATAATGTCACCTTTAACAACCATCAAAAACTTTGTAATTGGAGTTCAGGGATAGTGAAACAGGAAGTGAAACAGATTAGCAAGGAGGAAGTACGGACAGCTATGAAGAGGATGAAAAATGGAAAGGCTGTTGGTCCAGATGACATACCAGTGGAAGCATGGAGGTGCTTAGGAGAAATAGCAGTGGAGTTTTTAACCAGATTGTTTAATGAAATCTTGGAAAGTCAGAGGATGCCTGAGGAGTGGAGAGTGTTTTGGTACCTATTTTTAAGAATTTTTTAAGAATAAGGGTGATGTGCAGAGCTGTAGTAACTACAGAGGGATAAAACTGATCAGTCACAGCTTGAAGTTATGGGAAAGAGTAGTGCAAGCTAGGTTAAGAAAGGAAGGGGATGATTAGTGATCAGCAGTATGGTTTCATGCTGGGAAAGAGCACTACAGATGTAATGTTTGTTCTGAGAGTGTTGATGGAGAAATACAGAGAAGGTCAGAAGGAGTTGCATTGTGTCTTTGTGCACTTGGAGAAAGCATATGATAGGGTGCCTAGAGAGGAATTGTGGTATTGTATGAGGAAGCCAGGAGTGGCAGAGAAGTATGCAAGACTGGTACAGGATATGTACGAGGGTAGTGTGACAGTGGTGAAGTCTTTAATGGACAAGGCTTGAAGTTCCAATAGCCTCCTGGCCGAAGTGATAGCCAACAAACAGGGAGTTTTCCAAAAAAGAAATTGCAAATCTACTGTCGCCACTGGTTCAAAGGGCGGGGAGACTAAAGCTTGTAAGACAAAGGTAAGGTCCCAAGGAGGTGTTGGATCTTTCACTGGAGGTCACAGCATAAAATTTCCTTTAAGGAAAGTCTTGCAAAGCCTAGACAAGGCTAAGGAAGCCATGTTTTCCCCCTAAATGGAAGTTAGAGATGGCGGCCAGTTAAAGTTTTATAGTAGAAGAACTAGCCCCTTGATGAAAGATACCAGATAGAAATGCCAGAATAGCCGGAACTGGAGCCGTAAAGGGATCTATGTTCCGCTGATGGGCCCAAATCGAGAAGTGTTTCCATTTGCTATGGTACAGCTTTCTGGTAGAAGTCTTATGAGCCACCACCAGAATGGTCTTGACTGGAGAGGATAAAGTGGGAGTCCTAATCACACTGGAACTGGAGCAGCCAAGCTGCAAGTTTCAGACTGTCCATTTCTGGGTGAGGAATCCCAGAGGGGTGTGAAATGAGATCCAGAACCGGATCAAAAATACATGGTGGAACTATTAGGTGAGACCAACGAGAGGGGAACCAGACTTGGCGAGGCCAGAATGGGACAATGAAGATTACTGTGCTCCCCAGCCTGTGAGCTTTCTGAAGAAATTTTGGGATGAGAGGTAACGGAAAATAAGCATAAAGAAGGCCGGGAGGCCAAGCATGAACCAGTGCGTCGCTGGGGACTTCCCCCAGAGGAGAGTGAAGAACTCGCTGCATTGAATGTTGGAAGGAGATGCGAAGAGTGAAGCAAGGCCAGCCCTACTTGAGGAAGATCTGCTCCGCTACTAAAGGATTCAGAGACCACTTGTAAGGCATCAGAATAGCCTTGCTGAGCATGTCCGCTAAAATGGACTGCCCCGGAATGTGTACTGTCACCAGAAAGCAGCCTGTGAAAACTGACCATTCCCACACTCTCATGGCTTCTCGACAATGAGGGAAAGACCTGGTTCCGCCCTGCTTGTTGATATACCAGACTACTGACATTGTCTGACTGGATGGCAATAATTCCTAGAGGAAGATGGGCATGAAGGGCCTGCAACACTAGAAGAACCGCCCTCATTTCCAGGACATTGATATGCAAATTGGTCTCGGATGGGGACCAAGTGCTTTGAGCTGTCCGTCCCGAGCAATGTCCCCCCATCCAAGCTGGGAGGCATCCGTGGTCACTATGGTTATGGGGAATGATGGAAGAAAGGGACGTCCTTGGACAAGATCCGGGGAGAATCCATCAAATGAGTGACTCTCTGTAAGCCCGTGATATGCATATCAGACGAGACAAAGGTAAGAAAAGAACAGAAGGGACCACTGAACCGCTAACATCCACTGCAGTACTCTCATGTGAAGGCAGGCGAAGGGTAGGAGGTTGATAGTGGCTGTCATGGAACCGAGAGAGTCCGTAGAACTGTAGCTGTGGAAGGGGTGGAGGATTGTAGAATGTAAGAGACGTGAAGTTTCAGACTGTTTATCCTCTCTGGGGTGAAACAGACTCATTTGAATAGTATTTAGCCAGTCTCCAATGAATCCTAATCTCTGGACCGGAACCAGGGAAGATTTACTGTGGTTGATTGAGATACCTAGTCTGTTTGCAAGGAGAATGATGAAATCCCTGGCTCAACACAGTAGACATCTGGTAGGGGCAGCAAGGAGCCAATCATCCAGGTAGGGGTAGACCTGGATTCCCTGAAGCATCAGGTGGGGCACTACCACTGCCATGACTTTGGCGAACACCTGGGGGCTGTGGTGAGACCAAAGGGTAGAGCCCTGAACTGATGATGATTTGCCCCCAAGCTGGAAGTGAAGAAACCTGCGAGACTGCCTATTCATCTTGATATGACAGTACGCGTCTTGGAGGTCGATCGAGCACATCCAATCTTCTGGCTGCAGATAGTGCAGAATGGACTGAAGCGTGACCATCCAGAATTTCTCCTTGGCTACTGACAGGTTCAGAACAGATAGATCCAGAATTGGTCTTAGCTCCCCCGTTTTCTTTGGCACTAAAAAGAACCTGGAATAGAAGCCCAATCCAGACTAATCTGAGTGGACGGGTTGGATGACTCATTTTCTTAGCAGCTTTTCTATTTCCAGTGCTGCTTCCTTCCTCTGTGCAGGTGGAAAGTACAGTTGTGTACACTTATCATAAATGTAGATGTTCGAGTGTATTCAGTTACAGTCACCACATTTGGGTTATCTGCTTGCAGTAGCCCTCAGTCGGCCTGATTAACGAAGTCTTGGGTCCTGCGTTTGCTGTCCCTTCTTCCGTGATGTCAGGTCATCAGGGGTATAAAACATGCAGCCGATGCCATTACATCAGTTTTTCTTGCCCGAGATGTCAGGTGCCCCCCTAATGGGAAGCAATTAAATCTATAAATATACAAGATTATACCTCCAACAAAAAAGCAAATACACCAAAAAGCTTTTGAGCATAGTAAAAGAGAGTAGAGGTACAGCCAAAAGAACTAAGGGGGCTGGGGGGAGGGTAACCAGGACTGCAACAGTGAATACACTCCAATATCTACATTTATGGTAAGTGTACACAACTGTACTATGTTCTTCGTGTTTCACTGTTGCAGTCATCACATTTGGGTAGATTCCCAAAGCTAAGGATGGGAGGAGGAATTTAGATAGCATTAGGACCAGCTATAAGACCCTGCAAGACTGCAGTGGCAAAGCCAGCTCTGGATTTAGAGAAATTTGGCAGATGGTAATGCTTGGTAAAAGTATGCACAAAACTCCAAGTAACAGCTTCTAGGATGCCCCTGGTAGGGACGCCTCTGAGAAAGGCTGTAGAGGTAGATGCAGCCCTGGTTGAGTGGGATCTGATCCCCTGTGGGATAGGTTTTCCATGGTGCTAGTAGCAGAAATGAATGCAATGGCCTATCCATTTGGAAATGGTTTGCTTGGAAATAGCCTTCCCCTCTGCCCCTGTAGCAAATGCCACCAGCAGTTGGTCAGATTTCCTTTGAGGTTTAGTCCTGTCCAAGTAGAATCTAAGTTGTCTGTGCACATCTGAGTGCAATATCCATTTCCCTTTGTTCTGTGGATTAGGAAAGAAGGTTGACAAATGAATGGACTGATTAAGGGCCACATTGGATACCACCTTGGGCATGAAGGAGGGATTGGTCCTGAGCGACACCCTGTCCACATGAAAGATGATGAAAGGCTCCACTGCCATGAAGGCCTGTAATTCAGATACCCTTCTTGCTGAAGTGAATGCTAAAAGGAAAGCTGTTTTCCAAGAAAGGAATTTTAAGTCTGCAGAAGCAGTTGGCTCGAAAGGAGGAAGAGTGAATTTCTCCAATACAAAGTTTAAGGTCCCAGGCTGGAGTTGGAGGTCTCCTAGGTGGTCGTAGATTTTTGGCCCCTCTGAGGAACTGCTTGAGCAGTGGATGAGAGAAGAGGGGAGGTTCAGTGTTATAATGAGCTAAAATGGCTGAGGCGTGAATCTTGATGGACGAGAAAGACAGGCCCTTGTGAAGCATCTCAGTTAAGTATTGTAAAATCTGAGGTAAATTGGGCACTGCTGTGCTCATCCCTTGAGATAGGTTCCAGGCACAGAATCTTTTTCATTTTTCAGCATAAGATTTTCTAGTACTAGGCCTCCTTGCCTCTAAAATGATATCCATCACTGGTTTACTGAGGGATGGTAAAGGAGAGATTAGGTAACTAGCCAGGCTGCTAGGTTCAGCGTTTGAAGCTGAGGGTGCAGAATCTGGTTCTCCTGCTGAGACAGCAGGGTAGGAGTCGGAGGCAAGTGCCATGGGGCCAATGGTGACACACTGCGCAAGAGGGGGTACCAGTGTTGGCGTGGCCAGTCTGGTGCAATCAAAATCATCCTTGGTTTGTCTCGTTTGATCTGTAGTAGTACTTTGAAGAGCAGAGGAGGAAAGGCCTAAACTGATAGGTTTTTCCAGCTAAAGGACAGAGCATCCACTTTCCAAGCTTGTTTGTGAGGAGTCCTTGTGCAAAACTTGTCCAACTGATAGTTCTGGGGGGAGGCAAACAGGTCTATATATGGGCTCCCCCATTTGCTTGTCAACATGTTGAGAATCCTTGGTTCCAGTTTCCACTCGTGTGGCTCCATGAGGTTTCCGCTTAGTTCATCTGCCAGTGTATTTAGTTTTCCTGGCAGGAATTGAGCTTGTAGATGCACTTGGTAGCTCAGGGCTGTATTCAACAATGCCATGGCTAGTCTGCAGAGGGGGTAAGAATGTGTACCCCCCTGCTTGTTTATGTACCACATAACAGTGGTGTTGTCTGTCTTTACCATTAATTGTCCTGGAAGAATGTGGTCCTTGAAGGCTGTCACAGCATTCTGTACAGCTAACATTTCTTTTTGATTGATATGCAGGTGCATTTGACTTAGGTTCCATTTGCTCTGAATGCACTTCCCATGCATAGTCTGATGCGTCTGTTAGGGCTTGGGTGGCAGGGGGTAGTGTGAATGGTAGTCCCTTGTTTTGGTGGCAGGCCTCTGTCCACTAAAGAAACTCTAGGCTTAGGCAAGGTATGATAGGAATCATTGCTTCTACATCCTGAGAATGTTGACATCATAGGCTTTTTAGGTACTATTGTAGTTTCTTCATATGCAGTCTTGCATATGGAATTAGAAGAATGTAGGAGGCCATGAACCCCAAGGCTTGTAGTATTTGCCTTGCAGATATAGCAGGGTTTTTGTGGCCACTTGTTTGAAGTAGGTTGTCAAATGAATTTGTTTCTCTGGTGTGAGGAAAGCCATCTGGGAAGTTGTATTCAAGCTTGCTCCCAGGAATATAATTTGTTGACAGGGTACCAGATGTGATTTCTTTTCATTTATGATGTACCCCAGACAAGTTAGCACCCTTTGTACAAAGGCCAGATGATTCAAAAGTATGTCCTGGCTTTCTGCCTGAATTAGACAATCGTCCAGGTATGGGTATATTTGAATATTTCTTTGCCTGCAAAATGCAATGACTGGAATTAGGCACTTTGTGAATACCCTGGGCACAGTAGATAAGCAAAAGGGCAGTGCAGAGAACTGATAGTACGTGTAACCTGCTTTGAAGCGAAGGCATCTTCTGCAAGATTCCCTGACTGCGCAGGTATGTTTCCTTTAAATCTAGTGTTGCCAACCAGGTGTCTTTGCCTAGCATAGGGAGCAACTGGTGAAGAGTCAGGATCTTGAATTTTGGAATCACCAAAAAGGTGTCTAGAGTAGACAGGTCCAGGATAGGATGCCATGAACGGTCTTTTCTGGGTACCAGGAAAAGTCTCGAGTAGAAACCTTGTTCCTTTTCTTCTTCTGGTACCAACTGAATAGCCCCCATGCTTAAGAGAGAAAGTACTTGCTTTTGGGCCTCTGGCCACCCGCTTGGCGTGGTTAACGTGTGGAAGTGAAATCTGTATCCCTGGGACACTATTTAAAACCCATTTGTCCTGGGTAATGAGTTCCCAGTTCTTTGAATGAAGAGCAATCTTTCCCCCAAAAGGGGCAGTCAGTTGAGAAGTGCTTGGAAGTTTTAAAAATAAGTCATTGAGACAGTTTACCATGGGGGGGAGTTTTATTACTCCCTGATTTAGAAGCGGAGGCCCCCCACTGCTTAGTCCTGTGCATACCCTGGGACTGAAGCCTGGGAGCTCTGCTGGATCTGGGTTTGGACTGAGAAGGTCTGGAAGTGGCAGGAAAGGACCAATGTTTGGAAGGCCAATGCCTATTAAACCTTGGAGGTTGTACTTGTAAAAAAATCTTTAACAGTTTGCATAAATTTAGATTTTTTTCTCCATCTTTTTAAGAACAACTTCTGCCTTGTTGCCAAACAGGTGGTCCTGGTTTAAGGGAGCATCCAGTAATTTTGCTTTAACATGATATGGCAAGGATTGCTCCTTAAGCCAAGCATGCCTTTTAAGTACAGACCCAGTTACAGCAGCCCTAAGATGCCTCTAGTGAATCAAAACCACATTGCAAAGTATGTTTTCCAACTTGGTCAGCTGAATGCAGTAAATCCTGTAAATCCTTATTTTCAGCACAATCAGGAATCAACATAATTTTCTGTTTAAGCAATCCAATAATATGCTGCTGATACTTTAACATATGAAACTGGCAGTTTAAGGCCCTAATGGCCAAAGTTGCAGAAGTGTATACCTTCTTACCCCATCTATCCAGCGCCCTGTAGTCTCTATCAGAGGGGGTAGGATTTTTGGCAGTAGTAGCTTTAATGTCCTTGGGTCCCTGTGAAATGGTCTCAGATCCGCAGTAGGAATTTTAAAAAGGAACTTGTGAGAGTCAAGGACCCTGTAATATCTATCAGGTTTTCTGGGAGCAGGAGGTAAAGAGTCAGGGGCCAAGCTAGGTTCTGAAAAGGCATCATCAACAATGTCTAGTACAGCAGGTATGGCTAAAGGCCTGTGCTGGGGCAGTAGTAAGAAATCCCTAAGCCTCTTTTTAGAATCAGAGAAATCCTGACTTTCCCAACGAAAATGCTCCCTGAGAGTATGCAAGGTTTCACCAAAAGAGAAATCCTCTGAGGGAGAAGCATAGGGAATAGAGTCCTCAGCATCAGAATCCTCACAAGTAGATAAGAGTAAATCCTGGTCATCAGAGGAAACAGAAAATTCAGAATCCTGGTCAGACGTATCATAAGAAACTCAGTCCTAGGTCTCTTAGAGGGGGGAGGCTGGCTTCCCCTGATTACAGTAATAAGGTCTTCAGCCATTCTTATCATTTTTTTTTAAGGCATAGAGACCGGCACTTGCGAACTGCTTCTGCTTTGGGCACCGCACGCCAGAAAGACGGATGTAATGGCGTCGGCTGCATGTTTTATACCCCTGATCACCTGACGTCATGGAAGAAGGGACAGCAACAGATGCAGGACCCAAGACCTTGTTAATCAGATCGACTGAGGGCTACTGCAAGCAGATAACCCAAATGGGATGACTGCAACAGTGAAACATGAAGAACATTATCAGGGAGGAATTTTGGTTGGGGAGGTGGTGCCACGAATGGGATGGAATAACCTCTGGATATGATTTGTAACACTCAATGGTCTGTTGTAATGGACTCCCATTCTGTTAGGTGTAATAAAAGACAGCCCCCGAATGCCTCCAGAAATGAACAGATGGGCAATGCCTCAGGGTTGCTGCATGGGTTAGTCTGAGAAAGGTTCCCGAGATCTGGATTCAGACCTCCCTCTGCCTCTGGGCCGGCATCTGTTGTAACCCCCTCTGCCTTTGGGGGAAGAAGAGTCCTGAGTGTCCCAGGAGAACTGAGATTTCCAGAACAACATATTCTTTGCCCCTCGTTGATTCCTTGAGAAGGATCTCTGAGGGGCAGAGAAGCGGATCCCAATGACAGACAGGGTTTTCCCATCCTTCTCGCTCTGGAACAGAGTCTCACGTATGGACTTCATTAAAACAGGGAAGAGCCATCATAGGGAGCATTCACAAAGGACGCCTTGAAGGGTTCCGAAAATTGACATAGCCAGAGCCAGGCATGTTGCCTCATGGCAATGTTGGACCTGGTTGCCCTAGCGGCTCCTTCTGTGGCATGGGAGAGGGGATGCATGGACGTATTCGCAACTGCTTTCAGAGTGGTCATGCACGCAGAGAATATTTTCTTGCTCTCTGCGACGTGGGCTCTGGGGGTCACTCAGTGACTTCCTTGACTAAGTCTCACTGCAGTCGGATGACGTGTCATGTAGTTCAACACCTTTATGGTAAAGGTGGCTGAAGCATGGACTCCTTTCCCCAATCTATCGTTCACGACTCCCGGTCAGGGGGATGGACCGCAGAGCTCTCCTGTGCAAGCTCCTTCTAGGTGGCAGCTGCCACCACCATAGCGTCTGCTGGGGACCTCTTACTCGAGCTGGTTCTGTCCAAAGGAGGGCTAAGAATTTTATCTGGTCTTTTTGGGATTGGCTCCATGGTATCCGGCTCCCTCCATGCTCTGGAGGTGATAAGATCCACGAGTGGATCTGTCAGGGGACACCCAGGAGGTAGATAGGCCCATGCTGAATGCCTCCAGGAACACTGACTCGTCCTGGTGTAGTTTTTGGCAGACCACCCCCTCTTTGGCAAAGGAGTTGCATGTCTCCGAAGGATACATCTTCAGTGGGTGACCTGGGATAACCTTCCTCTTCCTACAAATCAGTGTCATCAGTGAGAGACTCTAGAGAGGAGTCGAAGTGCCTCCTTTTACACGTTCGCTTGAGAGAAGCCTCCTCAGTGGCACTCTCTGAGGGGGACTCGCAAACTTGTTGCTGCTCCCTGGGGCAAATCAAGCACAGATTGTCCCTGACATGACAGGAAGGTCAGCGCCATACCCAAAACCAAGGGAGTCGGGATGGATTCCGAAGAGGAAATGGTCAGGGGTCTCAACCCACTTGAGATGACCCTCTCCACCACATCAAATGCCGAAGAAGAGCGGACATCCTGGGTAACGAGTGATGGAGCTGCTCCCCACGGGTCTGACAGGGGAGCCAGAGCCAAGATACCCAGGGGGAGACTGTACTCTGGCAAACTCAGAGCTGACAGGACCCCCTCGGATCCAACGTCAAGG
The DNA here is from genome assembly GCF_019279795.1 of Protopterus annectens. Classification (NCBI taxonomy): domain Eukaryota; kingdom Metazoa; phylum Chordata; order Ceratodontiformes; family Protopteridae; genus Protopterus; species Protopterus annectens. The sequence goes on from NC_056746.1 coordinate 234,067,774, forward strand.
CTGTGGCTCTGAGAGCTCGGATCCAACCCGCTCAAGGCAATGGCCGATCCCCCCGACCCCGAGAACTCTCGTATCCAAAGATTCCAAAACCAAGGGTCGGATTGGAGAAGAAGCTATAGAGGTGAAAAAGGATTGCAAACTCCCAGCTCCGGATCTGGGTGCATATGAATGTCCACATTATCCTGTTCATCTCTGACTCACTCAAGCTGCGGTTGGAACGGAAGGAAGAAGCCACCGACACTGGCTGTAAGTCCGGGGAGGGGAGGCTCTAGATAGCACCTAGGCTCCATTGGCTCTGGGGAAAACCAGGGTGAGCGGAGCCACGGGGTACTGGGTCTAAGAGGAGTCCTGGACTTAGAGGGAGGCCCCAATGGAACAGAGTGGTCAGGGGACCGCTTTCTAGGCTGATCCTTGAAGAAGAAGAAGCAGAAGCAGGGACGGCCGTCCTTAAGGCAGGCAGGTGCCCTTTCATCACTAATTTAGCCCTCCTGTCCTTTAGGGCTCGAGTTAAAGCTCGTGCAGATACAGCAGGCTGTATCCAAATGGGCCACTCCTAAGTACACAGTGTGTGGCCATCGGCTGGAGAGTGCTTATGGCCACACTCCATGCATTTTCTAAAGACTGGCTTTGGAGTCTCAGCCATGTCTAAGAAAGGCCACACACACACACACACACACACACACACACACACACACACACACACACACACACAGGCTAACTAGAACAGTGGGAGAAGGCCAAGGGAAGGAAACACAGTACACAAAAAAACACTAACTTTCTTTTTCTGTTTTGACCAACGGATATGCGTGAAGTTAGGAGAGGTAAAAAGGGAAAAACAGGGCACCGAACGTGGACTAAGTTGCTCAAAAAGCACTTACCCAAAAGAAAAAATGCCTGGAGCTCAGCGACCACGATGCTTGTCTGTAAAGTGGCAAATGAGATCTGAGGGAAGGAAGAAGATGGAGGGGGCATTGTGGGTATGGGGAGGAGCTTGGAGCTCAGATCTGATGTTGGTGATGCAGCCGTCTTGGATCGATCCAAATACCCACAGGTTGAAGATCAAATGAAGTAAACTACTTCAGATCAAAACTTGTGCTCTTTACCCCTAAAAATGTCTCTGAACTGAAGCACACTTTCATTATGACCTCCCAAAGCACTACTCTCCAACTTGCAAGTCATACCAAACTTCTTGTGGTTACAATAGATTAACACCTCAAACTTGATCACCATCTATACAACGTTATTAAGAAAACACACACATTAGCCATCCTCTACAGATCCCAACTATACCTTACCAAATCCAGTAGAAAACTTGAAACCACATCTTTTACCCTCTCTTCTCAATGCATCTCCCATACTAACTAACCTAAATACTACCCTTAACACAAAACTAACTTCATTGTTACAAGAGGTAATTTTGCAACCAGTGTTCCACCCCCTACATATCACTGTACTGTCCTTAAGGAACTAGGATGGCTTAAACTGCATCATCACCTTATAAACACTCAACTAGTAACTGCCATGAGCAAATCTACCAACCAGACAACTGCCCAACCCTCTGTAACATACCTATTGGCTACGTCCCTACCAGACATCTCCGATCCAGCATTCAACCAATTCTAATGTCAACTAAATCTTCTAATACGGCTGAGTGGCTCCCTTTACACCAGCTACGTCACTAAACTATGGAACGCTTTATCCCTCCACTTAAAACAAATACCCACTCTCCCTAATTTCAAACTCCATCTTAAAATGCATATAAATCAAACACACTTTGGTTTTTCCATGTACCACATTTATAAATAATTATACAGCGTCAGTAGCTCCCTGGATCTCCCCAACACTGTCTGCATTTTATACCACTTTATATCGCTCCTGTCCCTCTACCTGCCTTCTTTACTTCTTTTTAAATATTTTTTCAATAACACACCTCTATCATCTTTACTTTCTTGGTTTTCCTTCAAAGCATCCTACACAACCTTTTCCCCTAACTCATCCATCCTCTCTATTTTCTATTTTTACCTCTCTCTTTTTTGTCCAATACATTTTATGCAATATCTATTACACAACCACACTATACTGAATTAACTGATGTACATGTTTCAATCTGATTGTACATCGGTTTTCTGTCATGTTCCTGTACAGTATTTTACTCTATGTAAATGTTCATATCTTCAACATGGAGTTTTTTCTCTCTTGGCCTAAACTGAAAAGGGTACGTTTGTCATCCCAGTAAACAGATTATAAATACCAAATGTCACCCAGCAGTATAAACCTTGGCTCTAGATGACTGTCACTCATGAAAGTGACACTCTCACCCCATGTGCAAAAAAATGGGAAAAAGGGTTGTGAATGGATGGATGGTCAGAATACTCACAAATTATTTAGCAATTACATTATGGTCATACCTATCTGAGGTGGGCAGTGGGGTATCCAAATCAGTCTCTCCTAGAATCACACCTGCTGGCCAGTGGTAAGTTTGCTCTATCTGTAAATCTTAAGCTAGCATACAGTTGTTGAACAAGACCAGATGCTTTTTACGGCAAAGGCACAATCAAGAAACAAACAAGTCAAGCAAGACTTTGAGAGAACAAAACATGCAGTATGCAACTGAATTACAACATGCAGTATGCAACTGAATTACATTATCAAACTGCACAGCAGCTTATAAGGATATTGTATTTTTACTCTGTATGTGCTAAGCAAGCACGATCAGTTGTGTAACATTGTAAACAAGTTGGTAGCACAGTCAAAAACAATGGACAGCTGTTAAATGACACTAATGAATACTAGCACAAATGATAATAAATGATGTTTGCAAGTACATCTTTTTAAAGAGATTGGTATTCACATAATTTAGGTCACATTTTCTATGTCAGGGTTGCAATGCAACAACTGATAAAGGTCTGCATTTTTTGAAATTTCACTTGGGGTGTTCCAAGTGCTTTAGAGTCATCAAAATATATGGATCACACTCCTACATAAATAGAATCAAACACTACTTTCTACATTAAAGAATGTTCCATAATTAACAATTCAAGGCAGGGCAATAGTAAAAGTATCAAACTTTAATTTGCAGGACTAATACCTAAGAATTTAACAATAAGGTAACTAATTTAGGTTAATACTACAAAATCCAAATTCAGCAGTGCAAATGTAACAAACCAAATTCTCCTTCCATTTTTTAACCTTTTTAAACAGGCAGCGAGTTTCACAGAAGCACAAGACATATGGTGCTTAAATGATTTTCAGTCTCTTGCAGTGGTAGTTATAATTAACTCAGTCGGGCCATTAACTTTTGTAATAATCCAACAGATGAACATGACACAAATGAATGCCATCAGAACACTTCAAAGTACATACCACAGATTAGCAGAATCATTCTGCTAGTAACACGTTCTGAAGACAAACTGTTATTTATGCAAACCTGTGCCTGAGTAAAATCCACACTCATATCCTGGGATATATATATATATATATATATATATATATATATATATATATATATATATATATATATGGCTCAGTAATCTGAAGGCTGGCTATTTTACAAACTGCCTAAATGTTACACCCTCGGGTAAGAAAAAACGCTAAGTACCATGTGAGTATGGCAACTTGTCAAACAGTATGGCAAACAAATACAATTCTTTGGCCCTTAAATAAAATAATTATTCTGTAGACAGAAACTGTGGAAAATAAAAATGTCAAATTAATTTCACACAGTTTAATACTACTGCAGTGTTAGAAAACAATCTAATGTATTGCATGTTTACAATTTTAGGTTTGCTATGCTTCCTGAATTACATTTTAAAGTTGCAATATCCCTTTGCAAACAGCTCTAAGTTACATTCTCCACCAATTAATATTTAATATGGCTAATGTAGTAGTTTAAATAAATGATTAAATAAAATACTTAAATAAATTACTTAAAACAACAGACACTACATAATTTAATTTCTTAAGTGACTGTTTCCTGTAGAAATCTAACTTTACAGGTAAAAGAACTGCTTTTTGGAAGAAGGGGAGTCCTTGCAGGCCTGCCTTAGCTTTGCCAGTTTTACAGTCTTGAATGTAATATTTAAAGCAGCAGTTTATGAAACAAAAGGAAATAATCTGGAGAATTCAGCATTAACAAAAACTTAGCAGCGTCAGTCTAGTAGATTTTTCCAGCCAACTTCCAAGGAAGGAAATATCTTGATTAAAAAGAAAGCTTCCCTTTTCAAATGTACAATGACAAAATTCAGTCTGCTGAAGTAAGCAGTGGACCGTCACCATGCACTCACTTCATAGAAGCATGAGCAGCAATCTGAAAAGTCTTAACAGCAATCTAATGGAAGAGATTAAAAAAAAAATACAACAAAGATAATCAAGTTTCACTGCAAAAAAAAAAAAAAAAAAAAAAACAACAAAATCTAAGCAACAGCGAAAATGGCAATGTGCACAGATTACTCAACCAAAGAAAAGGAAACCTGCAACCGGCTAACAAACTGCTGCTGTAAATATGAAAAACACTCAGCAAGAAAAACATTTTGAGTTGTTTTGTTCTAAAAACCAATGCCGCAATCCCAAAGTGCTACTTTCTTTAGTGTACCAATACAACTAAATAAACAGAAAGCAGCAGTTTTGTTGTCAGAATACTACTGTAGTTGAGTATTCCAGGCAAATGGACCCAACAAATGAAAAAAAGCCAAGTATAAAGTTCATTCAGACTGATTTTATGAAGTCAAAACACTGAAGTTCAAAATCAAGCACTACTGTGTAAGTAAAGGAATGTAAGACAAACTCACACCTACATTACAACTTGTTTTTGGCATCAAAGGACTAGAGAACAAATGCAGAAGGTATGAAGTTGTTTAAATATCTTCTGGATACTTGTTTCGACACAAAGTGACTGCATCAAAATATCTTACCATAAGTTTTGTAACACTTTGCATATAGACGTACAAATGAAAAAATGTTGAATTTGGAAAGAGAAAACAGTTTTGCACACTATTTCTGCTTCTAACAGTAAGATCTCCACAAAGTAGTGATGCTGTGTGTTAACAAAAAAGTGCTTTCCTAGACAATATTAAGAGCTCAGACTTATAATTGCTCTGGTAGTGCAACAGTGGATATAACATTAGATCTGAGTTCAGAAGACATTTGTAGAATACTTACACTGGTATCTGAAATAAGGTATCTTAAAGATTTCCATTACTCTGTATTTTCAGAAGGCTCAAGATGAGCAATATAAGGGGATATTGCAACTTTAACATTAAAACAGTTAATGTACAAAGGCAGCACATCACCTCTGGCACACCTTATAACATCTCATTTTTAAAGCCAGTCTTGTCAGCTCCAGAAAGCAGTATATGTCATTCCAACTAATGTCCTTAGATTGTTCATTCTTTGCCAGAGGTGGAGGGTGTTCAAAAATACTGCCATTTGCCAAGAATAGTGTCCTTGATTGCATCAACATATTGTGTGGGCACCCAGTAGACCCAGTAGTAAGAAGCTTCTGTAGGACCAAGCTGAAATGCCTGCAAAAGTAAAAAGAAAAAGTTAATAAGGTATATTTCAAAATTAATACAACAAATAATGGTTTAGCTGAAATGCCTGCAAAAGTAAAAAGAAAAAGTTAATAAGGTATATTTCAAAATTAATACAACTAATGGTTTATGCTTACAACTTGAAACAGCAATATAAAATGCAATACAAGCAAAGCATATAGAAAGTGTGCTTCTTCTATATGTTCTATTTTACTCAGAGTAGTAGCTTGTACCACATTAGGCTAAGTTATTTTACAGCTGGAATGTTGTGCAAGGTACTTACCATAAAAAGAAGTCATGCATTCACCACAACGTTTCATCTGTGTTATCCATTTTCATTCTTCCTCAGCCTGTGGGTTTGGTTCTGATTCTCAGAACTGACTCAGCCATTACAACAGCTCGTGGGAACCATAAGCTCTCAAGCTCATCCCTTACTCACAATGCACCTATCCCAATTCCCTCAGATTGAGTTTGCTGAGAGAAAGACAAATGCTTTCATGGAGAATATATCTGGAACTGTAAAAATATACCAAAAAAGGTAATAATCCATTTTTTACCAGTTCTTCCAAAAGTCAAGGGTAGGGGGTTGGAGGGTGGGGTGTTGAAGAATGAAAATGGACAACACAGGTGGAACGCTATGGTGAGCACATAACTTCTTTACCTGATAATGTCAATTTTCATTCTATCCTCAACCTGTAGGACATGGTCCCCAGCTACTTTACATCCTGGGTGGACTTAAGGATGTTTCTAAGCACCATTGAGCTGAACGATGCTCTACCCGTGGAGACCAGATCCAATTTGTAATGAGTAATAAAGGTATGGGGAGTAGTCCAAACTGCCACTGCACAGAAATCATCCATGGAAGCTCTAGATTGGAATGCAGATGACATTGCTACAGCACTGGCTGAGTAGGCTCACAAGGGTTTCGGCAAGGAAATGCCCAACTTAGTATAAACGAATGCGGTGGTGGTGCTGCGTTGTCGCCTCATAGCAAGACGTCCGTTCGATTCTCAGCTAGAGCGTCTTCTGTGTGGAGGCATACATGAATGGGGCGTGCCTTCATTGAAGGTTGTGCGTCAGGGCTGGTAACCAGGTACGTGAAAATCCACTACCAATCATTAGCGGACCGGAGTTCAGTTGTGGCGACCCCTAACCGGGAAAAGCCGAAAGACACAAACGAACAAAAGTATACAATGAGATACAATTTGTGAGCCACATGGCTAAAGTTACTTTGTTCACAGTGTGATGTCCCCACGATGGGTCAGTAATCAAGGAAATTGAATCCTCACCAACACTGGAGAGGGACATGCACTTGGAATACAAATGGATACACTCAGTATTTTCCAGATGCAGATCTCTCTGCATCAAGCACAATTTCCTTTAAGAGCACACAGGGCGCGCACACAGCCTGGGGTCTGGGTGTCTCTATCTGCCATTCCCCAGGTCCCCAATAAGACTCCCCACTGGTACAGCTGTAGGGTTAAGCCCTCGGCCAGTGTCTCCAAGCCAAGTCCTCTAGCACCCTCTCTGTAAGACCAGTGCTTTGTGTCCCTGTCACAAGTTGCTGGCACACACACTGAGATTTAATTTTCCGATTCACATATCTGGGAAAGGCTGGCAAGATCTACCTGCTGTGTTCCTTCTGCCCAGAGTATAAGGTAGTTATCACTGGCACCAGACACTCCACAATCAGCTACTCTAAGGCTCTTAAACAAAGGGTGTCCAATTATACTGTGTAAAATTAATAGGAATACAAATGTTAGTAGTTGACTGAGACAGCTAGGCCTTCTGATGTGGCCCCACACAGTGTCACCAAATAAATATAAGCACTCAAATGTTAAAGGACCAGCCACAATAAAAGTTTTAAATATATTTAATAAACAATAAAAGCACATGAAAATACTGAATATATATTTACAGTAAACAACATTGAGTTCAAATCACAGAAAGGTGCCCGAATCCCTGACAGGATAGTATTCTGTTTTGGGGAACCTGACTAGAAAGACTGCTCATGTATTTCACTGTGCCTTGCTCTATCAAGTAAGGTATTAGAGGATAATAATTCTCCAAGATTCAGTCAGAAATATAGTGAACTTAGTTTAGAGATTGTTTTTCTTTATTTGTATGAGTCTGTCCATCAATGTTATTTTCGGATTCAGGCACCTAGGCTGCAAGACATTTCCTTGTGGTACATTTGGTTGGTGACACATGGTTGAAGTGACATTCAGCTGCACAGAAATATGGCTGTTGTGAATTCCCTGTGGAAAAAGAGAAGTATACAATGCCATGCCCTCACCTTTAGTAACCAAGTGTATGGTGGCAGAAGTAATGAGTGTTGTGCTCAGTTTACAGTACATGCTTTGAAACTACAACATGTAGAAATGCGCTACAGCGTGGGGGCAGAAGTAGTAATGAGTATTGTGCTCAATGTACAGTACATGCTTATGTAACTACAACACGCAGACATGTGCTGCCGCATGGATGAAATCCTGCATGCTACTATAGTCACATTTATGCTCCAGTATGCATTTTAGGTAATGTTCTCTAGACACTGTGAAGGAAGTAGTAGTCCACACACACACACACCAATTACAAAGACACTGCCTATTGTGCACTGCATGTTTACTGCCACTGATATGCCCACTGATCAGCCTGCTGCTGATGCCTGCCATACTGCCTGCGGTCTCATGTTGCCTTGGAGGCCATAAACATTTTCCCCCACTGCATTTGATTAGTGAAGTTGTGGGCATGGAACTGTGCTCTTCTCTTTGCACAAAGGAAATTCACATCAGCCATATTTCTCTGCAGCTGAATGTTCCTTCAGCCATATGTCCCCATCCAAGTGTACCACAGGGAAATGTCTGGCTGCCTAGGTGCCTGAACCCCCCTTCTCAGAGATTACTCCCTGTAAAAAATAATATCCAAGATGGCTTGCAGACTGACCTTATTTGGTCACCTGACTCTAGGTTCTCACAGTAACCCCTTTTGAAACTGAGACAGGAATTTAGAACAGACAGCTACAATACACATCTTAAATGTTTATGGCAGTGGCTGGTGCTTCCCCTCCTTTTACTGAGCTGATGAACAAAGGCTTCTTCCAGATCCACCATCTCTGGTCCTATTCCACACTGCGGGATGCTGTTTTAATGGTTTAACGGCTCATTTACATTTCTCTTATTGTTCTTAAAAGTAAGCTAGCTGGTTTAATCGTAGCTGTCCCAGCGCCCTCCATTAAAACATATACATTTAATTGAGTTACAACAACACATGCACATTTCTTTTCATTCCATCAGGGTGCACTGTTGATGCATTTTAACACACGCAAACCTCACAAATACATTTTCAGCACATACATCTGTATAAATCAGTTTGATATACAAATGACATAATTATTTAAATAATTCCAGCTAGCTGTGCTGGCACAAGTCATACATCTACAGCCCTACTTCTCCTGGCATGTTTGGCAGTACCACCTACTGTTACACCTCTACCACCTTTGAAGACTCAAGATAGTTTTTCAAGTGACCCTTGAGAAATGTGGCTTTAGAGGAATAAGAATATCTGGGAATATGTTACCCCATTCACTGTCTTGACAGCCCATCTGTGTTGGCATTACTGATCCCACTACAGTGTTGTACTGTCATGTCATATGCCTGCAATCCTAAGCTCCACTTTAATAACTTGCCGTTTTTCTGGTTGGCTCTATGCAGCTATGTTAAGGGACTGTGGTCTATTAACTACAGTTAATTTCCTTCCATACAGACAAGGCTGAAGTTTCTGTAGTGCCCATGCTATGGCTAGACATTCCTTTTCTTCAGCTATATATCATTCCTTTCTGGGTTGGAGTCTACGGCTGAGATATACCACTGGATGCTCTTCCCCTTCTGAGGAAACCTGGCTAAGAACAGTCCCCACCCCATGGTTTGAAGCATCCACCTGCATTGCAAAGTCTTTGCTATAATCTGGACTGGCTACGACATGGGGTCTTCCCAAAGCTCTTTTAAGAATGGGGTTCACACTACCTTACCTGGTCTGTTTGTCCTCATTACGACTGTGAGGGGAGCAGCTATTGTACTATAATTGGGGACAAACTTTCTACAGTATCCTGCTGTCCCTAAGAATACCCTCACCTGCTTTTTGGTAACAGGGGCAGGCCATGTCTGAATGGCTTCCACTTGGGCAGGTTCTGACCTGATCTTACCACTCCCCACTCTATATCCTAGATAGGAGGCCTCTGCCATACCCACCTGACACTTACTGGGCTTAATGGTCAACCCTGGCCTTTGCAGTCTGCCCAGTACCTCCCTGATATGCTGAAGGTGCTCTTGCCAGGAATAGCTGTAGATAGCAATATCATCCAGGTAAGCACTGCCATAATCTCTTGCTCCTGCTAGGATACAATCTGCCAGCCTCTGGAAAGTCAATGGGGCATTTTTCATCCCAAAGAGCATCTTTGTGAACTCACTCATGCAAGCCTTAAGAAGTCACAAAGGCTGACCTCTCCCTAGCACTGTGAGTCACCAGCATCTTGCCAGTAGCCCTTGGTCAGATGAATAGTGATCAGATACTTAGCCCCACCCAGCTTCTCCAAGGCTTCATCTGTCCTAGGCATGGAGTAGGCATCTGACTCTGTAGTTCTCACAGACCCTGGTGTGGCCATCCTTCGTTGGTACCAGCACCACTGGGGAGGCCCAGGGACTGCTGGACTCCTGGATTACGCCAATTTCCAACATCTCCTGTTTGCAGTGCAGGTGGATGCTTCAAACCATGGGGTGGGGACTGTTCTTAGCCAGGTTTCCTCAGAAGGAGAAGAGCATCCAGTGGTCCATCTGATTCGCTCAGGCACCCTGTAAAGAGTCTTTTTGATAGTTCTTTGGGGCCCTGAATTCACATGGTGATGCACCCTGGTTTCCCAGTGAACATGTCCCCAAACTCCTGCAACACTGCTCGGACTTCTCAAACCTGGGTAAGGAATAGCCACTGGAACATTGCTACCCCTTCCACTGAGGTGTCAGTCTGAACTTCACTGAGGAGATCAGTCACCAGATCCTCCTCAGACTCCTCCTGCCATCTACTGCAAATACTCAGCACAGGGATCTCCCTATCATGGTAAAGCTGCTTCATGTTAACATGGTACAATTTGTGCCCCTGCCTCCTGCCAAGCAGTTCTACTATGTAGTCATCACCACTGACCTTTCTTACCACTTTGAAGGGTCTCTCCCAAGCTGCCTGCAGTTTACTGTGTCTGACAGGAATGAGCAACATCACCTACTGTCCTACAGCATACTCTCTGGCTCGAGCATTCCTGTCATACCAGACCTTATTCTGCTGTTGTGCTCCTGACAGGTTCTCCTGGATCAAGTCCATGAGCTCCCTAACCCTTTCCTGAGGTTTAGGACAAATGCCACAATGGACTCCTTGTGGGATACACAATCACCCTCCCACTCATCACAAATCAAACCTAGAGGTCCCCTCACCCTATGCCCACAAAGCAACTCAAAGGGTGAAAAACCTGTGGATTCTTGGGGTACCTTTCTGTAAGCAAACAGATGGGGCAAATATTTGTCCCACTCTCAAACTGGTCTGCAAATGCCCATAGCATGGCCTTTAGTGTAGAGTTTAACCTCTCCACAAAACCATTAGTCTGGGGAATGGTAGGGGGTTGTCTTTAGGTGCTTTACCCCACAGCACTCCCACAGACAAGCCAGCAGGTCTGACATGAAATTGGCACCTTTGTCAGTCAGTATTTCTTTTGGGAAACCTACCCTTTATAAAATATCTAGCAAAGCATGTGCCACCTTCTCTGCCTCGATGGAGGACAGAGCCACTGCCGCAGGGTATCTAGTAGCATAATCTACTAATAGGTTATACTTCTCTATGGAACTTGGGGTACACAGACACCCCACAATATCCATAGCTACCATCTAAAACGGCTCCTCAATCACAGGCAAAGGCAAAGTAGCTTTGATCTTGTCTCCTGCTTTGCCTACTTTTTTGGCACTGTTCACAGGTCCTGGAGTACCCTGATACATCCCTGGCCAGTTCTGCATAATACGTCTATCGACATGCTTTATGCCCATATGACTTGCAAAGGAAATGTCATTGGGCTATGGCTAGAAGTGCCAAATGGTAGGCTCTGGGCACTACCAACTGCTGCATTATCTCTCCTAGCCCTCCCTCAGGGGTCTAATCTAATACAGTAAACCTTTGATGTCCTTTTATTCCCATGGTGCAGTATTCTTAGTGTGGGATTCTCTGCCTGAAGCGACCTAAACATTGGCTCCTATACAAAAGTTTAACCCTGGTTGCTGCTGGTGCGTGGAAAGTTACACACAGGGCCATAAACCGGAAGCCTTAAATGTGATGTTTACACACACAGACCTCAGGACTTTTCTGCCGCAGTTGAATGTCAGATCGATCACATCGCTCCTCTACTTATCAAGACGTCTAAAGCTAAGTACCCCGTTGGGGAACCTTTCAATTACTATTGCTTGAGCTTGGTTTGCTTGTTCCTTTCTAGCCAATGTCCACTAAGAAGGATAAATGCCAATGCAGATGTCAAATTCTGCATAAAGACACCCATGATAGTTGCGTTTTTTTGTCTAGGCCGGGAACATGACCATAATGCCTGCGACATTTGCCAATCCTTTGTCCCTAAGACGCTTAGAAGCCATCTGGCCACTCAATCTTTACTTGGAAAACCAGAGACTAAAAAATTAGGGTTCACGATGGGTCTGTAGTCGGCCATCCAGATGGAACCACCTCTGAAAAAGGTCAAGGTTTCACGTGCCTGCTTCCTCTACCTCTCCGTTGTCGGATGCCCCACCAGCCACTGATATAGGGGTTGAGGGACGTTTGTTAGAGCAGTCTACTTCGTCAGCTCCGCTTGAGGTACTGGTTTCTGAAGTATCAGCTGGCACATCCACGGAGAGGAGTCAGACATTGGTTTCCACCAAAGTTGCGGGGGAAACAGGACCCATCGGATGCCAGAATCTGAAGCCTCTGCTTTAGCTCAGGCACCTGAATCTTCGCCTTCTCCCAAATCTACTACTTTAAAAAGAAAACAAAAAAGTAAACATTTACCTCCCCCTCCTGAGGGGCTTCTTGACTGGCAATACTTTGCTCAGTCCCTGATGTAGGCCTTCATGGCTCTTAGGCCCTCGGCTTCCTCTCCCTCCACTATCTCAGTGCTAAGCACAAGGCCTGGCTCAGCTATGTCTATACTCCGTCCTTCCTCCCATGAAGAGGAGGAAGAAATTCTCTCATCATCATCTGATGAGTCTATTACCTACTCAGCACAGATAACCTCTTCCTCTAGAATACTATTCCACTGATGACGAATCCATAGAAGGGGACTCTCCTCCTGCTGACATCACTTTTGGGAAGACCATAACTAAAATGAAATATTTCAAATGGGATACTTCCCAAATGACTAAAACTCAAAAAAGATATTCTGACCTATTGCAAATTGAATCTCCTTCACTTTCTGCCATTCTCCCAGTTATACCTGCATACCTGGGTGCATTTACTTCGGCATCTAAAAAATCCTGATTCGCAGCCACCTGCTCCTAAGAGACCTGATAGCCCGGTGACCACAAATTTCTTGTGAAGCCCCCTTGACAGACCCTGCAGTGATTGCTGTAGTCACAGACAAGCAGTCAAGACTGATCCCATCTCCATCCCTTCTGCCCACTGACAAGGACAGCAAAAACATGGACAAGTTAGGGAAGAAGGTTTACACCTCTTCCACCTCAGCTTTCAGAGCTATTAATTACCAAACCCATATGATTAAGTATGCCTTCGACTTGGTATCCTAAGCATTTACGCTGCTATCCTCCCTGCCTGACTCTTCTATCAAGACTGAGATAGCATCAAAACTGTCCCTGGCATCCCAGGTGGCCAGACATTCAATCAGATGCAGTGGGTTTGACTTCAACCCCTGCCTGAGGATTTCAAATCCAAAATTCTTGATGTTCCACTAGACCACAACCTCTTATTTGAGAAGCAGTCTGCTGAAATGTTTAAGAATCTTCAGGACATTAAGCACCTTCTCGTAATCCCCTATACCAAAATACTACAGAAACTATCCAGTTAAGACCACCTATGTCAGAAGAACACCCTCCACTGGTGCCTCCTCTTCTTCCAGGCATAGGAGAGGAATAAGGAGGCAGACCTCTTCTCAACCTACCCCCAATTAGCCCTTTTGTGAAAGAAATGGCACCAACAATGCGCGACTGCCTTGCCCATCTCCCCCTGTCAGCCAGTCTCTTCCACTGCTTGGCCCTCTGGAGAACTATTACTTCAGATCGCTGGGTCCTGGCAACAGTAGAACAGGAATACTTCCTTTCTTGGATAGAAAGGCCCCCCCTCTTACTGGATCCCATTCCCACCCAAAAAACAACTACACCTTATTTGAGACAAAACCACAGTCATGTGGTAAATCAACAAAGAGGTGGAACCAAGTCCTATATCCTATGCAGGCTAGCGATCCAGATTTGGGACCTAGTCTCCCAAAACAACTCATCTCTGCTGGCAGCCTACATACCATCCAGGGAGAACAACCAGGCAGATGCTCAAAGCAGATCATACTGTGCATCATGAGTGGATGTTAAACAGAGAGGTTTTTCTAGATATTGTCCACAAGTGGGGGCACACATCAAATAGATTTGTTTGCCTCCAACCAGAACAGACAACTGAAAAAATTTTGTACCAATGACCACGCCCCACTAACTTGGAGAGTGGATGCCTTCACCAATTCATGGAAGGGATGGTTTTTGTATGCCTTTCCCCCCTTCCCTCTCAATCAAAAGGTCCTTCTGATGATCAGGAGGGACATGCCAAAAATCTTGCTGGCGACTCCCTACTAGCCAAGGCAGCATTGGCTCTCCCATCTACTAGCTATCACCAAGGGCAATCACCACAAGGTACCCCACAAGGTGGACCTACTCACACAGCAGAAGGGAACACTCATCTACCCTCACAAGCTAATGTCTAATACTCAGGGCGGTAAACTTTTAATACCCTTCAGACACCTCTACTTTGAAGACGTGCTTTGGATCTTGAGGGAGGCCAGGAAACCTAACACAAGATCATCTTACATTTTAAAATGGGAAAGATTCTCCAAATGGTGTCTCCAAAGACATAGGGATCCCTTTCTAGTGGATGTCCCTCTAGTCGTAGCTTATGTGTGTGAACTTACCAAGGCAAGCCTTTCATACTCAAAAGTCCACCTATCTGCAATCTCTGCCTGCTTACCTTTAGACCCTCCTCTACTCTTCAGGTTAGATGGTAAATTGTTCCTGAAAGGGGTATTACACATCAGGCCGCCAAGGAAACACGTCCAAATGCCTTGGGACCTAAACTTCATCCTAGAAAAATACATTGGTCCTATTCGAACCAGCCAGTTTTTCAACACTGCAAATGTGCACATGGAAAACAATTCTGCTGGTAGCTCTCACCTCAGCTAGAAGGGTGCCAGAGTTACAGGCACTCATGGCCTGTCCTTCCTACACCATCTTCCACGAAGACAGGGTGACCCTGCGCACTAACCCTTCTTTCATGCCCAAAGCGGTCAATGAGCTATCATTAAATCAGTCCAACCACATGCCCACCTTCTTTCCCGCTCCCAACAATGACAGTGAGAGAATACTCCATTCCCTGAATGTGCACAGGCAGATTTTATTTAGACAAAACTAAGTCCATAAGAAAATCTAATCAACTCTTTGTATCCTTTCATCCTAGGGCATTGGGCAAGGCAGTCCCCAAACAAACTGTCTCCTGTTGGATCAGGAAAAAGTACAGTTTTGTACCTACCATAAATGTAGATGTTAGAGTGTATACACTGCTGCAGTCATTACACCTGGGTTATCCTGCCGTCAGGCGGTCCCCTCAGTCGGCCTGAGTTCCAAAGTCTTGGTCCAGCGTCGGATGCTGCCACTTCTTCCCTGACGTCAGTGCGACAGGGGTATATAAGATGGAGCCAATGCCATTTTCTTCAGTTTTTCTTGCCCCAGATGTCAAGTGCCCCCAAAAAGGCAATGCAAATTGCTAATAAAACATACATATGAAAAGCAATCAAAAACTTTCAGTTACCAGAAAATACTTCCCATAGGTAGTAAAGGGTAGAAGACTTAGGTACGTACCAGCAAGTAAGAGGGGAAGGAGGGAGGGTAACCTGGACTGCAGCAGTGTATACACTCGAATATCTACATTTATGGTAGGTACAAAACTGTACTATGTTCATAGTGTTACACTGCTGCAGTCTTTACACTTGGGTACAATCCCAAAGCTGAGGTAGGGTGGCTGGTTCTATAAGGCATTAGGGGTGGCTATAAGGCCCTGCAGCACTGCAGTGGCAAAGCCAGCTCTGGATTTAGAGTAATGACGCAGATGGTAATGTTTGGTAAAGGTATGTACAGAACTCCAAGTTGCTGCTTCCAAAATGTCTTTGGTAGGTACTCCTCTGAGGTAGGCAGTTGAAGTGGCTGTTGCCCTGGTGGAATGAGACCTAATGCTGTTAGGTACAGTTTTCCCATGGTGTGTATAGCAGAAACGTATACAGTGTCCTATCCATTTTAAAATGGCTTTTCCCTGTGCTCCTGCAGCATATGCTACAAACAATTGCTCAGTTTTCCTGAAAGCTTTGGTTTTGTCCAAGAAGAAGCTTAACTGCCTGTGTATGTCCAAAGAATGCAGAAGTCTCTCCCCATTATTCTGTGGGTTTGGATAAAAAGTTGGCAAGTGAACAGTTTGGTTTAGAGCCACACTTGATACCACCTTTGGCATAAAAGTAGGGTTTGTTCTTAAGACACCCTGTCCTGGTGGAAAATGATGAAAGGTTCCACTGCCATTAGTGCCTGTAATTCTGAAACTCTTCGTGCTGAGGTTATTGCCAGGAGCAGAGCAGTTTTCCAAGAGACATATTTTAAATCTGCTGAGTTAGCTGGCTCAAAAGGAGGTAAAGTTAATTTTTCCAACACAAAGTTGAGGTCCCAAGTTGGAGTTGGTGCTCTACGGGGTGGTCTTATGTTTTTAGCCCCTCTGAGGTACTATTTTAGCCAAGGA